>NC_056671.1:60807039-61115633 GCF_018350195.1 Panthera tigris | reverse complement strand
GGAGCTGTGACCCTGTAAAACAACACAGCCACTGCCAACTCATGCCCTGCAGGAAGGGAATAGGTAAATATTTTTGTTTCCTCTCTCCAGTCTATCTTCTGCCTTCCTCCCATTGATGAAACTCGAACAGAAGCCAGAATGCGAAGGAATCTGGTTGATACAGTCCAAAGGGTCAGCCTCTGGAAGCAAAGAATGGGGTGAAGAGTAGAAAATAGATCTGGTCAGGCAAATGGAAAATACTTGGTATAGTAAAGCTATTCATTCAAAACTGTGTATCAGATAAGCCTGTACCTGATCTGGCCTTGAGACAAATCAATCTCTATTTGCCTATCTAAAATAATTTATTTTCTGCTGTTCCATATTATGGAGACATTACCTGCCCCCAGTTACACCTTGAATCCTCATTTGGGAACTGAAGGTACTCATATTTTCATTCCTTCTCCACTTCCCCTAAGACAGAGAAGACAGACCATCTTGTTACTGTCAGCACTAGAGTTTTTCGCTTTGGTCTTCATTCTGACAACGAATGACTTGCTTGGAGAATATATGGAGAAATCAAATATTTCATGATGTATGAGAAGAGTGACATTATTGCCACCCTTTCCAGGGCATGTGCCTTTGTTACCTTCCCTTTCCTTTATGTGTAAGAACCAATGTGAACTTTGAGTTGAACTATCGATCAGGACATTTGATCTGGTTGAGCAGGGATTCAGATTTTGGTACCTTATATTGGGAGTATGACTTCACATCTGTTCTCTGTATAATCACTTTGATCCTTTATAGTTAGAAGAAGGCTTCTAAAAACTATTAATTAATTAATGGTCAACTCTGAGACTCTTCCATGATTGTGATTTTGAAAACAGAAACCACACCCTTTGCATAGAAATTTATGTTCCTTCAGGAATCTCTATCAGCACTGTTAGCATAAAGACTCTTTCCTAGGGTTTGGGAGACACTAGCCATTAACACTTGAGAAATAGTGCGGAAGATGCATCTAATAGATTGACTTTTGAGCACAAGCCAGACCCTTTTTGAGGTCCCTTGTTATGTGCTAAATTCCTGCTATGGTGGAAGAAGTACTCAGATTCATTTTAATTTTGGCATAATTATAATGTGATCTCAGTAAGCAGTCACAGATGACCTAGTCCCTGAGATACTGAGTTAGAACTGTCTAATGGAAGATATGATTCCAAGTAAGAAATGATGAATGATTGCATTTCAAGATATGGCTCTTGAAAAGAATGAATCCCCTTATTACTAATTGTGCTAACTTGAGAGTATAGTTAACAGGGAAAATTAGTCTTGATCACAGGTTGGAGATGGAGTTGGAGGAGTGAATAGATGACCTTTCTGTCAATGTACTAGATAGGCAGTTGGGGGAAAATTTTAAAGAGTAGTTCTGACCAATAGCATAGGGAAGAAATGATAAAACAACACAATTGATTATAAGCAGCCTTTACCTTGTACCCATCATTGCTAACATGAGAGGCTTTTACCGTATAGAGTTTTTCTACTAAGGACTAGGAATTTTACTGTTATTTCTATACAGAACTCCAAATAACTCCAAACCACTTGACCGTCTCAGTCAGAAGTGACATGCATCAATTTTCCTCACTTCATTGGCCGAAAGTAGTTACATAGCCTCTACCTAAAGACAAGACATCCTGGGAAATTCAAGAAAGCAAATGGAATGTTTAAAGTAGTATGTCTTCCACAGAGAGATTGTTAAGGATGTGTTCACAACTAAGTATGTTTGGATGAATGACAGGTGAAGACGTGCTGGAAAATCTATCTTTTCAGGAATGAGAAAGCAATTAAACTTTAGATTTGAATTCTTTCATGGATGGAATCTTTTTATTAGGCACAAGGATAGGAGGGCAGCAAAAAGATGTAGGTGCAGAAGAAGACTGTTGTATACTTCTCTGGCATATTGCTTGTTTGGAATTTCTGATCTCTGTTATAGTCTAGCCTAACTTCCCCATCAGTCCCTTCTCAAATAGAGGATTCTAAGTATAATTTAGTTAAATAGCTATTTTCAAGAATATGTTCTAGGTTTTGCTTTAACAGAGGGGCAGGGGTCTAAGCAGTAGATCATAAAAGCCATCCAGTTGTCCTCAAACTGATGGGCATGTTCAAGTGAACATAGTTTGCTAGTTCTCTGGAAGTCAGGTCAAAACCAGCACTATATCTAATTCAGCACAACATGATTTTCTCCTCAAATTGAGGAGGCATATGGCTTTCCATTACAATTCAACAACCATGTCGAATCTTGAGATCTAATTGTAGCTCACACTCCCTCTTTTGAAATGGTTGACTTGGGCAAGCAACCAACAACAGAAGCATCAGGCAGGTGTTCCTGAATCGTCTGCTGGTTTCCATTTGGTTATTCTTGCAGACCCTTTGGCAAGGCTGTCTGCTGATAAACTCAAACCTGTTCATTGTTTGGGATTCATGGATCAGGAAATGAATACCTTAAAGTGAATGGTTTCATGTGCAGCTGACACCCAAGGACTTCTATTTACCTGTGAGACTGTGTGGGGCACCATTCGATTATAAAACATATGCTGAAACAGCAGGGTTTGAACTAAATATAAACAAAAATGTACCATTTGGCTTGAGCATATTGATAAACAAGAGCGAACTATGTTCCCAGATGATATTTAGGTTACAAATGGACCAATTAAAATTCTGAGGGGTGTCTTTGGGAGTCACAATGGCCCAAAGTTATACTGATAGGAGGTAAATTAGCATGAAAGTGTGTGATGTGGAGGCAGACTGGAAAGCTATCTTTTTTTCAGTGGAATCAAATCCTTCATTTATGTATCTGATCAGCATTAGTGTCCAGACTTGGGTCAAAAGAACTTGGGTAAAATCTGTTTTGTCAGTTTGAAAATAATTGTGATAAACTATTTAGGGGTTCAATTGGAAGAAGAATGTTCAGCCTGTTCTCGGCCTGTTAGCTTAAACTGTTTCGTGGGTGAAGCTTTGTCAGCATCTATAGGAAACAGGGTGTACTAAAACCCTAGACTGTTACTGAGAAGGTGGAAGGATTGCCCTCTCCTCCTAATAGATTGGCCTCCAATACAGTGACACTCCATCTAACTTGCACTTTACAGCCATCTGGGGCACTTTATAAAGTTCTGATGCCCAAGTCCCACTACCCATCCTGGGTTTAATTTATCTGAAGTGTTGGTATAAGCGCAGGGATTCTGAAAGCTCCCAAGATGATTCCGATGGACAATTGCAGTTGAGAACCACAGTTCCGCCATCTGTCATGGGAAACTCCCCTTTTGGGCTAATAAAACATCCTTAACCAATATGTGCTATCGAAGGCAGAAGCACCTGATAGATTCATGGTCTAACATGCCTCTAAAATAATACTGCTTTGTAAATGTGAAGAATTCAATGGAGACCCAGAAAAGAGGAACAAGAAAAAGTGAAAAGTACATAGAAAAGAAAGACCCCAGTTCTGAAATCAGTTTTGATCAATTTGATCTTTGGGATTTAGTTTTCTAACAAGGAGGGTTCTCAGAAGTTTTCTAAATATTTCTGTGCTGTACAAAGGGTGAAAGATAAACCAGGTCACCATTTGTTTCCTTAGGTCTCAGTTTCCTCATCTTGAAAATAAGGTTAATAGCTAAGAATATCATGAAATTCTGGGTACAAATTCCTGTGACTCAAAGTAAACTTTGCTCCTTTATTTGGAGTCCCTCCCCCTTTCTTTTAACCAAAGTACGGCTCTTGGAAAAACTATTTAGCCCTTTAATTTGAAGTCCTATTTGGACCCAGGGAATTGTGAAGTTCAAATATGTTGTGGACTGGAGTGCAGTTTGTATATGAGGTACTGTCTGGGCCTTTCCACTGGGAAGGATATACCTGGAAGTAAACACCTATTATCACAGATGATGCTTCAGAATGGTCTCAGCTAGAATATATATGTGTAGGGATTGCATAGGCCCAGGGAGGCAGAAAGCATCTTTCAGATCACTGAAAAGGCAGCTGTATCATTCAGATAACTGATTACCAAATACTTGCAGTGGAATAAAAACAAATAAACAAAAGTAGATGGTGAAAACAATTTTATCTCCATACAATATTGGGGATTTTTATTATACAACTAGAATTATCTAAAGAAAAGTCAGGGAAACTAGTGAAAAAAAATGCATGTGCCATAAAAGTTACAGGGATGTTAACATCTTAAACTCATTTTCAGTTCTTTAACTTCTGTTGGAAGACCCTCATGGTGACATGTTTTATTAACATAATTTGTTTTCTCCAAGTTTCAATATTTTCAAGCAGTTTTATGAGAGTTCCTCACAATTTTTTTTTTTTTTTTTTGGAGAAAAAGTGATTCACCATTAGATAGGTGAGAAATGGATTGCTTATCAGAGATTTTAATTCATCGAGGTCCTTCTCACACCCTACCAATTTTTTCTTCCACCAGTCCAGTACTGATTGATACAGCCTAATCTATGAAAAGTACTTAGTGTTTTCTTTAATGGTTTACATTTTGAATATGTCCTATAAGATTTTACTCCTTTAGACAAAACTGTCTTCTTTGACATCTTTCACAGCCTATGATGAACAAGAGTACAAACCTCAGATGGCATGTAAATATCACAGTTGGTCAATCTATTTCAATAAACTATTCCATAAAGAAAATCCAGAGTTAATCTGGGGCCAAATGATCTTGGAGTATTTGGAGGTATGGATGGAAATTTGATCTCTGACCCCTTCTTTTCCACCTCATCTCCCCAGCCCCATTTTTTTTAGTGTCAGTGTTGCTTTAGAGCTAACCTGAGAATTAATCTCTGAAGGAAAATGTAGAGAAGGCAACATTTAGCCCAGGTGTTTTGAGAATTGAGAGGGTGTTGGGTTAGTGGGAAAGTCTAATTTGGGTTTTAATAATGGCATTCCCAAGCAATTAGCTGAACACACAGGAGGAAATTAAGGAGGAGGTGGAGAAAGAACAGCAATTTATGAACAGCAGCATAACAGGCAGCTAAATGGGACTCAATTTCGTTCAGCCAGAGAGGTAAGGCGCCCAGGAGAATTAGGCTAAAATGTTGCCTTTCTTTGGCTAGTAAAGGATGGTTGCATAATCTCATGCAGATCTCATAAGCACTTTCCCTTTGTTGAGACTGTGACTGAACATGGAGAGCAGTGCATGCTTAGTGTTCTGTGGCTTCTGTGCTCTTCTTAATGGACTACAGTGTGCCTGCTTTTTGTTTTTGCCAGCAATCACTTAACATCAATAGAATTATTTGTATCTATTTTTAAAAATCTTTGGTGGAATTTTTTTCCAGGAGCAGGACAGCAGTTTCCTGTTTCCACTGTTTCCATGCACGGTCAGTGAAACTTGCCCCCACTGAAAGAGAGAATTTAACAATATATCAATGCAATTAGTGCTTTAAATGTGTGCAGAGAAACCAATGAAAAGCTTGCAAGGTATTGACTGTTGGAGTAAACTGTTTGCTAAAAGAGAATTGTACAATGCAAGACATTGCAGGATGGAAAAGTTGCAAAGAAAAGAATCTGTCTTTCATATATTCAGTTCTTCATGATTGCATGTTGGAAGCCCTTGGGGTATTTGGGGGTGTGGATTGAAGTTGAGAGTATACACTTGTCAAGAAAGATTATAATATCCTGCTCCAATCCTGAAAGGATTGAGAAGGATATTGCCTTTCAAATCTCTCTAATTTTGGAATGGATTTTTCAGTTGTCCTTTTAGAAAATCAGACTTTTAGTATGATGATTAGCTAGTTTACTTAACTGTGAAGCAAGTATCTCTGTGATCACTCAGGCTGACAGAGGGAAAGAGAGCTGGAGAGCTAATCCATACTCCAATGACCGCAGATGGCAACACCGTCATACGTGTCATCTGTTCCTACGCAGAAATTTTCGCATTAATACCCAAACTTCTGTCCATTTTAGATTGGCGGGTTTTGTCTGGTTTTGTTTTATGTCACCACTCGTTTCCCACAGGGCTTTGTAATTAAAACACTCTCCAGAGTAGATCATAGTTAATCTAAGTTTGTTCTTCCCTCCAGAGTTTTATAATTACAAAGTTACTACATTTATGGCTATATACACTGCCTTGTGTGTTATCCATTTCTAAAATACACCACTGTTGTTGTCATTTCTGTCTTGTTTTGTTTTTTATAACCCAGAAACATGGCACAATGCACAGAAGACATTTAGCAAGATAACACTGACTGGTCGGTGAGTTACAGTTAAAAAACCAAAAACATAGCATCCCGAGAGGGTGGTCATTTGGCAGTTTTGGCAAGCAGTTTTAAGGTCAACTGCAATACCAATGATGACAGCAGCTAGGTTGCCAAACTCTTCTTGTGGCTTGGGAACAAATTGTTTATGGCTGTCCACGCCTGATAGCCACCTTTGTGCTGAGAAACCTATTGAAAATTTGGGCAGTGGAAGCTTAGCGCATTGTCTCATTAAAAAAAAAAAAAAAAAAAAAAAAAAAAAATCAGCTTACCTGAACCACATTACAGACACATTTGCTACTGGTTTTCAACTTCTGATGATCTATTTATTTGGGCTTCGTGCATTAATTGAACATGTTTGAGTTCTGTTCTGACTTTTAAGGTAGTACTAATGTAGTACAATGTAGTAATGTAGATAAAAGAATATTAAGACAATGAATATTTGTCCTTTAAAAAAGATATAAAAAGGAGAAAAGTCTAATTTACTCTAAGAAAAGATCCTATTATACTTTTCTAAATCTGATATCTCCATTAGTTTTTCTGTTGTTTTTAAATGTCGTTTATTTGATTAACTCATAAAAATGTGATACAAATGTGTAAGCATACAAGTGAGTTCAAATACAGTGGATTTCTCACAACAGTCAATACGCCTTTTGGTGAATGTAATTTTGAGCAATTGGGTCCCTGATTAAAAGGCTAGTAGTAAGTGACTGTCTCCTCCAGTGTTTCTCTTTATTCAGAAATATTTCATTCTCCCCTTCATTTCCATAAGCACATAAAAATTGTCTTCTTGGTACTTTTTAGGAAGGAAGGAAGGGACTAGTCCCATTTTCTTCCATCAACCCCAGATCAAATACCCTTTAAAAGTATGAATGGCACTGTGTTTTCGCATCTGCACTGTGAAGAAAACAATCCAGGACCCATGACTGAGCTGATTGTTTAACTTTTACAAAGACAAATTTGTGTTAAGGATCATGAATTGTTCTCCAAAAGACACCCAAAAGTGGATCAGTAGATCCATTATAGAGCATTCTTCTTTTGTTTTTTTAAATTTTTTTAATGTTTATTCATTTTTTGAGAGACAGAGACAGAGCATGTGTGGGGGAGGGGCAGAGAGAGAGGGAGACACAGAATCCAATGCAAGTTTCAGGCTCTGTCAGCATAGAGCTGGACGCGGGGCTCAAACTCAAGGACCATGAGATCATGACTTGAGCTGAAGTTCGACACTTAACCAACTGGGCCACCCAAGCGCCCCTGTCACAGAGCATTCTTATGAAATCAGTTGAACATCCCTATGGATTTGGGGATCTCCTAATTTGGTGCAGGCAGGGACCCAGTTGGTTGAGAGTATTAGTCATTCAGCTTGGCTGAATAACGGTCTAACTTTATGAATTCTGCTAGATTTAAATTTAAACTTAAAAAGGAAAAAAAATATTGGAGCACAACTGAGTTGATTTTTTCCCCTTTATTATTTTGTCAATATATCTGGGTAGTCTCTTTAAAAAGAGATAAACCAAACAAAAGTGATTAAACGAAAGTGAGATAATTATTTTCAGCATAAATTTATAACCAATGTCAAAGACCTTCATTGAACAAGTGGTCGTGATACAAGACAGCCCACAAAATACAAAATATAGAAATTGTCTATCCAGGGAGACTTTACATTTTACATGTCCCCAGAAATTTAGTCCAATTATATAAAGTAAACTAATCTTTTGAGATGCATGAAAAAGGTTTGTTTTTTACTAACCAAATGCCTTAGCCTAATGTCATTTTTCTCCTTGCCAATTTTCAGCGGTCTAATATTTGCACATTGTGAGTATTTTGAATCTTATCTAAATGGTAGTGCTATTTAGATAAATAACAAACTTTTGGGACAAAGAAGATATTTGTATCCATTTTCCTGGAGATATATGGTAATATTAGTTTGAAGGTAAATATGATTTTATTGTGGTAGTTCAATTTTTTTTCCTCAGTGTTGTTTCTCAGTAATGTAACTTTGTTTTGTCATGGCAGGCAAGTGATTCCAGAGAATAGCAGTCCCCCGAATTCTAGGGACAACAGCCAAAAATACCTTAAAATAACAGTTGAACACCAATAGGGAAACAGGATCCAGCAGTTTTCTTCAAAACTGACATTTTGGACTAGGTCCATCAGTCTATGTAGTATAGAGCCGAGAGGAGAAAACTAATAAGTCTGTCTTACAATTGTATATAATATTATAAAATTGTCTTACAGTATTCTTATTTAAATCTTTTTAGGAACTTTTGAAAAATCATTAGCATGAGACTAAGATATATTAAGTAGTCCAGTTCACTAGTTGTTTAACATGTTAGGCAAGTTATCAAGTTAAATTTACAGGTGAGGAAACTGAGGCACATAGTGAGGAACTTTCTTGCACAAGGCCTCAGGGACTGTACACAGCAAACCAGGACTAGAATCCATGTTTTGGCTCTAAGTTATTATTTTTTTTCAGGGAATTAAAGCTTCCTCAAATCAATAAACTGATGTTAATGGACCATTAGCAAAGTGAGAACAATCATAGAAGTCCCTTCAAGAATCTCTGTTGATGGTAAGAGGCTGAAGTCAAATGGGTTGACCATTAAGTTCCAGGGGAAACTCTTTGTAATATTGATTTTTCAATTCTCAACTCTTTTCTTAGTGACATTCGGTTATAAGATTTATGTGCTTAAAAAGCACAAGATGCAGGTGTTCTCTGAAGAGAAGAGTGTCA
This sequence comes from Panthera tigris, assembly GCF_018350195.1. NCBI lineage: Eukaryota > Metazoa > Chordata > Mammalia > Carnivora > Felidae > Panthera > Panthera tigris. Next base: position 61,106,675 of record NC_056671.1, on the reverse strand, counting down.
ATCTCATAATCAAAGCAGTGGTTCCCAAGCTTTGGCATGTTTAGGGCTTACCCAAGGGCCTTGTCAAAAGGTAGAATCTGATTCTGGGGCAGGACCCAGAAATCTCCATAGTAAACAGGCATTCAAAGTACAACAGATGCAGGTGATTCGGGGACCTCATTTTGTGTAAAACTGATCTGTATAGATCTTGAATTAGTGTAGGCTAATTATGTCAGTGAAATAATATAGTAAGTGAGGTGGGTGCATTATTAGGTGCCGTTGAAGATAAATAGCACTGTTTTATTTGTCTACAAAATAGATTGTTAGAGCAGAGTCACTCCTCCACATGCTTGGACCAGCTACCCTCATTGCTGACCTAAAGGGACAGCTTTCAGATGAAGCTTGTAGCTAAATTTTCATGGCCCATCTAGTCCTTGGCCTCTCTGCTTTGCCTGCCAACAAAGGGGCCAATTAGTGAAGATGGTTTCGGTACTTTTTTCAGAGACAAATCCCTTCCCACTAGGGAATTTTATAAGCCCACCAACATACTTTGCATAACATGGAAAATCAGTTCTAGGAGGGGCTAAACATTCTGACTGTGGGCTAGAGGAAAACAAGACCGTTAATCTTTGTAGATGAATGAAAGTTTGGACCATTTGGGTAGGGTCTGGGGCACATTAGAGTCAAAGTTTAAAAGGGTGATGACACAAGTCAATTCTGTGTGTTTTAACTGTGATGGTAATGCTGAATTCTTACATTTTCTTTCACAATGCATCCAAATAACATGTATGTATTCCAAGCTGTTATGAAAACAATGCAAAACTAAGAAATTAGGCTACATAAAAGGGGAAACAAAATGTAATCTTTTACTCTAAATTTTCAAAGCAGTATCTTATAAAATCTGTGTTATAGGAAGCTTTTAATCTATCACCCAACTCCTAAGTTTCCCATTGAAAATACATTTTTATTGAATTGCATTTAAATTATTTAGCCATTTTCATAGGCATAAGGTAATCAGATACATAATGTATCACACAGCTCTCCAAACGTCCCTGATGGATGCTGTCTTTCTGCTTATTAAATCTACACCACTGTTAAGAGGGGAGAAAAGGGTTTGAGTTTTTCTTTCCTTTTTTTTTCCTTTTTTCTTTTTTTTTAAATTATGTTCAGTTCCTTTTCTTTAAAAGGGAAATTAAAGGTCAGCTGTTAATTAGCTACTTTTGAAAAGTATCCATTAATATTACATAAATTACACTCTACAAATCCAATTAAATTCTTAGGTCATATTGGAACTAAATAGATGATTTAATTTTCAGGGCACATTATGAAATGAGGAGAAATCTATACAGACACAGAAAAGGACTGAGGGGTGTGTGTGTGTGTGTGTGTGTGTATGTATGTATACAGGTTTTCTATATATTTTTTTCAAGTGACAAATGCTATGATTAAATGGAAGTTTACTGGATGTTCAGTTAACCCTCTGGATTGCTTCTGAGAAAAAAAATTTACCCAGTAGTACCTCAGTGGTATAAAATAAATAAGTAAATTAAGTAGGGGATATGGGGAAAATAAATGCATAAAAATTTATAAATATTTACATTTTAGAGTAAGAAATGAGGTGTTGTGAATATTTGTTCACCAATCCACTAATTTAAGTCTTTAGAAGATATTCATTTACCCAAAATTTAGTATGTGTGATAGTAATGAATGATAATCAACTTCTATCCATGTAGTAGAAAAACTGGGTATTTAAAGGAAAGAAAGAATAAAGAAATTATTCCCTAAATTATCTTTAACTCAGCAGTTTTCAATATTTATTTTGCCTTGTGGCTCCTATGATATTATGGCTTTAGAGAGTATGTTAGTTTTCTAGGTCTAGCATAACCAAATACTATAGATCGGGTGGCTTAACCAGTAAGAATTTATGTTCTCACTGTTGTGTAGGCTAGAAGTCCAAGATCAAGGTGCCCATAGCTTCTGAGCCCTCACAGAAGGGCTGTGTCTTCTGAGGCCTCTCTTTGTGGGTTGCAGATGACCATCCACTTACTATCTCCTGTTGTGGTCTTTTTCCTGTTCTCCTGCATCCCTGGTCTCTCCTGCGTGTCTTAATCTTCTCCTCTTGTAAGGACAGCAGTCAGATCATATTAGGAACCACTCTAAAAATATCATTGTAATGTAATCACTTCTTTAAAGATCCTGTCTCCAAATAAGTTCATATTCTAAGGTACAGGGAGTTAGGGCTTCAACATATGAATTTGGGGTAGGGTATACAATTCAGCGTATAACAGAAGAGTATCATTGTATATTAAAGAACACTGCACTTTACTTAGACTTATTACTTGGCCTAAGTAAGGAATAACTGTGCGAGTAGGCAGTATAACATCGTAGTTAACGTCATGGAGTTTTAATTCACAAGTAGGTTCAAATTCTCACTTCCCTTTTACTAGTTGAGAAAATTAGAACATGTTTTTTTAACTTTGTTTCAGTTTCTTTATCTGAAAATAAGATATTTCTGAAGACTTGAGGGTTAAATAAAATGTTTAACACATTTAGAATATTGCATGAAAGGGATGCCTGGGTGACTCAGTCAGTTGAGCATCCGACTTTGTCTCTGGTCAAGATCTCACGGTTTGTGAGAGTTCAAGCCCCCCATAGCACACTCTGCTGTCATCCCAGAGCCTGCTTCAGATCCTCTGTCCCCTTGTCCCACAGTCCCTACCCCATGCATGCGCTCTCAAAAATAACTTAAGGAAAACAAAACTTTAAAAAGCAATAAAATTTTCAAAATATTGCGTGAAAAAAGATATAGCCAATAAATTGTGCTATTCTTTTACTTTAAAAAATATTTAATGTTTATTTATTTTTGAGAGGCAGAGAGACAGAGCACAAGTGGGAGAAGGGCAGAGAGCGAGGGAGACACAGAATCCAAAGCAGGCTCCAGGCTCAGAGCTGTTAGCACGAAGCCCGATGTGGGGCTTGAATTCAAGAACTGTGAGATTATGACCTGAGCCAAAGTTGGACGCCTTACCAACTGAGCCACCCAGGCGCCCCTCTTTTATTCTTTTTTAAAAAAACTGATTTGTTGAGGTCTAATTTACATACAATAAAATTTAGTCATAGTATATGTACAATTCAATAGTTTTTAATAAATTGCAAAGTTAGGCAACCATCACCACAATCCAGTTTTCTAAAATTTTCACCAGCCTCTGGAGATCTCATACTTTTTCAAAGTCCTGTCTTGTTCCCATTTCCAGCTCCAGGCAACCAATCATCTATCTTTTGTCTCTATAGGTTTGTCTATTCTGAATACTTCATATAAAATGGATGCACGCATTATATGTTGTTTTGCATCCAGGCATTTTCATTTAGCATATTTGAGACTTCTCCATGTTGTGGCATGTATTAGTAGTTCTCTTTTATTCTGAATAAAATTCCATTGTATGGATATATGATATTTTGTTTAATCACTCATCAGGTGATGGATATTGCGTTGTTTCTGCTTTTTTGGCTATCGTGAATAATATTGCTATGAATGTTCATGTACAAGTTTTTGTGTGCCTCTTTCTTTTCATTTTTCTTGGGCAGATTCCTAGAATAAAAATGGTAGAGTTGTATAATAAAATGTTGCTTAAAGTTTAAAAATTTTCCAAACTATTTTCCAGTGTGACTGCACCATTTTACATTTCCACCAGCAATACATGAGTGTTCTCGTTTCTCCACATCCTCCCTACTACTTGTTCTGATTTGCGTCATAGCCATTCTCGTGGATGTAAAGTGACATCTCCTTGTGGTTTTAATTTTCATTTCCCTAATGAGTAATGGTTTTGCATATCTTTCAATGTTTTTATTATTCATATATGTCCTTTAAGAAAATTTCTATTCAAGTCTTTTGCCATTTAAGAAAAATCAGGTAATTTGGTTTTTATTGCTGAGCTGCTAGTGTTCTTTACTCTTCAAAATCTAGTTACAAATCCTTTATCAGATGTATGATCTGTAAGTATTTTCTCTCAGTTTGTGGTGTATGTGTGTGTGTGTGTGTGTGTGTGTGTGTGTGTGTGTGTTTTCATAGTGGTGACTTTTGAAATGCAAAGTGCTTAATTTTGAGGAATTAGATTTGCTATTTTCTTTTCTGAATTCTGCTTTTGTTGCTGTATTTAAGAGATCTTTACCCAACCCAAGGTGTGAAGATTTTCTTCTGTTGTCTTCTAAAAGTTTTATAATTTTAGCTAATTTTTCAATATTTTAGGTCTATAATCTATTTGTTAATATTTGTATAAGGTGTGAAATAAGGATCTAAGTTCATCTTTGCATGTGTGAATATCCAATGTCTCAGCACACAGTAAGTTGAAAAGATTATACTTTCTTCATGTAGTTAGTTTGACTCCTTCATCAGAAATCAACTGACCATAAATATGAGTTATTTTTAGACTCTGTTCTCTTCCATTGATCTGTCTCTCTCATGCCAATAACACACTGTCTTGATTACTGTAGCTTTATAAATCTTAAAATCACAAAGTATCAGTCCTCCAAATTTGTTCTTCAAAATTGTTTTGGCCACTTGGATTGTTTACATTTCCATATAAATTTAGAATGGGTGGCCAATGTCTGCAAGAAAAACCTACTGAGATTTGATAGGGATTACACTGAAGCTGATTGATCGGTGTGGGATGAATTGCCATCTTACTGCTATCAACTCTTCCAAGCCATGAACATAGAATACCACGCCATTTCTTTCGATCCTCTTTAATTTCTGTCCAGCAATGTTTTACAGTTTTCAGTGTGTAAGCCTTGTCCTTTCATTTCTTTCTTCTTTAAAATTTTTGAAAAATGTTTATTATTGAGAGAGAGAGAGAGAGAGAGAGAGAGAGAGAGAGAGAGCGAGCATGAGTGGGGAAGGGGTAGAGAGAGAAGGAGACACAGAACCTGAAGAAGGCTCCAGGCTCAGAGCTTTCAGCACAGACCTTGATGTGGGGCCCGAATTCACAAACTGTGAGATCATGACCTGAGTTGAAGTTGGACACTTAACTGAATGAGCCACCCAGATGCCCCTGCCCTTTCATTTCTGAAATTTAATTCTAAGTATTTAATTTTGGGATGCTGTTTTGAATAAAATTAATTTCCTAATTTCATTTTTGGATTGCTAGTATATAAAAATACACTTTTTTTTTAATTGATCTCATATTCTGACTGAATTCTTTTTCTTTCCTTTTTTTTTTTTGAGGGGGAAGGATTCTTTAAGCTTTTCTCAGTACAGGGTTATATCACCTATGAAGAAAGACAGTTTTGCTTCTTGTTTTCTATGTTGTTGCTTTTTATTGCCTGATTGTACTGGATGGAATTTCTAGTACAATGTTAAATAAAAGTAATGAGAACTGAAATCCTTGCCATGTTACTGATTTTAGGGGAGATCTTCTATCTTTCACCACTAAGTATAATCTTAGCTGCAAGGTTTTGTGGGTTTCTTTTATCAGGTTGAGGAAATTTCCTTCTATTCCTGACTTGCTGAGAGTTTTTATTATTAATGAGTACTGAATTTTGTCACGTTTTTCCCACATGTGTTCCTTATCCTTATTTTATTTCAACATTATGGAAGCATTCCCCGGCTAAAACATATCAGCTTTTCTTTTTTCATACTAAGGTTCAAGAGTTTTTTCTTGAATTAATGCTTCTCAATTCACTGTTTGCCTTTTTCCAGTGTCCAGAGTCCAGAAGTTGTTGTTTGGACCATTTTTTTTCTTTCTAGAGAGGATTTGCTATGCTCATCACCCACCCATTTCAGAAGTCACCCCCTAATGCCACATAGCTATTACTCTTGATCCAATTATTCAATTTCAGCCTTAAAATTTCCTCTTTGGTAACATAGGATTACTAACCCTCTGTTGGCTTGTTGGGAAGATTAGATATGTGATATAATTGAAAATGCTCATTGCTGGGGTGCCTGGGTGGCTCAGTCGGCTGAGTGTCTGATTGTTGACTCTGGCTCAGGTCATGATCTCAGGGTTTGTGAGATTGGGACCGGCATCAGGCTCTGCACTGACACTCCCCCTCACCCCCCACTCTCTCTCAAAATAAATAAGTAAATAAATAAACTTTAAAAAAAGAAAGTGCTCATTGAAGCACCTAGTACACAGTATATTCAGTAAATAGTAATTGCATTTGAAGATCAGGTGAATATAATAGAATAGAATCATTAAGAAGTGACTGGAAAGTGTCGGATTTCAGTGTAACTTGGGGAGCTCCATGGACTCCCCAATTAAACTATGAGAGGAAAGATTCAAACGTATATTTGTTAATTCACCTTACCTCCTTGTTCTCTGGGATAGATAGATTTATATCCTCTTATCTTCTACTTCCTTATTAAATCAGGGCTATCTTGTGATAATCTGCCTTTCTTCTCCTCTTAGAACATTTTACTTTGAGCCGCTTCTTAGTTAATAAGTGTAGGAATAATTTTGATATATATCTGGTTTATTGAGACTTTGGAAAGGACAGTGGCAGTGTCCTAGATACCAACTTACCATGATACAGATCCATTAAAAGAATGTTATTTTGTTGCTAAGGGCATGTTCTGTATATCACTAATATCTAACATCACTCAGCAAAGGTAAAGACCCTAGTAAGTCCAGATGAAATCAAATTTGCTGTTTTCAAGTTTGTTTTCGCCTCCTTTACCTTAACTTTTTGGTTGCTTATTGTAGAATATGCATTGTTACCGTATGTGTATTGGAACAATGGTAAACTTGTAGGGAATTAAGCAACAAGGAAGGAACCAAACCTTTATGTGAAACTTTTATTTGAATTGAGCTAGGATTCAGCCCTATCTGCAAGATTCCACAATTTTATTTTATTTTTATTTTATTTTATTTTTTTAATTTATTTTTTGGGACAGAGAGAGACAGAGCATGAATGGGGGAGGGGCAGAGAGAGAGGGAGACACAGAATCGGAAACAGGCTCCAGGCTCCGAGCCATCAGCCCAGAGCCTGACGCGGGGCTCGAACTCATGGACCGCGAGATCGTGACCTGGCTGAAGTCGGACGCTTAACCGACTGCGCCACCCAGGCGCCCAGATTCCACAATTTTAACTGACTCTAGTGGGATCAACACAATATCCTGGAATTCTCTAAAATAGACTGTTCTCTGCCTTCTTGCCTTAAAATGCTTATCAATACAATTCAGTGCTCCTTAGTAATGGCTTCTAGTAGAAAAGATGTTATCCTAGTGGTGCTGTTACATTTATTTCATACTGGCTTTGATTGTTTTGGTCATGCTTACATATCTCGATCTATTCTTTATTCCCTTTTCTCTATTCTTCTTTTTATAACTTTTCTCAACTTATTTTCTGTTATTTCTTACATCTAGTTTTCTTCTTTTTTTTTTTCTATACCATCCTACTTTCTTCTTGTACCCATGCCTGCCTTTATTTCTTTTCCACAAAATGCCTCACTCACACTTGTTTCTATACCATTCCGAACATGTCCAAGTATATTGGGAGCAGTTTACACTCTCCAAATAATCCACTCGAAGAAGCAGTTAATGTTATCTTTCTAATAAACAATTTCAATTGTAGTAGCCATAAATATCTCAAAGATGATTCTCTCTACATTTTCATTAAAGCCAAGGCTTTGTTTGGTGTTTTGGTTTTAAACAAACACTCGTCCCAGCAGTGCAGCTCACCAATATAGAACAGAATTACAATGTACTTCCAGCCAAATTCCGTTTATTGTCAATTTCAGTAGTGTTTCTTATGGTAGCAATTATTTTCTGAAAGCCTGCAAGCAAGCAGCAGAAAACTGAAATCATCAAAGAGTTTTTATCTGCAGCAATTCCAGAAATGGCAGGTAGCTGATAGTTTAAACTTTAGTTCTCTGCAGTGGAATAGTGCAAATAAGAGAATGCCATCTGCCTGCTCCTGGAGGCTTTCTGAAAAATATACCCAAGTTAATAAAGTTTTGGGGTGATATTCGATGACTTTGGTTAGTACTGCACTGAATGCTACGACAAATCTATGACCCTTCGCTGCTGCCCTAGACATTCCTGAGACAAGTTTCACAAGTTGCAGTGGTATTGCTTTTTTTAATATATAAATTAAAAACTTGAATTTTTATTTAAATTTTCTAATTACCTGGAGCAATATCTTCTAACTGCAGTTCCTCGATTTAACCTGGAAAATAGGGTTTTTTGCTGAGAGTTACATGACCAGGAACAAATATGAAAATGAGAAACCAGCTTTGGATTTATTCTTGAGAGAATGTTTAGGAGATAAGATCAAGGGATAATTGTAAAATGTCACCCAGTTTATTCTACCTGTTGATGATAATTTATGTAATGCATGCTATAAAGCAAGTAGACTGCCATTTTCTACAAATGTTCTAAAAGAAAAAGAATTTCCTTATTTCTTTAATCAATAACTCAACAGATATCTATTGATCTTATTTGCCATGCTTTTGGAATACAGTAATAAAAAAAGCCCTGAGGTTAAAACAGTGAATAAGATAGAAATGGTCTCTTGTAGCTTATATTCCAGCATAGACGAGTATTGATAGCACTGTTGTTTGAGTACAATTGTAATAAGTATACAAAGGAGTCACGTATAGAATGCTAACAGGACACAAAACAAGCTGATATGATCTGAATATTTGTGTCTCCCTCAGAAGTCATATGTTGAAGTCCTAATGCCCAATGTGATAGTGTTAGGAGATGGAGCCTTTGGTAAGAATAGGTTGTAAGGGTGGCATGCTCATAAATGGGAATAAAAGATGTATTTTAAAATATTTATTTATTTATTTTGAGAGAGAAGAATGGAGAAGAGGGAGGAGAGAGAATCCCAAGCAGACTCTGTACCATCAGCACGGAACCGACACAGGGCTTGATCCCACTAACCATGAGATCATGACCTGAGCCAAAATCAAGAGTCAGATGCTCACCCCATTGAGCCACCCAGGCGCCCCAGGAATATTGCCCTTATAAAAGAGGTCCAAGAACAACCTTGCCCCTTCCATTAAGTGAGGACACAGGGAGAACTTGTCAGTCTACAAGACTTCACCAGAACCCAACTCTGCTGGCACACTCATCTGACTTCCAGCATCTAGAACTGTGAGAAATAAATTTCTGTTGTTTATGAGCTACCCATTCTGTGGTGTTTTGTTAGAGCAACTCAGATGGACTAAAACACAAGGGAACCTGTGCTTGTCTCCAGAAGTTTCCTTAAGGAAATTTGATGAATCACTAAAAAGATAAATTAACTCCGTAAATGAGGAGAGTGTGTGGAAGATCAGTCCAGGCAGAGTGGACAAAGTGAGCAAAGGTTCAGAAGAAGAAAGCAATATTTGAATATTTGAAGACCAAAATGAAAGCCAGAGTAGTTAGATCACAAGTGATGGAAGAGTTGTTCAAGGTGAGGATGGTGAAATAAGCAGGGTGAGGTTGTGCGGGGATTCATAGGTCAAATATTTTGATCTGTATTTTAAGAACAGTCGAAATCTAGGATTTTAAGCAGGGGTGTGGCATGGTTTGTTCTTTCAAAATAACTCCATCTGCAATGTAGGAAGTCAATCTTTGAAGCCAGGAGTGGATAGTAGGAGACCAGTGCTAACTTACCTCAGAGTGGCTGTAGACACAAGATTTACGTAAGAGTGTGTTTAAGAGTGTTTCAGATGGCAAAGTAACATGCACTGAAATGAATGGAATAGGGAGTGGAAGATGTCAAGACTTATTCCTCTGTCTTTAACGTGTATAATTGGAGGTAGCCAGGTTGTGAAGTAGTAGAGAGATTAAGTAGACATTGGCAATACATAAATTTTAAATTGTGAAATGAACTAGGCTGGTGCAGAATATTGGAGGTGATCACCCATGTGGCTATTGAGGCCATGGCTGAAATCACAGGAGGGCAGAGTATAGAATAACAAGAAAAGACCTGGGTTCTAGTCTATTAAAACTTTAATATTCAAAATTCGGTGAGGATGATGAACAGAAAAGGCTATATTGGCAGAGATGTAGAAGAAGAAAGGGGATAATATGATTGCCAGGAAGTCAAGAAACACTGTTTTGTGAACATGGAATGAGCATCAGTCACATGCTGCCAAGAAGTTAGAACATCTTTTTGTGGGGTGTGTACATGGTTTTAATAAGCCTCTTTTCACTTTCTCTACCCTGAAATTAAAGGGGACATAGAAACCACTTACTTTTATTATTGACTATGGGCATTTTATCTCTTTTAGGTTGAGAATGGAGTCCAGAGTACTGTCTCACTATAAGGAAAACCCCTTCTTTATGCAAAGAGAAAATGTAAATTTAAGCATAGTGTTCAGGTGGATAGGAGCAGTGCAACTGAATCCAGAGGCTTCAACTCTACCTCTTTCTTATTAACATTTTATTTACAGTTTCTTTTTCTGTAAATATTATGGAAAGAATAAGGGTCACAATAATCCATAGCTTAGATCCTCCTGGAAATGTTTCTATAAAATAGATAATCCTTACAGTTTGAGGGATCAAGGCTTTGTTTCAATCAGATATTTTTAGTAAGGTGAACTGGATTTTTATGATATGTTAGTATTAGTGAAAGATGTGTGATATAATCAAATACAGTACTTGTATTGACACTAGTTTCTCCTGGAAGAGAATTTGTGTTAACCTAAAATACTTACTCTTGTTACCTAAGTTTGACTGCAGTGGGGTCTACATGGCTTATACATATAACCTAAAGATAACTGTAAGAATTCTTTTAAATTAAACCTTTATCTTGATAATGAAAATTATTTTTTATTAAATTATATTTGTTATGATAATGAAAAATTATAGTTCTGTGAATACTATAGATTTTATTAAAATAATGTAGGTTCACCTAATCACAATGACAAAAGGTATATACTTATATATAATTTACTGTTACGTGAATTACATACCTCAATTTATAAATATATATGAATTAACTATGTATGTATATACTTATGTATATTTTCTATAGATATATATAAATGAAGGTTTAATTGAGAAATATAATTCACAAAATATAAAATTCACCATTTGAAAGTGTATGTTTCCACGTACAAAGAGATTTTGACTACTCTGAAATCTTTCACTAGAGATTTGTTGAAATCTTTAGGTAAATGGGACTAACCGGCACATTTGTATCTTGGTCTTTATATCTTTGTTGCTCTGATTCTGATCTCTTCATTCCTCTGCCCAGGTTAACGTACTCTACCAACCTAATTGGTTTTATGACATGCTTATACACATTCTCAGTTCTTTCTTTGTGATTATTGAAAATTCATACTCTGGATTTCCATCAGTTTTCTTAAAATCAGTAGCTATTGCCGTACAAATAAAATACTAACAGGGATCTAACCACTCATATACTTTGAAGGAGTTAATTCTCAATGGATACGTGATGTTAATTATCATTGATTATTGGAATGATCTCCCTGATCCATGGATCACCTAATGATGGAAAGTGAAAACTCTATATATTGTTTTCTAACAATAGTATACTACTCTTAGGAAGAAGGAAATGCAATCTGTGTCTGTGCAGAAGAGATTAACTGCTACTTTCTGTGTCATTCTATCAAACCTTTACATCTTACTAAAGTGACTGGGGATATTTACTATGTAACTGTTTCCTAGCCACTGTATGCAAACTACATGCACACAAGTGCTTGAGTTTACATTCCACATTTTGGACTAGATAGTCAAAGAAATTAAACAATGGCTATCTTTAATGAAACTATAACAGAAGTTCTCATCTATTAGTTGTTATATTTCAGAGTGTAGGAAACTTCACAAAATAATTAGAAATTTTAACTTTTGAAACTTCTTTTCAATGACAATATTGGTTGAATTTTTTTGACAGGATTTATAGGCTCGTTTCCATGAAGGACATAGAAGTACATTCACTTATCTTCATAGATCTCTCCTTAATCTTTAGGATCCTTTCAGACATTGAAGCAGATCTAACACATTTTGAATGGGCTTTTATTGGGGTGTCTGGGTGGCTCAGTCGGTTAAGTGTACGACTTCAGCTCAGGTCATGATCTCACAGTCTGTGAATTTGAGCCCCAAGTTGGGCTCTGTGCTGACAGCTCAGAGCCTGGAGCCTTCTTCAGGTTCTGTGTCTCCCTCTCTCTCTCTGCCCCTTCCCCACTCACGCTCTGTCTCTGTCTCTCAAAAATAAATAAATGTTAAAATTTTTTTTTGAATGGGCTTTTACTGAAGGATTTCTAGTAGTCACTGAAGAACAGATCCTGCTTTCTACCACATATTCCACTGTGTATGAGGATTTGAAAGAGACTTGGTATAACATGGCTTCTTGTATAGAAATGACACATGGCACTTTATATTCAATATTTTAAATTTTATGGTGTTTAGTTTCAAATATTTTTAAAGTTTTTTTGCTATAAATAGTAACTTTTGATAGTTTCTAGTTTTTTTTCACTTACTGGCTTAAATGTGTCTTTTCAGGTTCTCTCTTAATTCCGTTTAAGAATATTTTTTTTTTTATTCTAAGACCACTAGTATCCCTGTTCTTAGTCTTTTACCTCTGTGGAGCACTTTATACTTCACAAAATTTTTATAATAATTATTGGTTTTGATCCTTACTCACTAATGCCTGTGAAATACCTGAGGCATCTCCAATTAAACTTAATGAACTGATAAGACAACTGAGACCCAAAAATTGAGGCAGTTCTTTGGAAGTGTCTTAGAGCTATAAGAGCAGAGCCCCTGGCCTAACTTTTCTAGAACTGCAACCTCTGATCATGGTATGATTCCCCTCTCTTAAAAGAATAAATTTCATTCCCAGGCCAGATTCCTAAAGATGTTTGAGCACTTGCTGTATGCTTAGCACTCTCCTGGGAAGGATGGGTACAGAGAACGGACGTCCCTCCTAAACGTGTATGAACTACATAGGAGCCACACAATTCCTTCTATAGAACATCTAGAATGGACTTCAGTGAGCATAACTATATAGAGAGTTCTTTCCAAGGCATGCTAGAAGTGGCTATTCTTATTTGGGCTTATTGGAAATACGGAACATGGATTTGAAGTAAAGCTAGTCAGACCCATACCCAGTGGGAAATGGTATCACTCAGACTTGGAGATAGGTAAAAGAAACTCTATCTTCCATCTCATTACTCAACTTAATGGCTCTATATCATTTGCTGAATGCTTTTTCCTTTTCTATGGAAACATAGAGAGCAAGGTCTATGGAAACAGATCTGTGGAATCATAAAGGAAAAAAAAGAAATAAAATTTACGTTAAGAGAGTGCACGCATTTTTTTTCAGTATGTCTATATTCCTTAACTATGAGAACCAAGCACTACATTTTTTCCCTACGTTTTAACTAACTCAGTGATTGAGACTTGATGGAATCATAGCACAAAGGTAATGTGTTTTTATAATGACAGGGCTGATTGGATTCCTCCCAACCTTGAATGGTTCTCTTTTTCATTTACTAACAATCTGGGTAAGTGTTGGGGCCAAATGTGCTACCCACCTAATAGTAAAAGGACAATAAAATCACATTTATAATACTGTTGTTTTCCTTTCCCACTGCTGGCAGCCATGGAGAAGAGAGAGATCCAGTCCAAACTCATTTTCTCTGCATTATACCTTTGTAATGTCTCTTTGTATAACAAGTAACGGAAGGCTTACAAACTCTCCCTCTTCTCAAAATAAGGAGGAATCTGCCACAGTGAGAGTGAGGACAGTGTGGTATTTTCAAAGTGTGGTATTCATAAAGGAAAGCTACAGAGTTGGATTTGAGTCTACAGAGAATACCTTGATCCAGTTAAAATCACTTGGATTCAGATTCCTCTCTGATTTTTTTTTCTCTCTTCATTTTTCCTCCTCCCTCTTCTCTTTACTCCTTGCCTTCCCATTTCTTTTGTATTAACATGGTTTTTTATGATGGGATAGGCATAATGCAAGGGGTTCAGGAGATATTTTAAGTTGTCCTTGCCCTTAGAAAAAAGTAATTACTGAGATTAGGATGGAGCCATGGCTATTTAGAAAAAAATATATAGTACTGGATAATGGAAAAGCAAAAAAAGTTTAATTCATATAGAGGGCATAAAAGAAAAAGTATGTAGGGGAGTATCATAGAAAGTTTTGTGGACCAGACTATAACTTCATCTCCAGCGCCAGTAAATACATAAAGAATAGCAACCACACATGGACTCCTGGGTAGCTCAGTCAGCTGATCTTCAGACTTCGTTTTGGCTCAGGTCATGAGGTTTGTGGGTTTGAGCCCCACATCTGCCTGTGCGGAGCCTGCTTGAGATTCTCTCTTTCTCCATCTCTCTCTGCCTCTCCCCTGCTCGCTCTCTTTCTCTCTCTCTCTCTCTCTCTGAAAATAAATATATAAAAACTTAAAAAATTTTTAAAATAAAAAGAAGAGCAACCACACAAGCAATAATGATGATGAGCCATTAAGGTAGTTTTAGGTGATACGATGTGATTTTTTTTAAGGTGTACAATGTAATTATTTAATATACATATACATTGTGAAATGAGTTATTGAGAAATGAGTTATTGAGAAATCAAGTTAATTGACACATCTTTCACCTCACATAATTGCCTTTTTTTTTTCCCTCTGGGGGGTTGCTAAGAACTCTTAAGATACTCTTTTAGTATATACCTTATTTAATCATTTTCTCATTTTTTATCTCATTGTGATCAGAGATTGATTTTTGGGATGGGTGTATTTCTTGAAACTTTCTGTCCTTAGAGATATTTTTAAAAAGCTATTTATTCTCCAGTTTTTGGTTTAACTGTTATGGATATGTTCTGGGTATGTAGTCTAACTTTTGAACTGTGTTGTTCAAATTTTCTGTGTTCCTTCTTTTGTTGATATATTAATGAAAAGGGGACATTAATGTATCTCAGAATGTTTTTTCTTATTTCTCCGTATATTCTGGTAATATTTGTCTACTCTGAGTTGTTTTTATTAGATTCTTAAAAGTTTAGGATTAAATACCATCCTTGAAAACTAAATCTTCTGGTCTTCATAGAATTAACCCTCTATTTGTAGTAATATTTCTTGCTTTAAATTCTATTTTATCATATCAGTAATAGAAAGTTTATAGTGTCTTTCATCATTTTTCTTCTTCCTGAGTTATGCTTTGAGTGTTATTTCTATTATACAGCTGGAGTTTTTTTTGTGTATTTTATTATACCTTATTATGTTCAGATCTATTATTACTATTGTACTTTGTGCTTTCTATTCCCTTCCGTTTTTTTCTTTCTCTCTCTTCTTTTAGCTCAGGGTTTCTCAGTCTCAGCGCTGTGGATATTTTGGGCCAGATCACATTTTTGTTGTGGGGGCCGTCCTGTGCATTATAGGATGTTTGGCGGATTCCCGGCCTCTACCTAGCATAGCAGTAGCCAATAGCAGCAACACCACCCTCGCCCTACCAGTTCCAACAACAGATAGTGTCTCCATACATTGCCAAATAAATTGTTCCCTGGAAGGCAAAGTTGCCCACAGAGGAGAAGGTCTGTTTTAGATTATTTAGCATTTGTTTCTTATCCAATAACCACCTCTAATAATATGTACATTATATTGTCTGTTTCCATTAGTTTAACGATTTGCCCAGAATTTTTGATAATTCTTATTTAACTTATAAAGTTTAAGGGAGGTCATTTTTTTTCTTTTCTGGAACAATACAACTGCCAAATAGACACTTATCTGTGATTGCCTTTCTCAAACTATTTGTTGTCATTGTTTGGTATTTGAGTTCTATGTTTTAAATTCATGAATCAGGCATCATTGCTATTGTATAAAATCAGTTTGTTATATTTACATGATATTTATCATTTCTTTGTTTGTAATTCCTTCCTATTATGTTTACCTAAATATTTATGACTGATATAGATTCTTATTTAATGTCATTAGCTTCCTTTTTTTCATAATTTTCTTTTTCTCTGAAAAACAGTTTTGAGCAAATCTTCTATGGCAAATCTATTACTGACAAATTCTCTCACTTTTCTTCTGTCTGAGAATGTATTTTTTCCCACTTACTTTTCCTAAAGTATTTTTGCTGGATATAAAATTCAAAGTTGACAGTGGTTTTATTTTCTTTCAGTGTTTACAAAACATTGTGCCAGTCCTTCTGGTTCCATAATTTCTGATTAGGAATCCATTGTTATTTAGTTATTTTTAATCTATATGCAATGCATTGATTCTCTGCCTGCATTCACAGTGTTGGTGTGTGTGTGTGTGTGTGTGTGTGTGTGTGTGTGTGTGTGTGTGTGTGTGTCTGCATGGACGTGTGTGTGTGTGTGTTTTAGTTTTCAGTTTTGACAAATATGATTCTAATAGTCATGAGTTTCTGTAGTTCTATCCTAATTGGGATTTGGTCAACTTCTTAAATCTGTGAATTCATGCCTTTCATCAACTTTAGGTAATTTCAGCTATAATTACTTAAATAATTTTTCAACCCTGATGCTTTCTACTCCTTTCTACTCCAGGACTCCTATGATACAAATATTACACCTTCTGTTACTGCCTTATAGGTTCTTCAACTCTATTCATTTCATAAAAATATATTCTTCTTTATTGTACAGATTGAACAATTTCTATTGAGCTATATTAATTTTACTGGCTCTTCTGTCATCTGAGTTATTATTGAGCCCATTAAGTATGTTTTTCTTTCTCATTTTTGTTACTACATTTTTCAGTTCCAGAATATCATTTGGTGCTTATTTTTATCTGCTGCTTTTTCTTTGCTGAAACTTGCATCCTTTCCCCAAATGTCCATGGTTGCCTGTTGGGGTATTTCTGTGAAATTTGCTCTGAAGTCCTTGTCAGAAAATTTCAACATCTCTGTTATCTTGGCATTTCTGTCTGTTGATCATCTTTTCTCATTTTAGCTAAGATTTACCGGGTTTGAGGTATAATGAGAAGTGTAAATTTTTTTGTTCCCTGGACATTTAGACTCCTATGAGAGTTTGTTTCATATTGACATCTATTTTAGTATGCTGTCTAGAATGCACATCCTGGATCATTTTGTGAGCTGTGTTTTGGATGTTAATGTAGTTTTCCACATTTTTTCAGTGTTATTCTGGTCTGTCTTGCTTGTATGCAACACAGAGACCAATCTGAATCTTTGGTCATATTCCACCTGTAGTTCATTTCTCAAAGCATTCATTATGTTTATTCTGTCAGTTTTGCACATAGGTTACTTAAGAGTTTGCCTAGGACTTAATGCATAGATGTTAAGGATGTCTTTCTCCATATTCCTCCTACCTATAATTTACTGTTACTCTTTTTTTTAATTTTTTAAATGTTTATTTATTTTTGAGAGAGAGATAGAGCACAAGCAAGGGAGGTAGAGCAGAGAGAAACACACACACAGAGAATCTGAAACTGGCTCCAGGCTCTGCACTGTCAGCACAGAGCCCGACGCAGGGCTCAAACTCACAAACCTTGAGATCATGACCTGAGCTAATGTCATACTCTTAGCAGACTGAGCCACCCAGGAGCCCCTACTGTTACTCTTTACATGGGAAGAGGGCTCCACTCTCTATTGTTGTTCACTTAATGCAAGGGAAAGGAATCAGCAACATGACTCTGCAACACAATCTCTGCATTGCATGAAAGGAAGGAAGATAGTACCATATCTGGTCATTGTTTTACAAGTACTTTGAATATCTGTTATCTGACTTCCTGTGTTGTTTTGAGAAGTCAACTATCAGTATAATGAACATTCTTTTACAGGTGGTCTTTATGGCTGGTTATAGAATATTTTATTGTCTTTTAGACTCTGTAGGGTTTCTTTAAAAATTACGTACTTGGGATTCATTTTTTTTCTGAATTATAACACAATGTGTCATTTATTATGAAAGATCCTTATTTATTTTTTCTTTAAAAATTGCTTCACCTTTTTCTATTCTCTATTCTCTCCTTCTATGATTCTCTCCTTCTATGATTTATTTATATATTTTATTCTTTCTCATGTTGTCATCTGTCTCTATTCTTTTACATTTTTCCCTGTTGGTTCTCTATGTTGATTTGGTGGCATACTAAAACCGACTTATACCAGCTTTCAAGAGCCAATTATTAAATGTTCAGAAACTTTGTGAGCCAGTTTTTTAACTTTCATTGGCTTGAATATGTCTATGATGAGAATAGTTAGAATTGACAAATTCTACAAATCAGGGGTTATTTTTTGGAAGAGTGGTATTACTAGCGCATTGGTAATCATTTGAGATGATTTCTTCACATGTATTTTCCAGTTTCCCAGTTACCTCTTCAGCTATGTCTAATCTTCTGTTTAATCATCCATTTATTTTCTGATTTCAGTTATAAATTTCAACTAGAAGTTGAAGTTGATTCTATATCAAATCTACCTCACCATTTTTAAAAAATTTCTTGCTGTTTAACTATTTTTGATACCCTCATATTACACAGGTAAATATGACATTTTGATTTGATAATTCCAATGACTGTCATTTTAGGTTGCAGTACTGATTTTGAAGATATTTGAAAATATATAATTTTGTTACCTGTCCCTAATGTTTTGTTAAAACTCATGTCTTTTCTATAAGAGATTTGTAAATGTGCCCTAGTGAGTTTGCCAGCACTTGTTACCTCTTGAGTGGTAACTGTTCTGTTTTGGTCTCCAAGAATTTCCTTTACTTTTTAATGGGTTCAAGAATACAGTTAAAAAATACCTTTAAAAACATTTTTTTTCTGGTGGGGCGCCTGGGTGGCTCAGTGGGTTAAGCGTCTGACTTTTGATTTTGGTGTAGGCCATGATCTCTTGCTTGTGAGATCAAGCCCTGCATTAGGCTCCACACTGAGCTTGGAGCCTGCTAAAGATCTCTCTCTCCCTCTCTCTCTGCCCCTCCCCCACTCACACTCACTCTCTTGCTTTATCTCTCTAAAAATAAATAAATAAACATTTTTTAAAATGTATTTTTTCTGGAATTGTTTGAGGTTTTTGTCAGGAAGTATTTTTGCATGTCTGTTTCATGACATAGTTAACAACCAAAGCTGATACTATATTTGGAGTTTCAATTCAAATTATTTGCATAAATTGCTTAGACCAACATTAAGTGATTGATAGTCATTATTACTAGCATTGATTTTGCATTGAATAATGTGTAAATAAAATGTACAAATCCATAGTCCAGTGGTGTGTGGTAGACACAAATAGTGTTCAGCAACATTTAAGTATCCTCTCTTCCAGGTGTCACTCTCTTTGACCTTAGTAATGGTTATATGACTTCTTTGGTCAATGAATATCAACATAAGTGACATGTGTCATTCTTGGTAAAAACATTTCAAAGGCAATGTGTCATTATGTTTTCTTCCCTTAATCTGAAAAGATGTGTTAATATAAAGATGCCACAGAATTGAAACAACCTAGGACGTATCACAAGAAGGACATCTACCTTTGAGAACTGCCTAGTCCCTCAGTGATTATTGGCAGAATAAGAAACAAATTTTTATAATTGTAAGCCACTGACATATCACAGATATATATATATATATATATATATATATATATATATATATATGCATACATACATATACATACACACACACATTTTTTTATAATAATAATTATAATATATTATAATATAATATAATATAATAATAATATATAATACTTTTTTTATAATTATATATAATAATATAATTTACCCTGACTGACACAAGTGTATATTTGTTATGCTTCATGCTCATGAAATGCTAATTTCTACCTTAATATTTATTACATTATTCCTACTTCTTCGTATGCTTTTCTTGTTCCTCTCTAATTAGATAAATTATCCTTGAATCCTAGGGTCTTTTGAACACTTTTTTATTTAACTTTATGTGTAAAAAAAAAACTTGTCTTTTCTCACCATATAATTTTCAAATTCTTGGAGATATTGATGACTTACTAAAACTGCTTTACTTCACCAAGCCACCTAGCTCAATTTGATATCTACAGTTTATTTTCAATGATTATTTTTGAAATACAATATATTTTAAGTTAAAATAATAAGTTTAGGACCTTCTTTGTACCATTTCCAAGAAAATGTCCAGCCAGTGAAATACTAGGATGATTAGAGTATAATACATACATGTTTTCTATCCCATGGAATATTATAAAAATTTTAAGCAGCAGCAATGGTGATATATTTGTAAAATGTGAAGTATAGGAAAAAATGAATTATTTAGATTAAATGGTCCTCTGAAATAATAATAATAAAAAACAGGTTGTGCTCATTTATTTGGACATTCATTCTCTCACTTCAAAATAATACTGACTGGTTTCAGTCCATACCCTAGAGCTATAGCACATGTTTTATAACAGATGTTTTATTGCCTGGCACTTTGCGAAACTCATCCATCCAAAATACTATAATATGCCCTCAACCCCAACCACTACTGAAAATAAAACAGCAAGATTTTTAAAGCAACCCAAAATTGAACCCAAAAAGTCATTCCAGAGCTTAGAAACTGTTTTGTTCTTAAGTTTCTCCACATGATATGCTTTTTCTTTCTTAATTAAACTTTGGTCTTAAAAATTGAGTACTGGGAGGTTTTTTTCTGCTTTTCCTTTGCACCATTGCATCCAACTCATCAGAAATCATGACTGTGGATAATGTTACTTGTACAGTGTCACTATTTGACCTTTGTTAATAGTTTGAGATTCATCAAAAATCCCTCCTAGAATTTTAACATAATGGCAGAAGATGGACACCAGAGAGGAAAATCTCTTCTACTATATTATATGCTTTTGTAAAGATTCATTCTGACTCCGTATCTGCCTGCCTGATAATGTGAATCCATAGTTTGTAAGTACAATTGCTTCAAGTTTCCGGACAAACAAGGTAGCTGGTCAAAGTAAAAGGAAATGATGATTAGGAATACAGTAACAGTAGAGCATATAACACAACTCTCAAATAAAGCAAATTCAAACAAAACTGCTTTGCTAGAAGAAAATTCAGTCCTTGGTCTGCCAGTTTGCATCCCCTGTATAATACCTAATTTAAGTAGATTGTTCTTGCGTCTAATTTATATAAAGATTCATACTAGGAAGAATAGTTTTTACTGAAATCTTTTGGTTTATGGTACTTCTGTAAGTTTAATGGAATGTCACAAAATGTACCAACACTCTGTCTCAAGGCCTCTTCATCCTTGTATTTATTCATTCATGTCCATTGCTTTAATCATACTTCATACCTAATGTACCAACAAACAGTAGCCGTCTTTTTCCTTTTATCCACCTCCGTCTCCTTTAAACATTGGCCTCTTTTTTTTCCCAAAATGTTGCAAAGGTAAAGGGTCTAATTTTCTGTGATCTCATCCTCTATCCTGTGAATATTATCATCATCTATAACCAAGCCAAAGAAATTCTGTGGAAATAATTGATTACACATTGTCTTTTAGGACAGGTTAAGAAAAGAAATCAGTATTCATTATTAATTTGGAAAAGATCAAAAGAGGCCAATCTATTAGGAAGCAAAGAGAGAAAGAAGCATAGTAGCCACTGCTTTGTTTTGTCATCAAGTCAAGGGGGGATAATGGTTTTGTACTCAAACTCCAAGAGATTTAATCTTTAGTCTGAAGTTGTGGATATTATATCCTAGTAGCAAATGATCTCACAAAATGTGTTCAAATGATGTGTATTGGCCTGAGATTGTTTCCATAAATTATAAATCCTTAGAGTATTTGAAGTTGTCTCTGTCTGAATGTCTGCTTTATGTTGATCCTATAACCCCCAGTGAGAACTTCTGGTATGACATATGGTCTCCAGTCAGCAACAGTGTCCTCAAGGTTAACCTAAATTAGGAACTCTAATAATTCTTTGTTTGCTCCTACATTATTAAATAGAACTTGCCTACTCAGATCATTGAGATGGATCCTCCTTGCTTTGGAATATATGAAAGTTGCTAAACTACAGTAGATGGTAGAAGTTCTGTGTAAAGTTACTTTCTTATGAATACCTGAGAGGTACATGAGTGGCCTATAGTGGGGGGAGGGAAGAGGCTGATCATAAAGTACCTAATTTCTCTTGAAGAGGACATTAAACATTAGAAGAATTGGAGTTCTTACACTGTACGTGATGAGTGATCATCCACAAAGCACTCCTGTAAAAGACCTAGAGTAGAAAATAGATCATATAATTCCTTCTTTGGGGCCTTTGTGAATCTGGAAATTTCCCAATATGGTTTAACTGTACAAGATCATAAAATTTCCCCAATATGCATTTAATTTCATGGATGAGTTAAGATTTCAGAAGTACCCATAGGAAATATAAGACCATAAGAAATCCATCATTAATCATATTCACTTAATTTCAAGTTTCAGATATAATAGAGTAATGAGGTCCTGAAAGTTAAAGTCTTCCTCATTTCTCCTGTCTTAGTCTTCCTCAGCTCACCAAACTCCATCTGGATACATTCTCTGTCTTAGAATGAAACCTTATGTTAGATGCAGAACATGGAACCAGGGTCTAACCAGCCCCTGGGCTCCTTGTGCTTCCAAAGGCTCTATCATTGACAACCTGTCATGGAGTTCATTGCACCAGAACTACACCCTGAACCTATCAAGTTATGAATGCCAGCACTCCTACATTCCCTTTCCCTCAAATCCCCAATAATTTTACAGTTTCTAGTTCTAAAAGAGATGATAATTTGCTGGAAAACCCCAGGATTCTAGCCCATTTACCTGCCATCATTGACAAAGGAAACAAAAATAAAGCTGCTATTCTAAATACTGTGGTATTTTATTGCCTAATGAGAGGCCAGAAAAACATTGCTTGTTTGGGGAGGTGTAGATAAAAAATGAAAATGGATGTGTGGCTGGTAGGGAGGTGGGTACATGAGTGAGACACGGGCTATAAGAGAGTGGCTTTGTTTGTTATTTTTGCTTATTATGGATGACATGCTTGCACAGAATGCAAGGTTAAGTTTTCATCTAGATGGAGGCTGGGCTGAGAGTACAATTATAAGAATATTTTAGTCAGTCCTCATTTTTTGTACATTCTGTATTTGTGGATTCTGTATTTGTGAATTCACTTAGTCACTTAAAATATATTCTTAACCCCCAAATTAATACTTGCTATCCTTTTGTGGTCATTCGTGGGCACGCACAGGATGGCAAACATTTGAGGTCACTCAATCAGCTCGTTCCCAAGTAAGCAGAGTAAGACAACGCTCTGTGTTCTTGTGTCAGCTCTCATGCTGTAAACAAATGTCCTTTTCACGGTCTATTTAGTGCCAAATTGTTTGCCCACTTTTGGACCTTTTCTTGGTTATTTATTTCTATTTTTTTTTTTTATTAGAAAGTGTGAGTGGATTAGGGGGCAGAAGGGGTGGGGGGTGGGAGAGAGAGAGAGAGAGAGAAAGAGAAAGAAAGAAAGAGAGAGAGAGAGAGAGAGAGAGAGAGAGAGAGAGAGAGAAAGAAAGAAAGAAAGAAAGAAAGAAAGAAAGAAAGAAAGAAAGAAAGAATGAATGAATGAATGAATATGAATACCAAGCAGACTCCATGCTCAAAGTGGAGCCCAATGCAGGGCTCCATCCCACGACCCTGGGATCATGCATGACCTAAGCCAAAATCAAGAGTCAAACATTCAACCGACTGAGCCATTCAGGTGTCCCAGTTATTTCTCTCTTTAAAATGGCCCCTAGTGTCAACTGAAGTGCTGTGTCAAGTTCCTAAATGCCAGAAGGCTGTAATAGGTCTTGAAGAGAAAATACGTATCAGATAAGCTTTATTTAGGCATAAGTTATACTGCCATTGGCCATGATTTCAACGTTTATGAATTAACAATATGTATTAAATAAAATGCTTTTATACAAAAACATACACAAAACAAGGTTATGTATTGATTGATTGAACAAATGATGAAAATGTGACCAGAGATTCACAGGAACCTAATCCTACGTGGTTCAGTATGTATTAATTCAAGGTTTGCAACAACTCTATGGAACATAAGTGCTACAAATAATGAAAATCAACTGTTAAACTTTAACTTTTTAATTTACTTTTCTGGTGTCCAGCTAGAGAATGAACATATCTGTGTTTTCCTACAAGGAGAACATCAGGACTCTGGTCATGTTCTAAATGCTTCCCTCATAAGAACATCTAAGCACCTTGATTGTGACTTGCCAGCCACACCCTTCTCTGTGAAAAATGACTGCATTTTGCACAAATGACAATTTTCAGCAGGCACCTGACATATTTACTTCAGGGGTGGACAACTTTTTGGCCCAGCAACTCTAGAGATGTGTTTGTACTGCAGGTGCGAAGCCAACTCAAGATAACGATTCTCTCTCTCTCTCTCTCTCTCTCTCTCTCGATATAGATATAGATATAGATATAGATATAGATATAGATATAGATATAGATATAGATATATTTGTCCTTTAAGGCAGAGTCAAGATACTCTCAAGATCAGATTCTTGCTTCTAAATATACCCTGAATTGTGTGGGGATGGGGGGAACCACCATAGTCACAGATGTACTTATGTGATCACTTTTTTTTTCCTGAAAATTATAGGGCTTCATGTGAAAAGAACCAAAATTTCACCATAATTTTTGCTGACTTGAAACTCGATCTGTTTGCAGGAGTGAGAGATATTTGGCGTTAGTACTGAGCTTGATAAGGACAGGTTTGCAAATCCATCTATGTAATTGCCATTCCTTCCAGAGGCCCCAGCCAGCCAGAATTCTGACACAAAACCTTGTAATAAAGCTGCAAAATATCCACTTGGAATCTTGGAGTTACTAACTCATTGTTATAACATGGTTCTCATAAAATTATGTAAAAAACTCATTTTACGGTTGTCAGGGGAAATAACTACCCAGATAAATAGGCATGAAAGTACCATAACTACAGCATAGAAAGCCAATTCAAAATTGGGCCCCAACCCCAATCTCCTAATTGGCCTTATTATGGTGTCATAGGAATG
Organism: Panthera tigris; assembly: GCF_018350195.1. Lineage (NCBI taxonomy): Eukaryota > Metazoa > Chordata > Mammalia > Carnivora > Felidae > Panthera > Panthera tigris. The sequence continues at coordinate 61,081,788 of NC_056671.1, read as the reverse complement.
AAAAGTTCTGTTAGCAGTAGTTTTAGGTTTAGTCCACTGTTTTTGTAAGATACTGCATTATATGCATTATTGCTTAGAGATCGTGCCGTTGCTTGCTGTAGTATAAAACCATTTCTTGCATTGATTCCCATGTGAATTTGTAGCACTTAAGCAAAAATGGCAAGGATTTCTGTTGTTTAATTTTCATAAGCATTTTAGTTCTTATGCAAGAAAGACTTTATTAATTAAGCAAGGGTCACGTTTCAGAATATTTTCAAATGTTAAGTTTTCCCTGGGCCAAGGCTTCTTATCATTTGCTACCATATTCTCCAATAAACAGAGATAAGACAGAGCATGTTGTTCATACTTTCTTCTAAAGGGAAAAGATTGTAGTAGGATTTCTGGGCTCTGAGTTTGAAAAGTATGTAAGTGCAGGTATGTAATTACTTCAAACCCTTTGTATACACATTGTTTTATAAAAATTATATTTTTAAATAAACATCTTCATGTGCAGATGAGGCATATATACATATGACAAAAACCTGCCTTGTAATTCTGAAGTTAGAATAAAGAGACATCATTACAGTGTTCATATATACATACACCAATGAACACAAACAGTGATTCTAATACAATCCTATAAACCAGTGTCTCCTCCGTGAATAACTGTCACATCTACTTTCTCTAGGATAGAAGGATATAGTCCCTGTTTACCAGGAATCCCAAAACCTGCAAAGAATATTCTTTTTTACTCAAGATCATTCATGAGACAGACCTACCAGTAAAAGATTATTGGCCTAGAGAGATGGTGATGGAGATTCAAAATGCGGTAGAAGAACAACAAATTATTTTGCCTCTTTGCCATGATAACCTGACTCCCAATGAAAGAGGTATGATTGGGTGGCAGCTGGTGGGATGAGGACTTATGTTTTACATTATGTAAGTATAGGAGAATACTCCTAATCCAAGAAAAACAGTGGGACTATGGAATGGCTTTATGTTGATGACTGGAGGGATGCAAAATGGATATGTCTTTCAGCATATCCTAACCAGTCTAATCTGGAAAATGAGAAAGATTTAGTACATGTCATTACTGTATTCAAGGGGTTAGCATGATGCCAAACTCCCAGAATGCACTAAGCAGTGTGCATACCACATACTGTCTGCAGTGTTTTCTTAGCAGAAACTTGAAGTGACTGAGTAGGGAGTGAAGTGGGGGGTGAGCTGGTAGACCCACAGTTCGGGACAGCTCATCTGAGGACAATAGACACAGCTAGAGCCCTTATTTATTTATTTTAATTACTTTTCTCTTCCTCCTATTAAATGCCTCCTTCTTTGTTCTTAATTTGAAAGCATCTCCATCCCCATTTAATTACTGTGCTTTTGATTGACAAGAGCAGAGGACAGAAAAAAAAAAAACAGAAAGCTGTCTCCTTCATGTCCTATTTGACACAATATAATGAATGTGTGATGGCTAGTTTATTTTTTCCTTGACAACTTAAATATTTGAAGATGAAATGTGGAATTTAAGAACATAATGCCAGAGAGCAGAGAGAGAGAGAAGAAAAAGAAGAAAGGAAGTTAATTGGACCAGGAAGCAAATACAATACTCATTTGTGAATTTGCGTAATAGTTTAATAACTGCCAATTTGGTGCAGGGATTCTGTGTAATTGTAATAAGAATTTCATCTTCAGCTCTTTCCAGGCAAAGAGGAGTCAGCAAATAGACTGTGTCCACCGGATGCCCTGGTCCTGTGTTTTATTATGTTTACTTTATAATCCCATCATCCCCACGCCACCAGCATGCTTGAGGGGTAGTGAAGGCAGCCGCGGCTGCTCCCTCTCGGCCCCCTGTCTTTCAGAGCTACCCTAAGGTACTTAAGAATGACAGTATAAAGAATATCTGTGCAGATGAGCCTGTAGATTTGGGGAATTGGCTGCTTATAGACAGGGATTCTTTTGGTAGACTTAATTCCTTTAGCAAGGGTGAAGTACCATCTGTGGGGATTCCTGTCATGTATAAGGAAGTTAGTCATGCTCTCTATGGAGTTGAGTTTCTTGAATTTTAATGAAACCCATGTCAATCTGTCTCCTCTATACCCTAGTGTTAAAATCAGTGGTCAGCTACTCAACAATCACAACAGTAAATCACAGTAGATAAACCAACCAGGACAGCTCTGAAGAATTTAAGGTTGTATTCCCCCCTCAGCCCTCCCTTCACAACCAGGACACTGAGAGAATGCATAATGAAATGGTGGCATTTCTGTTTTAAAGGGACAGCCTTGTGTTCAAGCCAGGAATCTAGATTTTTTTTTAATGTCCTCCTTCGTTGGGAAGTTTTCCTTCTCTGTTATTATTTATGTTCCTTTTAATAGATCTGTCATGGATTCTGGGGCTTTTGTATAGGTTATGTATGGTAAAGCTGTACTTTCACAAAATGCTCTAGGAGAAATGCTGATTCTAACTAAAGAAAATGAACTGTTATGTAGAAATTAAGAGAAAATGATGTGTGTGCCACCTGAATATAAATTAACTGTGAATGATGTAACTCAGGGAAGCAGGTGGCAGTTCTATATGAGATATTTACAATTAGCTGTATGCATCACTCTGAGAGCACAGCGTAGGAAATATCTCACCCAGATTGGATTGGCTCCCAACGGGTTATAATAGCATTACAGACCTCAGTGTAACTTTCTAAGTCTTCCATGATGTGTCACTGCCATCTCAAAGACAAGGTCATTGAAACGTAACTTTCACCATCACTTTGTTTGCATGTATAAGCCAAGAATGTTTCTACGGGGAGGACTGACACAGCTAGTTGGAACTGAAAGTTCTTTTTGGCAGAACAGTTCTGGCACCAAATGGAACTCTAACTGGTTCCTTAATGGTAAAAGCTACAACCTCCATTTATCTTCTTGTTTGAGCTACTAGTTTGAATTACTGGCTGGCTGTTTTCACAGATCTATTGTCTCTATTCAGTGTCCTATTTCTCTTTGTTTTGTTCTTTTGTTGGTGAAGGTAAATACCATTGTAGCAGGCTGACAACTTTTATATTTTGGATCCAAATTGACACCCCTTCCCACTTAAATTAATGTGCATTTCCTTCTTAATTATGTATTTGAGTTAAAGGCATTGTGGGCGTTAATATGTAAAATCTCCATTTAAAATATTGCCTATCTTATATTCAAATTAACCCATGGATGTATGTTAAGTCTCCATTGCCATTCTTTCATGGCTTCATCCTTTTACTATCATTTGACATTTAAATGTATCAGAAATTACATTGATGCAGATTCTCAATAAATAGAAAAAGAGCAATATCAAGAGAAACATTTTACTTTCAGGGAGTAAACAAAGGCGTCTGTTTTTTGTTTTTTGTTTAAAGGAAACAAAATGCATCTCAGCTTTAGCTCTTAGCATTTGCTGCCTGATCATGTCTTATACCATTTGAATTTACTCAGTGTGGGGTATATAGTAGGTACTCAACAAAGGCTTTTGATTAGTGACTACATAATATATTAGCTATTATATGAAAATCTAATCTTTTATTTTGATGATTGCAAACTTGGTTTTATGGAAGTCTTCTAGTTTCCGCCTTGGAAGCCAGCAGTCCACCAATACTATATTTATTAATTAATTTAGTTACTTATTTCAGCAAACATTTAGTGAGCACCCACTATGTGCCTATTGTAGCTCTCAGTTCTGGCAGGATGACAGAAAACAAGACAGATGCATTTTTCCTCCCTCAGGAGTTACCATCTAGGAAATGCCATCTGTAAACCATCCAAATGGCTCAATGTTCTTAATGCAGATGTAGCAATCCATCTACTTTTACCCAAATCACCCCTTCAGCCCTGCCACACTTATTCCTCCAGTTGTTATAACTGTTAGCAGCTGATTATTCAGATTGGATTCTCTCCAGAAGTCTTCCTCTATCAAAAGTGAGCTTCCTTCAATTTCGCTTCCTTCCTTGGGACAGTCCATTTAATGGTAGGGTTGAAAGACCTGGAGTTCTTTCCCCAATGGGTGAGACATTTCTTAAGGGTCACCATATTCAGAGCTCCTATGGGATTATCTGAGGCTTTTGTTACAGTTACATCACAGTTCATTTTCTCCCTCTGCCTACTCCTACTGCCTTTACTCCATTAAAGGGAAGTCCCCATGTAGTCGTTCCCAATAAACCTTGATGATGTCAGTTTCTATCTCAAATTTTGTTTCTGGTGCAAGCCAACCTAAGTTAAGGCCTTGGCAACTACCAATGATGAGGTTCCTAAGGGTAACCTTATCTTGGATCAGGAGTCTAAAGAACAAATTAAAACAAGTGGTGTTTGAAATATGAAAAGATGTAAGAAAAAGTCCAAAATTCAGTCCCTAAAGCAAATAGAATCAAAACCCAAAGCAAATAGCATCAAATCAGAAAGAATGTACCTCAGTTTTTCCCTTTAAGAAGCTCTTTTAAATGTCCACACTAAAGGATTAGCAGGCATTCTGAGCTAAATTTGCAGAGTGTTCCCTCCTCGACCTCTATTGCTTATTTGAATATTTTCTATTCCATAGTAATTTCAACTATCCTGAAAGTCATAAAACATCTGTAATCTCTGCCAAAAAATTAACCTTAAATTTTATATTGTGTGTTTTTGTTGTACATACAGGTGCTTGTCTTGTCTTCCAATTTAGGTATTTTGCCTCCTCTGAGGACAGGAGCCTTGTTTTAAATTTCATATCCCACCACACTGCCCAGGTTCCCAGCATTTGGTAGAGTCCAGAATACACAGAAATGTCTCAATACTTGATAGTTATTAAAGGAGAGAAACACATTCATTGCATTCCTTTTTAGAAGCTTGGAAAATTATTTGGAAAATTGAAAACAGTAAGTCTGTTAAAGCTTGAAAACTGTCTCTCCCCTCTATCTTGCCTTATATTTGGCTGTATGTACTTTCAGAATGAAGTCTTGCAATGATGAGGTATGAAGTTGAGTTCTAATATTGTCTACTTATAACTATATTGAAATATATATTTGAGAGAAAGCATGAGCAGGGGAGGGAAGGGGAGGGAAGGGGAGGGGAAGGGAGGGGAGGGGAGGGGAGGGGAGGGGAGGGGAGGGGAGGGGAGGGGAGGGAGGGAGGGAGGGAGGGAGGGAGGGAGAGAGAGAGAGAGAGAGAGAGAGAGAGAGAGAGAGAGAGAGAGAGAGAGAATCTTAAGCAGGTTCCAAGCTCAGTGAGGAGCTTGATCCCATGACCTGAGCCAGAATAAAGATTTGGACATTCAACCAGCTGAGCCACCCAGGCACCCTAACTATATTGAAATATTAAAAAAAAATCAAAATGGAATCAAAGCAATTGAAAAGCATGGTACATAATTTATTAGTATGTAGAGATTAAAACTGCTTATAAAACAATAATCCAAAATACTTCATTCCCATCATAAAATTATGACTATGCCCTCTACTTGAAATTAATAACCTCTAGAGTAATACTTCTTGTGGATACTTTTCTCACTGCAGCTTCTGGTTTTTCAAACTGTGGGTCTCTCTGCCTTGTCATCTCCACACAGAGTATTTTTGTTGTTGCTGTTTTGACTGATGCTGTGGTATTCTTCATCTTTTTTTTTTTTTTTCTGGTACTATAAAGAGGCTGGGCCTCTGCAATTCCCGAGATGCCTGAATTCTCATCTTCAGGGAGAAAATTTATTTCATATGAGGAATCCATTTCTGGAGTTGGCTAGAGTGTCATTTGATCAGTTGGACATAGTCCGATAACATCAAGATCCCTTTCCCCTCCCTGATATAATGAATGGAGTGCTTTCCTTCTCATTTTATTTTAGAAATCTCGGTAAAAATTAATCAAGCATGTTTTACTGAACCCCAGTTGCTAAGTCTCACAATTGATATATTCATTGCCTCTCCTAAGAAGGAGGGGTTGGGATAGGGCAGAAAGAGTATTCATTCCTTTTCATGAATGCACATAAATAGATTGTAAGAATTTCAATTATGGTATTTGCATCCACAGCTTTATTTTTAAGATCAAATTTGGTGCCCCATGATTGCTTATTTATTATTCATAAAGTATATGTTACTCGATTTTATACATTAATGGTATTTTCGGCAGCAAAGATATTACATCCAAACCACTTTCTCTGTAGTTACTGACATCCATGAGAGACTACTTTAGGGTGTTCTAGGTTTTAAAATTTTCAAAAAATTGTAGTGTCAAGCCAAGAGAATACAAACATTATTTAGTTAAAAATAGAGGGAAAATCAACGTCACTTCACTGATTAGAATATTTAAATATAAAATGTTAAGATCGGAATATACTACAACTAAAAAAACCTGGTAATGTACATCAAAATGCTTTTGGGTCATGTTATTGAAGCGCTTCACATGGTTAATTATATGTACACATGCACATGACCTATATTCTCTGTTCTGTCCATGTATTTCATATATTCTCTATTCTAAATAATAGCTTTAAAATGTTTCTGTCAAGATCCAGATAAAGTCTTCCTTTTTGTGATTCTAGTTCAAATTAACAGCCATCATTAATTCCTCAGGGTGGACAATTGAACTCAATTTTCTATTATGTTTACATTTGTAGAATCTACTATAGTACTGGGCTCACAGAGGGCACTCTGTAAATCCCAGTCATTAATAAATGAATAATACAAATACTGAATGGTATTATGATACCATTAGAAATAGACTATAGATTAATTCTCTTCCAGTGTCCTCTTCTTTTCCTACAACCTTCCCAGTGTTTTCTTCTCAGTTCCAGTTTTCCTTTCAATCTCCAGAGCAAGAAAGGTAAACCAATAATAAGGTCAGATGATCCAGTGATGTCACCTGAGTACCGTCTGGAGCCAGAATTACAGTAACTATTAGTGAAAAGTCCCATCTCTACCAGAAACAAATACTGAATAAACCACAGTAATTACTGCTATGGTGGAATACAGAAATGAGAAGTCAAGGTCCATGATTTCCAGGGTTTATCACCTCAACAGGAAATGGGCATTTATCCCTGCAACCTCTAATATGTGCTAAAATTGAGATATCAAGTTTTGTATGCTATTAATTAATAAAGTAACACTTAAATTTCATTTCAGAAGAGTAACTGTCTCTTTGGATCTTATAATCCAGGATATAATATTGCTTACATAAAATATCCTACATATCTGTCATATGCTGTATACTGTAAAGTGAAAGTTTTCTGCCTTAATTATTTTCTTACCTAATGAACAGTATAAGGTCAACAGTTCACTAAGCAATTCTTCCTGATGTGAAATTCAAGAGGGACCTTGGAGATATAAGTTTACTTTCTTGTACTAAAAAACATATTTAAGTCAGTAACCCATATTAAATAAACAATTAGCCTTGAGGATTTTGATATCCTTCAATATAAATCAGAAAGAAAATAGAAAGCGATGTGCCATCTGACATGCCAACATTCTTCTAATACTTCTGTACAGAATGGGTATCTCCTGCCCCCTGCTCATTTACAGTGCTCTTTGAATTCTCAGCTCAGTCATGCACTATTTCACACTGAAAGCTCAGTTTTTTACTCTAACACTATGAATGAGAGATTTTGTTTTCACTTCCAGAGTTTATGCTAGGGGCATGGGGTGGGAATCAGTTGCTCTAATTTGGAATAATTTCTTTTCATGGAGCACCTGGGTCTCTCAGTAGGTTAAGTGTCCTACTGTTGATTGTGGCTGAGGTCATGATCTCACAGTCTGTGGATTTGAGCCCTGCATCAGGCTCTGCTCACTGACAATGCGGAGCCTGCTTGGGATTCTCTCTGTCTCCCTCTCTGCTTCTCTTTCTCTCTCTCTAAATAGATAAGTAAAAATAATTTCTTTTCACATTTGTTTCTCTTTTAAACCTCTTCATTTCTCAACAAATTAGGAAAACATATACAACATCCTTAAAGCCTCAGGATAGACCAATGAACTCAATTTTCTATTTTGTTTTGATCTTAGGGATCTACAGAGCTAGGACCACAGAAGACACTTTGTGAATCTTAGTTAGATACAATTGGATTAACGATTACCCAGTGGTTATTTGAAATGAAAATGGGGAGGTGAAGGCAGAGAGGTGATGAAGTAACACTAAATTTTAATGAAGATTTGGGGTCACTGAATTCCAACTACCACTGGCTGAAATGTGACAACTTTCATTACCACTGTTGCCTTCTTTTCCTTTTTACTGAAGAGGTCACTGACCTTGTTTTGCCTTTATCAGGACCTCCCTAAATTGTTGGTTGTATTGATTTCAATTTCAGAAGAAGCTCACAAGTGAAAATTCCTCCTTGGCCATCAGAGAAAGTTAAAAACAAGCCAAATAAAACTACCAAAAACAAAACAAAACCATAAAGTGCCAAAGAGCAATGTTTATAAGTTTTCAAATAGAAGCTGAAAAACACCAATAAAGTCTGGATTTAGCTCAAATGTACCATCAACCTTAGGCAGCTCCCTCCCTCCCCTACCCCTTTTTAATGGTTCATTTGTCTAGTCCCCCTGGAAGATCTATAGAGAAAATTACCAGGGCAGAATGTAGATCCAATTGCACATCCTGCTACAGGAGAAACGATTCCTGTTCTCATCATTGGGATCAATAATTTGCTAACACAGTATTAGCAAGAGCAACAACTCCACCAGGTTAAAGGAGTTTTACACTGAATAATGACGGCCTAGGAAAGGGAAAAGCTGAGCGAGTAAATCCTGGCAGCCTTTTACTATTGAGAGAGCACATGCCAGTGAATCAATAGTGGCTCTGGTGAGTCTGGGCTGTAAAGATGCTTTATTGTTCTGCCTAAGTACATTGGCAGAGATGCTCCTCTTAATATCTGTACACGGGAGCCACTGGGGTCCAGGCCTGCCCTATTAATGAAAGCATTTCCTCTACAGAAGAATGGAACTTCCAGGCACACAGAGCATGGCTGTATCCTATCTCTATAGAAACTGTAAGGAAAAAAAAAAAAAAAGAAAAAGTCTGGGATAGAAAGATTGATAAGGGAAACCCAAGAGGTGGAAAGGGACCTAGAGCTAGGAACACCACTTTACCTCAGCAGATTTAAAAAACTGATCAACAGAAATGTTCTCCTAGATGTCTTACATGAGTCATTTAGTTAAATCTGTATTTCTCAAAGCAAAGACTATTAAAACCAATGTGTTTCTTGGTTGGCCTCTAGGACAAGTAAGTCCCCTCTTGATAAGAAAACAAAATTTTGGAACAGTGAATTTGATTTACCAAAGTCATCGAATATGGAAGAGCTGAGGCAGGGTTGTAATACCCTGTGCTAATCACTAGGCTAGAGCCATCTCCCCCTGCTTCCAGTGATAATATACAATTTATGTCTCTTGGGTAGTCTTATTAGTCTTCTTTTGCCAAGTATTTAAGGAAAGAAATCTGTTCATCAAGTATCTCTGGCTCTCTACTTTTCAAGCACAAAGTATTTTTACTTTCTGTCCCCATCATGGTTGGATGGGCCATGGGACAAGATGTGCTAATGAATTGTGAACAGATATCCTTCCTATGCTGTGTGGTTACTTACCTATTAAATACTTGAAATGAAAAACATGGCTAAGAGAAAGGAGAAGGTACAAGGTGTCTCTCCCACAGAAGCCTGACAGAGTAACCTCCAATTAAATTTTTAAAAAGGCAGGCATATAGCTGAGAATATAGAAGAAGAAATGTAAACACACACACACACACACACACACGCACACACACACACGTACACACACACACACACACACACACACACACACACACACACACAAGTCCAGGGGAGAAAAGCTATGGGTATGGCATTTGATACATAAAGTTTACTACAATTTAGTAGATGAGACAACAATTCAGTTTCTCAGAGACATACGTCCTCAGGAAGCAGTCTGAGAAAGCTGTTCAAGCTCCAAGTGAAGTCTAATGTCCAAGGCTCAATTCAGATGTGTGTGTGTCAAAAAAGGAAAGGCCTCCCTGAGCGGAGCCAAGGGCCATGGAGAATAGTGGTCTGAGTGTTCTCAAGTAACTAACACAGGATCTAATTAACAAACATTTCCTGCTCACAAAGTAGAGTCCTCACTATCTCTGCCAAGAGGATTTTAGAATTGCTGCAGACCAGAGATAGTTTTGTGTGTCTTCCCTGTGAATGGGTTATTTCTGTGATTACCTTATTTCTCTTTCATTAAGGTTTGTGACACAGTAGAAGCAATTAACTCACATTTCAAATACATAGATTTTCTAATCAGGTGGACATGATTAAAGACACCCACACACAACCCTCTGATGTACTATTAATGCCATACTCTGAAAGGTTCGGAAATAAGACCTTTTGGATTGTCTTCCTTGGGGAGGAAGTAAAAATGTTTTGTCTGAGGAGGGAGTGTGATGTGAATATTTTGTGACCAGAAGGGTAGACTTTGCTGATCATTAATGCTGTCTATTATTTCTAGCCCTTTGCCACCTGATCATGTGCTTGGATTATACTTCCTGAATTCTTTGTAGATTGGTAATACCACGTGACGAGCCACTATAGCTGCGATACTTGTCATATCTGAGCCAGAAATCTCTTCCCTTTAAGCATCTTTAGAAGTGGTGCCCACTCAGTAGATACAGTAACAGAATAAGAGGTGTAGAGCAGATCTTAGTCAAACCTTAATAGACCTGTAGACAAACAGGAATAATAAACATGTGCTGTTATAACGCTTTATAGTGTGAGAACTTTAGTTCAGCCTAATCTAGTCTGTTCTGACTAGTAGAGAATCTCGGTCATTACCTTCTCTTTCATATCTAATACATATAAACCAGTGTTATGCTTAATATAGGTGATTATCATAAAAGTAACAAACAAATGCATAAATAAAAGTATAATATAAAAATTTAGAAGTTATTATTTTACCTACTTCTTCCTCTAAAATTTTCCTCATTTTTATGCCCTGGGACTGAAAACATGAATAACTATACAGACTTAGGCAAACTGTGAATTTTTTCTGCAGATAAAAGTAGTTATTTCTATGTTCCTATAATAGTATGTGCAATTTTCAGAAGTTTTTATTATGGTCTCTCCAAATGACTCCAGAGGTAGATATTCTCACCCAGCAACCAAAATGGTTTCTATAAATGTGTTGGATTGTTAAAGAGCACTACTAGCTGGAAATATTCCCATATAGCTCATCACATCCTTTGAATGGTATCCTTAAAAATTATTTTCTCAGATTGTCTGTCTTCTCTAATTTTAGACCCAGGCTTGTACAATGGCATCCAGACATCGGCCACTTGATATGCTTCACAGACTTGGGGATTCAATTCTTTCCTGAACTTGGGGATTGGATTTACAAGGTCTTCATTTTATGCACATATCTAGAGTTTATTTCATCATTAAAGAACTGTGCTTGAAGATCTACCTCCTCCTAGAAAGAAGAACCATAGTTGTAAAGGTGATGACCATTCATATTGGTAGCTAGATAAGATTTATGTAAAGTCCTTCTCCTATTTGTTCTTCTAATGTGCCTGCATTATGCCATTGCCTGAGAAAAGTGGTTATTTGAAGCAGTATTTTCCAAAGTAATCTACTCTCATTGTAGCACACCACCTGCGCATTTCAGAAACATTTAGAGAAGCGTTAACTATATTCAATAGTACATGGTTTTTCAGAGGCCAGCCAAATGAAATAAGTGTCTGGAAAAAAACCAGCTCTGAAATAATGAATCTCATTGGCAGCATTCAACACTCAAGTTAATTATTATTGGAGAAAACTTCATGGGGGACTGCTTTCTCTTATCAATCCCCTGTTCCCTATTTGTGGGAATAACTTACTATGAGTAGAATAGCAAAGTGCTACAAACCGTTCCTGAAATCTGCTGTAACAGGCAGGAACTGATTATTATAATTGTGCCGACAAATGGAACAGAGTAGATTTCCTAAGTAAGGGTATGTCCAGTTCCACAGAATAGAATATTAGAGATGGAGTTTCAAGTACCATCCCAAGATTTTAGAACACAGGAAACTGAGGTCCATGTATGCAAAATAGTCTTCAATTTCACAGAGGTAATTAACAGAAGAGGCATTATTGCTACCAATGATATGGACTCCCTCTCTAATATTTCACTCATCAGTAAGTCCAAACACTGACATTCACATGTCTAAAGCAGTAAGTAAAAATCATTACATGTATGACTTGACTCACTAAATAAACCCAAATTTATTTCTTTATATCAAATAAATCATAGCTATTTCAATTTACTCAGTGGTTTTCCAGATGAGTCCTTAAGCACCAAGGTTCCCTTAGGATACCTCATAGGTAAGAATGCCATATAATTTATTATTCAAACTAGGTCTATTTTGAGAGTGAAATGGGGCCCTATTTATAAATTCACCAGACCCACAGATGTAAACCAGAGCTGTCCTGGGCAAATTAGTTTATATTGTCACCTTATTCATTGTCTTCCAGAGTAAAGAAGGCTGTCCCTGAGCAAAGAGTTGGCAGCAAAGGATTGCCTGTCTCCCTACTCATATTCAAATAGAGGAGATATGCTTTTCCAGCTTATAGAACTGCGGTGCATAATTTCATTTGAAAGAAAAAAAGTTTTCCATAACAATAACAACAAAATGGTTTGAAAACCACTGCTTTGAATGAAACACAATCATTTGGGTACCCAACATAGTTATGAAATTAACACACACCCGTTCGTGAGTTTCTCATAAACCGAGTCATCTTTGTATGATATAGCAGTCGGAAAGTTAACGATTTCCTGGTATCAGTCCACTCAGGGCTTAAACTCCATGTGTCCTTTTCTTACTTCAGAATAGGCACTACCTCACACCTACACGTTTAGGCTTATCTGGGACTGAAAGTGAGAGATCAGGACAGGGAAAAAAGTCAACATCTTCTCCACTCCCTCCTTAGTCACATTTAAACCAACATTACCAAAAATATTAGAATAAGAGAAGAATTGGGGCAGAAATCGGAAATGGAGTAAGAGTGACATCACAGGTTTCCAATCTTTAATTTGGATAAACAATTCATTTAAAAACATGACAAAAAGAAGGGGCTAAATTTTATGCCCAGAATGACTTCCTCACATGTCTTAATGTCTTTGTGAATTCAGGAGGAGCCTGTACTTTTCTGAAGGACTTGAAGAGAAGATCTACTAATAAATTTTGTTTCCCATTCTCCTAGGTGAAAATCAAGATCATAGTGTAATGTGCTTAAGGGCACGGGATGAGTCTATATTATTTTGATATTCTATTAAACATCAGTGCTTTTGGGGGGAGCATGAGTGTGTTCTCCACTTCTGTTAGCAAGTATTTCCATCCTTGACACACTATTTCCTTGCTTCAGTGTACCTTTGATAACCACATGTTCTGAACTCCTCTGAACAATGCTTAGCTTTATACATTGGACCCAGCGTACTCTTTGGTTCCATATATCAGTGACTTGGTACATGAGATTAAATTGTTAATATAACTTTTTTTTCCATTTTTGCTACTCATGCTCATGATTCTAATTCCTGGAGGTCATCATCACATGTCAAAGTGGAGTGACTTATAAAACAAACCAATATATTTCAATGTACAGAAACCAATATATTTCAATTTAAACTTATTTAAAGTCTCCAAATATAACTTATCCATCCAATAAGCTTGGTTTTATTATTTGGAAATTCCCCCAACTACTTTTTCTGCCTTAGTCATCCATTAGATAATATAACCTAATGTTAACTTCCTGTGCCTAGAACGCTACATTTATTGAGGTACAAAACAAAGAGGCATGACCCCTAGTTTTTAGGAGTTAACAATCCGGTATGGAAACAGAATAAATTTAAGTAATATTGTCTTGCAATATACAATTAATTTACAAAACGTGAGCAACAAACAATAATTGTCTCAGAGTCATCAAGAAGATTAAATTGAGGGTGTCAGCAATAAATTGGGAAGGCTTTATCTCTGAGGTTAAACCGAAGGTGAACTTCAAGGTTAGGAGTTCAAATGAAGAGAGGATAAGGGATGGCAGATACTGCTAGCTAATTACCCATTCCTTATAACCACCTTCCTTCAAAAAAGAACACAAACCTTGCCATTTTCAACATTATTCCCATACAAAAAGCTAGAGTTCCCAGTTTTCCATAGTTCTGATGATAGGAGTGGAGGGCATGTGACATATCCAAAGAGATGGAAATGGAAAATATATTGGATATTTCTAGGAAAGTTTTGTCTTTCCTGGTATAAATTCTATTTACTTTTTTATGGCTCTCTTATTCTTGCCTAAAGTGCTTTTCTGAAGCTCTACAGAGCTCAGAATGTGAATAAACCAATTTCCAATTAGGTGGAGACTACTTGGATAAAAGCCACATGCTGCAGATGGGAGAGAAGGAACTAGAAGCTTCTAGTCTCTTGGTGATCTGTTCCAGCAACTACACTTGCTTAACCTGTCCACTTCTAAGGTTGTAGTTGTAGAAGTAACATAAAACCTCTCTTTGGTTAAGTCACAGCAACTGTGATTCTGTTTCCTGCAGCCAGACACAATATTTCACTGATAACAGTGGAGTTAGAGTATTCCAAATGAGAATAGAAATGAGCTTTGATGTATGAAATAGAGAGAAAGGAACCACCCAGAATGGAGCCAAGCATCCTTCTAAGGGGCATGTCTCTGGAGTAGGAAATTAGGACACCAATTTTGCTTAAAGAAAATACTGCAATTAGTACTTATCTGGTATTGCCATTCTCCATATTCATACATATGCTTGGGCCACGTTGGTACCTGTGGTTTATTTCAGCTATAATAAATAACCTGCCCACATATGGGGAGAAGGAGAAAAAAATGTGCTTTAAAAATTGTTAATCTCCCTTTTTTTTTATCCTGTTTGTTATAAAGGTTGAAATCCTCCCTCTCCTCCCTCGTTTTTTTCCTGTTCATACTTTTAAAATTAATTTTTAAGGTAATGTAAAATATGTCTATTATCAAACAATAGAGACACAGGCTAAAAGGGGAAAATCTTCATCACACCCTCCCACCTGTCCCTGGAAACATCACTTCTCTATATAGCTAAGCAGTATTGTGAACTAGCTGTGCATGCTTCTGGATCTTTTTTATTATACGTATACAGTTACATATCTCACATAAACAGATAGTGTTGCAAAAAATATCTTTGTGGTACCTTTTGTTTGTTTGCCTGTTTTAACATTGATAGGATCAATTTATTCATCTACATTTTTACATACATTTAAACTTAATTTACCTTGGATATCTCTATGTAAGATGCAGATATTCTTCTCTCCTTAGTAACGGAATCATATTTCATAGTCTATTAGTCAGGACAGGGTTGGTTATGCTACATTAACAAACAATCTTAGTGACTTAAAATAGCAAAGCTGTATTTCTTAACCATGATACATTTTCATCTCCACTTAGTGAGAGATCTGCTCCGTGATGCCCTTGCCCTGGGACTGAGGCTAATAGAGGAAACATCATCTAAAATGTTTCATGTTACCGTGACATGGGAAGAGAACTTGGCTAACCACACACTGTCTTTTGAAGTCTTCTGCTCAGAAGTGATACATATTACTACCACTCATATTTTCTTAATCAAAGCAGGCCATGTGGCCATGCCTAACTTAAAGAGGGTGGAGAAATACATTTCTGGATCATTGTGTCCAGAGAAAGACAAACTGAAAAGTTTCGTTCCTTCTTTAACTGCCATAGCCTTTCCCTAGCTGGCAGAATACAGTGAATTTTGCATCCCCAGAAACTATCTTCAATTCAGAGCCAGTGTCCAGTAATCCTTGAAAACTCTGGGAGTTTCCCTTTCCTCAGTGCAGTTATCCCATTCAATGGTCAAAGATCCCTTTAGGGAAAACTAAGAAATAGCTTTCTAGTCCTGGTAGCATTGTGGGATCATTTTCCTCAAGGAGATTATTCTATCTCCTCATTTAAAGGTTTCTAGATCTGTGAATAAACTCAGAACTTGGCATTGGATGAAAGGTTGTGAGTTTATTGTGGGAATATGACTCCATTTGTGACCTAGGGATGCTTACTTATATAGATAAAGTATGAATTTTAAGGGCTTCCAATCTATTTTGGTCCTGAAAACACCACAATTAAGTAACCCTATTAAGAGGTCTTTGTGGTTAAGCCATTTTGAGTTCTCTATTCCTGCTTTCCATTACAGTAGCCAGACTCATCTTGTCTTTGGAAATTCACTGCTTCATTAGACTCTCAATTTCTGAGATTGGGAAATCAGGAAGTCTGTTTCAGTTTTGACATCTCTTACTAACAACCCCAGCTTTCAGAGGCCAGCCTCTGCAAAGATATTTAGAAGTGATTATGCCCTCCTCACCACTGTATTTTTCAATGTGTACTCTGCGTCTTTCCAAGGTACTTATTTAGAGGATGTATAAGCAACTACATGTAATAAATCCAAACCAACACTCCACTCTGAGTGTGGGGTTCCTCTTAACATAATATGAAAAGGAAGTTCTGGGATCTAAACATAGAGATTATGAGTCTAGGTTTTAGTAAACTGACCAAGTAAAATGTATGAAATTCTTTCATTCCTTAGGCTAAATTTCTGAATCCAGAATCTCTGGTCAGTGCAGATATATTGATACATTTGACTTTTATCAATAAAACAATTGATACAATATTAATAATTTTATTATCCTTGGTCTTACACTTTCAGGATCAATCCTCATGCATATTTAGCAAGGTTCTACCAACATAAATAAATCTTGTGATTCTTTCCATTTGGATGGTGCTTCCTTCTGGGTCAGACTTTGTATTTATTTTAATAAAGAGAATTAGAGATCTATGTAACCGTTGGAAGAGCCAGGGAGATTAAACATAAGGGAGGCTACTGCAAATGATACCAGTTTCCAAGCATTGCCATGGCAGTTACAAGAGTTTGTTGGGAAGCCACTGGCATATCTAGTAGGTTCTGCTAGGAATTGAGTCAAGTTAGCAGAGTGATAGCAATAAGATCTGATGGGTCTTGCAAAGAATTGACACATCGTTGCAAGCCAATTTTCTCAGGTCTGGATAATAAATGTCTTCAGGCAAGGGGGAGGTAACACCTCAGACAGGAAAGAAGGAGCTGTTTTGCTGGTAAAATATGCAGCTGCATAGGATTTGGGGTTTCTAAGTACTCAAACACAGGCAGTAGAATCTATCAAAATGTACCTAATTCCAATTCTCAGGATCCCACGCTTTCTTTATCATTGCTGCACTTTTGACTTAAGAGATATGATATAGCTTTGATTCAACATATGCTGTAACTTAGCCATCAGTAAGACCAAACACTGAGTGTGATGATCAGAAACATTAACCTTGAAGCTTTAAGAGATAAGAGATCCTTCTATATCAACGAAAGGAGCACTCTGCCCTTCTGACCATGTGTTAGCCTGATAATTAAAATCCCTACATTTATTACTTTCTGTCTGCAAACTTTCCAATGAAATCTGTTCCACAATCCTTGTACTCATACATACCCATATTTTCACTAAATTGCTCTATTCCAGCAGCAACTTGGTCCCTAACATCTTTCCTTCTACACAGACTTGATTCCAGCACCTATACGCAATAATGAAAATTGATTCATCGCTCTCAGTTGGCCACCAGGGTCACATTTCACATAGGCAAATAGGCATCTTGATTTCAAATCTAATGTGATCAAAGCACATATTCCTGATTTCATCTTCAGGATTCTTTCTCCCAGAAAACAGTTTCCCATATGACATACTGTGTCAGTCAGAAGCCTTTCAATTCTTATAATTATTATGCTTTTGATGCAGCTGATTAGAGGTTTATACAACCTGTGGCTGAGTTGAGGGTTTGGATATCAGGGAAGTTATTGCCACTAATATAAATTTGAAGCATCAAAATGATGGTTCCAAAGAGTTTACTGGGAAACCATAGGTATATATATAAAAACTCTAGGAAGCCTCTGCCTAGTTACATATAGTGGGTTAGATTATGCTCACAGATTACATTAGGTATGATTGATTTTGACTTCAC
This sequence comes from Panthera tigris, assembly GCF_018350195.1. Taxonomy (NCBI): domain Eukaryota; kingdom Metazoa; phylum Chordata; class Mammalia; order Carnivora; family Felidae; genus Panthera; species Panthera tigris. The sequence continues at coordinate 61,063,806 of NC_056671.1, read as the reverse complement.
AAATGGTTTTCCAGTGTATATTCTATCAATAATCGTATGTTCCATTTTCCCATAATTTTACCAAAAATATATTAATCTTTTTAACGTATGGCAAAATTATGGAAGTAAAATAGTGTCCCAATGTTAAAACTAACTTTCCAACCATTTGAATAAGTTGCTATTTTTTAACCAAGAAAAATCTATGGTGCTAGGTGCATTTTTCTACCTATTTAGACACTTTTAGAATCCTTCATATCAGCCTTTGCTGTGGATAACTTTCTCTTGGGTTTAGGATCTAATCTCAGACAGCATCTGAGAAAGCAGATAGAAAATGGAGAGAGACATATGCATTTTCGTTTTTGATGATTGATTTGGTGCCAACTCCATGAGTTGAACATCATCCACCATCACCGTTGCCAGTTACATACATAAAATATCAGGCAGGCAATGGATTTGAAAGGACCTGCCAAGTACAGTGTTGAAAACCCTAGAGATATTGATTTTACAGTTTCTCCAGTGATTCTACATCATGCCCCTTTACTTTCTGGCAATCTTTATAACTTTTACACTGACATAAATTGCCATAAAATAAGCATCCAGTACACCCCTCCCCTTCCTCCTCTAGAAATGGTTAAGGACACTCCATTATTCTATTAACATGTTTGACCATTAATTCAGCTGATCTCCCTGGGAATGACGAGGTGACTTTAAACTTGGAGGGCAATTTGTACTGCCCAGCAGATTTATTATTATCCTCTCTAGTGGAAAGCACATGAATTCATCTAAACATTTATTTTCCTTAGTGTGCCACTATTTTTCTTTTTATGTTTTTTAAAGTAGATTTAGTGGCAGAATATTAGCAGCTGAGGATACTGGAGTTGTTGTCTACCCAGCGAGGCAGGCAGTTCAGCTCTCTGAATGTGGCTTCAGACACTGGGGTTTTCGCTTTGCTGTAGTGAGGGAAAGCCAAATGGAAAATAGGGAGGGAAGTACAATGTTCCCTAATTGGTCAGAAATTAGCCAGTCTTTAGATGAACAAAAGGGCTCTAGGCCATAAAGACAGTTATACAGATAAGGCAACTACTCAGCCTAAAATACTGCTGTATTAGTTTTCTATTTCTTCTATAAGAAATTACCACAAACTTTGTGTCTTAAAGCAATACAAATTTATTATCTTACAGTCCTGTGAGAGTTCCCACACAGATATCACTGGTTTAAAATCAAACTGTCAACAGAGCTGTGATCCATTCTGGAAGCTCTAGAGAAGACTCCAGTTCCTTGCCTTATTCTGCGTCTAGAGCCATCCGCATTCCTTGGCTTGTGGCCTATTTCCTCCATCTTCAAACTCAGAAATGGTGGCTTGATTTCCTTTCACACTGCATTTCTTGATCTTTTCTGCTACTGCTTCTTCCACTTTAAGGACATGTGTGATTAGGTTGGGTCTGTTTCTTTAATCCAGGATAATCTTGTTTCAAGGTCAGCTGATTAGAAGCCTTAATTGAATCAACAATCTTGGTTCTCTTTCACCATGTAAAGAAAGATGTTCACAGGTTCTGAGGATTAGGATGTAGACATCTTTGAGTGCCATTATTGTGCCTACCATAGCTGTAAAATAATATGGGTCTTTGATTATAATATATAAAATGGGCACCTTACATTTAAAATGTATGAACTAAAAATACAAAGGTATTGGGAGGAAACATTGGGGAAAATCTCCAAGAATTAGGTAAGGCTTCTTACACATGATACCAAAAGCACAACCAACAACAACAACAAAAAAGTAAATAAATTGTGCTATACCAAATTAGAATCATTTGTGCTACAAACAAAACCATCAATAAAGTGAAAAGACAACTCATTGCATTAGAGAAAATATTTGCAAAATATATTTAATAAGGGACTTGTATCAAGAATATACTTTTAAAAATCTCTTATAACTCAATAACAAAAAGATTAAATATGCAATAGAAAAATGGGCCAAAGATCTGAATAGACATCTCCCCAGGGAATATATACAAAGGCCCAATAAATGAAATAAACAATAAATGAAAAAATGTTCAGCCTCAATCGTCATTAGGAAATTGCAAATTCAAACAACAATGAGATATGACTTCACACTAAGATGACTATAATTTCTAAATGTAGGTAATAACAAGTGTTTGTAAAAAGGCAGAGATACTAGAACTATCATATATAGCTAATGGGATTGGAAAATAGTGTATCCATTTTAGAAAAGAGTTTGACAGTTCCTCAAAACATTAAACATAGGATTACCATATGACCAAGAAATTCCACTCTGGTTTATATTGCCAAGACAAGTGAAAATGTATGTCCACACAAAAACTTGTACACAGATGCTTGTAACAGCTTTATTCATAATAGCCCCAAATTAGAAACAACCTAAGTGTTCATGAAATGATAAATGGAAAAATAAAATATGGTATATACATACCATGGAATAGTATTTTCCAGCAAAACAGAATAAAATGCTGATACATGTTACAACATAGATTAACCTGGAAAACACTATGCTAAGTGAGGTCCATCACAAGAACAATATGATTCCATTTATATGACATGTATTCTAAGGTTTACACAAAAAGTCCACAATGGACAAAGAATGTAGATTAGGGGTAGCGAGAGTGGAGAAAACAGAGATGAGAGGAATGGGAAGTCAGTACTAATGGGTATAGAGTTTGTTTTGGGGGTGATGAAAGTGTTCTGGAATTAGATTGTGTTGATGGTTGTATAACTCTGTGAACATACTAAAAACCATTGAGCCCTACGTTTGAAATGGGTGTTTGCATTAGCTTTGTCCCAAACTGTTAAAAAAAGGGAGTGGCAAAGCTAATGTGTAATTGCGGCATGTGGGTATCTCAGGGGTCACCATAGTTGTGCTCTGATGACCAGTTAGAGGTGATTCCTGAAAGCCAAACAATGCCTATAAATTGGTTTAGAATATGTTAACAGTAGTCTTAATTCTTGTTATAAAAAATTACTTCTACTATCTCATGTGTATAACTACCATTAGAAGAATCTGGCTCTAACATCATTTTGATACACCAGGCTGCCTGTGGCTGGCCATGAGCAACAAAAGGACTGATCACTTTTAAAAAATTGACATGTGAGTTTTCTCATTGAAAGTGAGCATAATAACATCTTGTTGTTATGGTTGTTGTAGATTGAGAGATACTGCATATGAGTGCTTTGCACAGTGCTTAGCACCTAGTAACCCAGAAGACATCATAAAGTGGAGATTAGGCCCTGAATTTGCTGCTGGCTGCACATCCTTACATCATCTACTTTCTGGACATTTCACTTGGTTATCCTGATGTACTTCAAACTCATTGTGTCCCAAACACACTCCTTTTCCCTAAGGCCACTCCATGGTTATCCCAAGTCCCTCTTTCTACCTCTACTGCCCCATCCCCAGCTTAATCAGCCACTGAGTTGAAATGATTCTGCTTCCTGAGTTGGCTTTAGTTCCCTGGTTTAGGCCCACATTATCTCTCACCTACGTAACTTCCATACTTCCTGATTGGTCTTTTTAATCTCACCTGGTTGAGATTATCCCCATAATGGAATAGCATGCACTTCTGGAAAATACAAAACAAGAAAAAGAACAAAGAGGGCCTAGTGGGGATACATATGAAAGATAGATTAATTAAAAATAAAGTGCTGACTAGTGTATAAGATCTGCTATGATTTGTGTAAAAATAAAAATATATATATGCCACACATATAATACATATATACATACAAATATACATTTATATATACACATTATATATATTTGCATCACTGTTGTATTTTCATAAATATTCTCTAGAAGAATATTCAGACAAACGAATAGTTTTGCCTATTTGTGGGTATGGGCAATGACTGAGCATATGGACAATGAGGGTGAGAGAAATGAAATTTCCCCATAAACTTTTAAAAATATTTTTCTTATTTATGAACAACTAATAGTCATTATTTACTCAAATCACCAAATCCAAATTATAAAACAAAAACAAGAACAAAAACAAAACAAAAAACTACTGACTGAGAAATCCCTGCAAAATGTTACTGGGAAAAAATATTTACAATTTTTAGTTTATATGGATCACTTTAGAGGGGGTTGGAATGTGGTTCTATTTGTTTTAATGCTTTGATTATCACTTAAATGGTATTTGGTACTTAAATACAAAATAATATCACTAAATTGACCAAGGAGATGAATAAAATCTCTGAAGTTATGTAAGAGTGATTTTATCTTTATTTACTTTTTTAATGTTTATTTATTTTTGAGAGAGAGACAGAGCCCAAATGGGGGAGAGGCAGAGAGGGAGGGAGACACAGGATCCGAAGGAAGCTCCAGGTTCTGAGCTGTCAGCACAGAACCTAACCCGGTGCTTAAACCCCGAGGCTTGAATCCCAAACAGTGAGATCATGACCTGAACTGAAGTTGGACACTTAACCAACTGAGCCACTCAGGTGCCCCAGAATGATTTTGAAAGAAAGGGTACAAGGACTTCAGATGATTTAGCACCTGTTCTGACTTTACCCCAAACTGACCATGATAGAGAAAAGTGTTCCTCTGGAGCCTCCAGATTGAATGGTAAGACAATTGATACCAGTGCAGTGGAGACAGAAAACAAAGGAGTTTTGCATGCTTGAACGAAATCCATACAACATTTAAATAAAGGCAGACTGGGTTGGGGAAACCCCTGGCAAAACCAGATCCCTCCTCTTAGATAAAGGAAACGGTGTTACTAAGGGAATTATCAAGCTGGCCCCAAAGCACTTGCCTAGCATCTGATGCTGCGATTATTATATTTAGGAATAAGGCAACTGTGAGCATTACCTCAGGAAGAAGCTTTAACAAGCAGTGTCCACTGAGAATAAGTGTAGAGCATGGAGGAATAGGGCTGCTGAGAAGACCTCAGCAAAAGAAATCAGATCAACTGTATACAGCACGTGGATATTTTGAGACACTGAACACTGAGAACCAACCCTAGTTCTGATCTGGTCTCTGCCATTATCTAGTTATGTTACCTTAGGTAACCTCAGTTTCCCTGTTTGCAAAATACATTTATGGATGAAGATAATTTCTGAGATTCCTTGATATTTTAGAATTCCATGAAGTCAACTAGAAAATCAATATGCATCTCATCCATCTGGCTGCATTTATTATTATATTTTTGTATGACTTTGAATAAAGAAGGGCTGAAATTATTTTCAAACTAATGAATAAAACAGAAGGAAAATAGCAAAAACCAAAGGTCTTTCTTGAAGATGAGAAGTATTCACCAAAAAACCCCAGAGTTTTACACATTTTTTAAAAGGGGGGGAAATTATGTTCTGATCAACTCTCTTCTCAACCATACATATAACTTGCTAAGGGATCTGAACAATTTTAAGTTTTCTAAAAATGTTTATTTATTTATCTAGAGAGGGAGGGAGAGAGAGAGAGAGAGCACAAACAGGAGAGCGGCAGAGAGAGAGAGAGAGAGGGAGAGAGAGAATCCCAAGCAGATTCTCTGCTGCCAGCGCAGAGCCTGACATGGGGCTCAAACCCACAAACCATGAGATCACAACCTGAGCTGAAACGAAGAGTTGGAAGCTTAACCGACTGAGCTACCCAGATGCCCCAAGTTTTAAAGAAAATAAATATATTTCCTCATGTCCTGATTTACATGGTAACTGTTCTCATTACATACCCACAACTATATGTGAAATTTCTGTATTATTCAAATTTGTAAGAATTTGTATAATATCCTATAATTTGGGATACCTAATGTTTTTTCCTCTGGTGTTTAAGCTATTTAAGAATGAGAACTACCCCTGAATATAAGAAGTACTATAACATTACCAGATATAATGGAACTGCATGATTGGGATCAGAAGGTGAAGGATAAGGGCATGTGTTCAAGAACAATAGTGTGAAGAGAAAGCATGAATATATTTGAGAAAGGAAGTCATGTGAATTGTGTGTGTGTGTGTGTGTGTGTGTGTGTGTGTGTGTGTGTGTATCTTCCTAGGTCTTGAGAGAGATTAAATCTTAGTACAAAAAAAAGGTTCATTCTCTATCCAACTCTTCATTCATTTTTCAGTTACACCACAAACATTGAAGAAACATCTATCTTGTAGAAGTGATTGTCATGTTCATCGTTGTTTCTCAGCTGTAGTTTCTTGCACAAAGGAAAGGATAAGTTCCCTGTTGGTATGAACCAGGGTTTTTCCTCAGTGGTAACATAAGATCTGCTTATGGAAGGTTCAGCAGGAATTCATAATGTGGAGGGGAGCGGGGAGTTAGGCAGAGGCAATCACAGGGGACATGGTATTAAGTATAAATGGAGTGTAGACATCTGAGAACTGCCAGCAGAATGGTCTGACTTGAGTTAGACAGGGTAGAAAGGTAGGTGGATGGAGAGTTATGTTGGATGTGATGTGACAGTACACACCTGTGCTATACTAGGTGTTGTATCATCTTCTAGGGTTTCATTTTTCACTGGTTGAAGCAGGTCTCCTCTGCTATTAGCCAGCCTGTCCCCATGTGGTGTGGAGCAAAGCTGAGCATGACAATCCGTGTATGCACTTGGCTTTTTTTTTTTCACAAGGACATTCAGCACCAGTGATGCTTCCTTTCTCACATACCTTCCCATCAGAAGCGCCTCCCACAGCGCTGCCTGTGTTTGGGCATCTGAGCACTGGCACAGGGAAACCAGCCCATCTTCAGGCCTAGTTAGTTTCAGCAGTTGACAGGAATTGAAATGCTGATAATCTTTTTTTCTCCCAGAGTTCTTATAAAGAGACAAATGAGTCACACAGCTGCAAATCATCTGATGGCAGGAAGAATCTCTGACAGCTTCATTTGAAGTTCCAAAGTTCCTGTTTTATGGCTTGTTTAATGTTTGGTAAAAGATAGGCTGCTTAAATTAGAGAAACCTTGTGGTAGAAGATATAGTCTCATGGTGAGTGACAAGTTTTTCAAAAAAAAAATCTAAAAGAGAAGAAAATACACAATTTTGCAAGCTTGTGGAAAACAAAATAGTCTTTCCTTTTCCGTGGCTTCCTTTTTGTTTAACTCTTTGCAGAACTGTACAACACAAATATTTTTTCTCAGCTTGGTCCATCAATTCAGGGCTTCCTCCAGCTCTACTCAAAACTGTCTTCTGTATACGTAAAACAATCCATAACCAAGATTAGACAAATATTCATACATTTGAGGAAAATAGAAAGTGAACCAGACAGTCCTCAAACTTACTCTGAGAGAGGAATAATTGTGATACACTGACCACAGTGATTCCTTAATGGTAGGTTAAGGTATGTTGGTAAGGCACACAGAGGGTGGTGAGGCTTGTAATCTGAATGATTATATCACTATGTCTCATAAAGTCATTCCTCTTTCATTGTTTTTCTCACTTTCCTGGTTAGAGCTCCAAGTCTACCCCTGAAAATTCATGAGTCTTTGGACAAGTCAACTACTCACTCTTGAGTCTCTGTTTCTTTGTTTTGAGAATCATAAGACTGCTTCCTAGCTTTTGGAAATATGACTACAACTTATAGTAGGGAAAATCTGTTATTTTACACATAAGGAAATTGACTTTTAAAGAGATCATGTGATACAGTCCTAGAATAATGGTTCTCAATTAGGGGGCAGTTTTACCCCCAAGGGGACATTTGGCAATTTCTGGAGACATTTTTAGTTGTCTCAGGTAGGTAGTGGGAAGAGCGGCTGGTTTAGCATCTACTGGGTAGAGGCCAAGGATGCTATTAAATATCCTACAATGCAGGGGAAGGCCAATAAAACATCAATCAGCCCAAAATGCCAATAGTTCTGAAATTGAGAAGCTCTGACCTAGAACCACAGAATTCAGGTTTAGAAACTCAGACTACTCCATTTGAGTTTGAAGCCAAGCATTGTACTCATTTGCTTTTCAATAATAACAGTTTAATTCCTCCAGGAACCTCCTAGAGAGTGAACTGTACCATGACAGACAAATGTGGGGAGATGTTAGTTGTCTGACATGTACTAGAGAGCACATTTTAATTTATCTAGGTAAATGATAGAGAGCTTCACCTATGTGCGATTGCAGTTTTGTAATTAGCAATTTATCTTACCCTTTGATCATAAAAGATAATTTTTATGTTTGCCAGAGAATCCATGCCTATCTTAGATGGTTGCTTTCAAATCACTCCACATCCCTCTGTCTTTCTGTCTATACCTATCCCCATTATTTTATCTCGATTGATATTTGTCAGCCTGCACTCTCTAATGTTGGAATTTTCCAGAAATCTGCAGATGAATTGAATCTAAACAGGACACCCATAAGTCAAAAGAAGTGGCCTTATCACCCAAAGGTCTCATTTGATATTGGCTGAATCCTAAAATCTGGATTCCAGAGCCTCAATAATGGAAGTGGGCTCCAAACAGGCAGAACTGTCAGGGAAAAGTGGCTGCGTTATATTTGTTATCCAGGGTTTGTAATTGCTGAAGAAGTTAATGGAATTGTCAGACCATTGATAAAAGTGGATCCTGAAGAACAAGAGGCAGATTTAATGAGCAGCTCACCTCTGTCCTCACAGCGCAATATGCTTGCTATCCCAGTCCTGACACCCCTTTGTTCCAACCTTTTCTAACATGTCTGACTTCCCAAAGAGAAAGTGGTCAGTTTTCCCTATAATTGCTTTTCAAACTTCTCTCTCTGATAAGTGCCTTCATTTAGCTTGTACTACAAATCGCCCCTTTAAGGCTCATTCTAAATATGCTTCTTGGAGTATGTACCGTGATTAGATTGAATGTGCTGCTTTAGGTGAGGTATAACAAAACACACAGCATTTTTTTAAAAATAATAATGGAGCTGAATAATCTTTAATATAGGTTTTTATTAAAATAACTCATATCTCTCTCCAGGTCAATATGCTGTAGTACCTTCCCATTAAGGAGATATTATGTCCTTTTATTACATTCTACGAGACTCATTATTCTGCATTTATCTGCATTGAATTTTCTATCTATTAGCCCAGGTATTTAAGTGAGCTAATTCTTTTCCTACCTGAGGATTGTTTTTCAGGGATGACCTTTCCTCCCAATTTAGCATCATCTGCAAACCAGAGCACTGTAGTGTAAGTAATGTGCTTGGAGTCAGTTATTTAAGATCCTTAATAGCAGGCTATCCAATATCATTTTTGGACCAAGGTAGCTCTGCTATGAGTAGCTGAGCTGTGATTATATCCTTTATCTCCTATTTCGTAACATAAGAAGGCTTGATTGTAATAAAAGCAAGAGAAAACACCTTGATTAAAACAAAACCTCATTTTAAGTAGAAGTGTCTTCTACTTAATTTCTTTGTAATGCCATGTCCTCCAGGATGAATCTGCGAGCACCTCTCACATCCTGGCAGGTAACTATTCACTTTAAAACCCTGGGTCACCAAGATAGACATCACTTAGACCTGGAAAATTGGTGCCATTAATTCCAGGCCTCTACTTCAGAAGTCCCTGAACTGGTAACTGTGGGTCAGTGACTCAAGGAGGGAGGTGGGGAAAAGAATGGAACAGAGCTCAGCTACTTATCTGCAAGTATTTCCTAAGCTAAAACAGGGAGATATGTCTGCTTGTCCACAATGTAGGGAGAAACCAGCCATTTGTGAAACATTTTCACCTTCAAGCCTGCATTTGATATCAACTGATTTTCTCTGAATAAAACAGTAGAGACAACATGGGTCTTTCTGAGTGAATCCTTCTTGCTCTGAAAACTAGCTATGACCCACACACTCCTGACTGAGAAGACTGGTATTTATGGGATCTTGGAACATTGTGCAATTTTAGAGTGGGAAGAGTTAGCAAACATAAGAGTAAATCAATGGAAATTGTCCATATAAACCATATGACTGTTGCTCCAAAACATAAAGATAATGATGGTATTCTACTTTATTAGAGGACTGAATTATCTACCACAAACTGCCATGCATTTAAGGGCTTAAAAAATGCAAATTTATTATTTTGCAATCCTGTAGGTCAAAAATCTTGTATAGGTCTCACCAGGTTAGAAGTGAGTCGATGGCAGTACTCTGTACCTTTGTGAAAGTTCTAGGGGCAAATCCATTTCCTGATCATTCAGGTTGTTGGTAGAATTCAGTTACTTCCAATTTTAGGACTGAGGTTCCTCATCTTTGCTAGGTGCTGGTTTAGCAACATTCTCAGCTTCTAGAGACCTCCACATTCCCTGCTTGCAGCTTCCATCCATCTTCAGTACCAACAGTGGTGTGTCAAGTCCCTCTCACACTTGGAATCTCTCCTGCCTCTTCCTCCATCACATCTCTCTCTCCTGCCTCTTCCTCCATCACATCTCTCTCACCTCAACAGGGAAAAGTTGTCTAATTTTAAGAGCTCATGTGATCAAACTGAGTATACTGGATAATCCAGGATAATCTCCTTATCTCAAAATCTGTAACCCTTAGTTACATCTTCAAAGTCCATTTTGCCATGTAATACAATGTGTTCCCAGGTTCCAAGAATTGGGTCAGCCTTCCACAGGACTTTTGTTTATTTGATTAGGACTGAGTTTACAGTGTGAAGAGTCGTAATCTTATCATTGTTTCATGAGTTACTCTTGCTGATTAGCCCATTTTCCTGACCATGTTTGAACTCAGCATGATGGATTTCTAATTATAGCCACAAATAGCTCTATGGTTTCCTACTGTCCAGATTCCAAATGTTTGTTGCTGTTTTAGTAACATTATCCTTGTATATATAGGATAACGTACCTTGCTCACTGACTAATTTGTATACCTTCATTGATTTCCTACTTTATATCATAGGCACCATTATTAGCATCACTGCCAAACCATCTATCTTGAGTCATCTTGATCAAGTCACTCCAAATTTGCTCTTGTGTGAGATACACACCTTTTTACCTTCACAGCCCTGGGACAGAGCTAGAGACTGAGTTCTAGTGGTTTGCATATATATTATGGATTGAGGGGATGAGTCTAGGAGTCAGAAATTCTCATCTTCCTAGGAATGTTTTAGGAAAGATTTGGATTAGAATAATCCCTCTTCCTCATCAATCTGCCTATCCAAGTTCTCAAAGTAAACAATGATTAGAGGTGATGAAGTATTTCTCCAGAATCTCTGTGTCATTGAGTATATGATCATCCCAAGGTCATTTGCAGGTTTCTGTGATAACTGGGCATGACTTTGGTAATTCTGCTAAGTCCATTTTTATTTTTTATTATATATATATATATCTTCTCAAGTTAGTTAACATACAGTGTAGTCTTGGCTTCAGGAGTAGAATCTAGTGATTCATCACTTACATATAAACCCAGTGCTCATCCCAACAAGTACTCCCCTTAATGCCTATCACCCATTTTCCCCGCCCCTATTAATCCTCAGTTTGTTCTCTGTATTTAAGAGTCTCTTACGGTTTTAAGCTACATCCATTTTTAAAGACCAGTTTCCAATTTCCTCTCTGAGTTATTGCTGGAGAAACTAGAGGTTTCCCTTCTTATCTGGATGCTCTGGGTATGAGTCATGTGATAGGCAGACTAACATCCCATCCCGCAAATATCCATCCACATCCTAAGCCCTATATCCTGTGAATATGTTATATTACATGGCAAAAGGACATTAAGATTATGGATGGAATTACTGATCAGTTGAACTTTAGATTGGGCAATTATCCTGGATTATCCAGGTGAATCCTCAAATGAAAGAGAGAGACAGAGGCTTCAGTGTCAGAAAGATTCAAGTAGCCATTTCTGGCTTTGAAACTTGAAGGTGTTTACTAGCCAAGGAATGCAGGCGGCCTCTAAAAGGTAAAAAGAGGGAAGGAAATGGATTCTACCCTAGGGCCTTGAAAAGGAACACAGTTCAGCAACATTTTTATTTTAGCCCAGTGAGACTCATGTCAAACTTCTGATCCTCACCACTGTAAGTGTCAATGGCTCTCAGGCACACCCTCAGCTTTATGCACTTCAGACCCGAAGGGAGAGGGTTCAAGATCCTTCTGCCACAGCAGGAGGTGGGATGTATGCAGCGACATCTCCTTTGTCAGCTGGGGATGGATATTCTGGCTCTTGGGAAACCCACAGATTGCAAGGGGCTACATCCTGTATAGTCTTTCTTTCCTCTTGCTGTAAGTAAACTTAGTACCATGTGAGCCTAGTTTGTATGTTGTCTCTTCTCAGTGACCTTCCCTGAATGGCACATAAGTGCCTTTTAACCTTGTCTGTACAACTTGGCCACCCCATGAGCACTGAAAGAAAAAGTTTAATTAATAATACAAGATACGAGTACATTTACTGTTACATGATTCTGTGTGCCTCAGTTTCCTCATGTATAAAGTTGAGAGGACCAGATTATTTGCTCTCTGGAATTCTATCAGGCTAATCAAGTCTACGGTTCTGCAACAATGCAGGCTTGCTAAAAGACAGCTCATTTCTCTCCCCACACAATTTATTGCATCTTTTCTATACTACTATTGCTGATACAATATTCTTAAACTTCTGTGTTAGAGTACTGTGTTCATTTAGATTTAGTGATGGGTTTAACATCAGTTAAAATATGCTGTGTCCTAAAAGTAGTTCTTAAACCTTCCACACAGAGGTAAATACCTATAGCTGAAATGAGCTACATCTTCTTCCCCCCTGCATTGTTTGCAATTAGGTTACATACAGCCTAGAGGATGGGCTATGGACTCTGAAGTCAGGCTGCCTTCACTGGAGTCCTTTCTCTATAACTCACCAGAAAAGATTTAATATAACTGACTAAATATTCCTCATTTGTAGGGATGGTATGGGAACTAAATAAAATAAAACAAGTAAAGCTTTTGAAACAGTTCCTGGCACATCATAAGTATGCAATCAGGTTCTAAAACTTTGGTATTTCTGGATAGTGGTGTGTGTGTGTGTGTGTGTGTGTGTGTGTGTGTGTGTGTGACACATTTAGTATTTTGTCATTATCACTCTATATACAGAGGTCTTTTAGGTGGATTGAATCATTATAAAGTAGCTAACTAATACATGGAAATAAAACTACAGACACATCTTTTCCCAGTTGACCATGTTAAATTGTTGGGGATATTATATAAACTAAAAACTAAAACCAATTTCCACAGTTTATGGTGGCATACTGAATTCTTCACAACAGCAATAAGCTTATATATCTATTGGCTTCTCAACTATGCATTTTCAAATAGAACACAAAAATACTTAATAATAATAATAGTAATAATAAATACTTTATAATAATAAATTACAACTATTATTGTAATTCTAAGTTGGTCTGAGATTTCTGTGAAGAAGTGTTTACACATTCTTCACCTTCTCTGGGCATCCATGTCTCAAAAATGAGAATATTATTCTTCTCTCAGGACACTAATATTGGGACCAAATAGACTACTGGTTGCTTTTTATTCCATGCCTGGGAAACAATGGAATGAAAACAGAATGAAAGCGCCTACAGTTTCACTTAATCCACCCAGCAACCCTATAATAAACATCTAATTTCCCCTATTTTATAAATGAGAAGACCAAGACCCAAGCAAGATTAAATTGCATGTTGAGGTCACTTAACTAGAAGTGGGGAGAACTGGGGTTGGGATCCAAGGACCACCCTAATGGACACCTAGGCTCTCTGGTATAGGGTACATGTTATAGAGATGAATGTGGGTGACTCCAATTTTTTCAGGCCATGTTCCATATGTTAGAATACTGTGTATAATTTCAAGCTAGCATATTATAATATATGATATTTTTATCAGAGCACTCAAATGATCTATCTCCTCTCCTATAAAGTGGGAATGCTTTTCTATTAATAGGGGATAAGCAGCAGATAAATATCAAGTGAAACTCATGTGTATGTTTTTTAAGACTGTAGCTTATGCAGTTCATCTAGCATCCTTAAATTTATAAAGGTCCTTGTGGCTTCTTAACTTCCTTATTAAGTACGGATTCATTCTCCTACTTTAATAGCAGTGTCTGGGACAACTGTTTTTATATAGTTTGTGGCTTCCTAAGAAGATACCACTTTGTTGGTGACTGAAACACCTCTAAATTAATTACAGCCTGAATGTATTGACCAGAAAATCAATAGATGCCCCACGAATTAGAGTTTAGATACTCCTAGTGTGATGTGTGCAATGTAAGGTTGCCTTTTGCTGAGCATTACCATGGCTCACTCTGAATTTCCTCTACCTAAGGAGCATATGCCTTAAATCCCTTGCTATCATTAAGAAACGGCAGCAAACAGCTAATCCTCTTCACTCAATGTCCTTGCCTTTGTGTCAGCATGAAGGAATGGAACATCTTTTGGTCCATACCACTTAGCACCTATGAAGACCTGCTTCAGAGGTATCAGTCCTTCCACAGCTGAAACTCAGTTTCTTTGGGAACATAGAGCCTATTGTAAAGACTTCACCCCCATACCTCATTGTTGTCAATATGGTTTGATAGCTGAGAAAATGTCATGTCTAACTCTGCTTTTTCAGGAAGGATCCTCCCCTTTCTTATCCTCTGGGTCTTAGGAGGATGGGAGAGGGCACTTAAATTTCCTTGTGTTTTGCTATTCACATCGTGATTCTGTGTCTCTATAAAAAGCTCACCCATTTTGAAGATGAAGAACTTGTTTCCCTATCTTCCACTGAAACCATATTGTTAGCCTTTACAAAGATTAACACAGCTCCATGGGAGTTAGATGGTTTCAATCTCTTCTGTGTCATAGACAAATGACCACCCTCACACCTAAGGAACTACAAAAAGCAAAACCTGCTTACTAGACATAAAAACAACCATTTGTTTCCTACTGACACTGAAATTAGAGTTGTCTTTGCTCACTAACTTTATGTGGGGTGCTCTTTGTACTTCCTCACACTTTGAGCCTTTTTTTCTACTCTTATGTACTATAGAGTCTCTCTCTTTTTAGAGAATTGTCAAAGTTTAAAATTTGGAGAAGTTGGGACAATCCTTATTTCACTCTTCCAAAAAACAACTTAAGAATGCCCAACCCCCAGAAGCCATAACCATCTTCAGTGATTTCTGGGGGTAGGGGGAAGCCACAACCCAATGTTATTTGGCATTGCAAAGGTGAAGTAAATGTAAGACATAAAGATTGTCTACAATTCACTTGGCTTTGTGATATCTACTTATAATATGTCATCATGACATTTATAACTAGATGAGCTGAAGCAAAACAAATAAATAAAAAAGCAATACAATGCAGAATAACCTTAGTTACCTGTATCTAGCATTAAAGATTGAAAGTAAGATGGTGAGGGTGAAAAAAGAGTAAGAGAAAGAAATAAATAAAATAATTTGCAGATGGTTCTTCTCTAAAAGCAAAATGAGTAAAATCTCTTTCTGGAGTCGTAAATAATTTAAATTCTATCAAACACATATATCCCCCTGTAACAGGCTCACACAATTTTCACAACACTGTATGTTGTTACTTTCTTTGGCTTTTGCTTTTCTGCACTCCCTGAGGATGTTCTCCAATGATTATTTCTTTCTGTCTTTATTTTGTTTCTTTTTTTTTTTCCAACCCCCTCCTGTTCCCTGAGGAAGTATGCAGCCATAATGCTGAAGCGCTGCTAAACGCAATAAGGCAAAAATCATCACGGCTTGATGGCACCAGAGTGCCAGCGCTTTGGATAAAGAATTATCCCACTAACACAGCATGAACCAGCCAAAAGGAAAAAGAAGAAAACAATCCACAAACTCATGGCGTATTTATTTTTTATGATCCTAAGAACCTTTATTTAAAAAAGATAAAATGGGAATCATTGGATGAGTATATTTGAAGGCGGGAATCTCACAGGCAATTTGGACCAGCCGTAGTTTTGTGAGCTGGTCCTTGCCATGGGGTTATTGAGCTGGGAGGCAAACATGAATTGTCTGCCAACTTCAACCTGAAATAAAAGGTGTCCTCTTTGATTTGTTCTTCGTAACAAAAGCTATGATTTTTAAAGTAAGGTTTCTCTAATTGGAACTTTAAAAAATGAGTTGAATGAGTTTTGGGTTTAAAGTATAAAGGAGATGGGGTGCCTGAATTGCTCAGTCGGTTAAACGTCTGACTTCAGCTGAGGTCATGATCTCACAGTTGGTGAGTTCAAGCCCCACGTCAGGCTCTGTGCAGACAGCTCAGAGCCTGGAGCCTGCCTCAGTTTCTGTGTCTCCCTCTCTTTGTCCCTCCCCCACTCATACTCTGTCTCTCTCTCTCTCTCTCTCAAAAATAAACGTTAAAAAATAAATAAAATTTTAAAAAATAAAGTATAAAGGAGAAGAACACGTTTCTTTGAAGTCTCAACCTAGGTTATAATACATTTAAAAAATATATGTTACCTATATGTGTGTGAGTGTGTGTGCATGTTGTGTATAAAACTTGTGCTTTCTGTTAGTAAGCTTTACCCATTAGCTAGGAACTTTCCTTGTTCCTCTATTTATATGACTCTTACCTTCCCTCAGAACACAAACATTCACACTTGGACTTTGATTCGGTTCTCTCTCTTTTTCTCTCTCTCTGTCTCTCTCTGCTCAAACCCAGATGTATGATTTTGTCATCATGAACTTAGGCATTCACTGTGATGACATGTATAAGTACCATAAGTTTAATTTAGCTTGGGCGTGATTAAGATTTTCCTTAATGTCATTGTAATGTAAGTTATCCTGTAGCCAAATCCAAGTATTGCTTGTTCAGGTTTTAGGTTGCTAACGAATCTTTTGTATTTGTTGAATGTTTGTGTATACAGATGAAGATTTATTGATTTATTTGGAGTTCATTTTCATTCTGTTTTTCCTATTTGATACGTTTCCGGACTTTATTTAGATAGTAAGCAGAATAACGTCTATTGTGGTAGACAAACTGAGATCACCATTGTTAGTTTACGTATTTTTGCAGCAAGATTTCAAATGGCAAACCCAATTCCTGGTGCTGAGTGCTGCATTTCACAACAAATTTACAAAGACTTCTGCATATATAAAAAGCCCTTTTCAATTATTTTACTTCTGAACATTTTGTTTAGCAACTAATAGGATTTTACTGATGATATTATTAACTGTGATAACCAACAAGGCCTGTAAAGCAGCCCTGTTAGGAAATTCACTTTTTTGTTTTATTGCACTGCTATCTGATTGGGCTCTTTTGGTATTTCTGGTATTTATTGCCTTTTCTTCTTTTAAAATCCCAGTTAAGGACGGAGCTGTTTGGAAGATGGTAATTTGCTCACTTGCATTATTTCTGGTATGTGTTCCTGTTCAGGTGACTTTTTTTGGGATCGCTCTTCTCCAAGAATCTATGCAGGACTGAAATTCCAACATCTCACAAAAGCATTGATTATATCACTGCATTCTTTTCATTTGTACAGCAGATGAAGGCAAAAAGAGCCTGGAGTATAATGAGGGAGGTTTTCTGGAGGCCAGCCCTCTAAGTAGCATACATAAGATCCATCCATGTTTCTTTAGGTAGAATTCAGTCTGGTGTCAGGGGTGTGGCCCTGCCCAAATATAAGACTAGCTGAAATATTAAGTCAAGTTGTGTATCCAGGGAGGTGATATGTAACAGGATTTGGAGAACACACAGCCTTATCTTTGCCAAATAAGAAAAATCATAATAAGTATCTCTCAAATCTGTTGTGAGCAGAGAGATAATACGTATAAAATTATATCTGGTATTTGGTAATTCTTGAATTGTGGGGAAAACAAATAAAACAAAATGAAAAGATCAAAATAAATATTTTGGAGGGCTAACATGATAAATCCATAAGAGAAGTACAGGTAGATTATTATGGGAATTCAGAGGTAGAATTAGAGATCAGTGTTCACTGTGAGGGATCAGTGTGACCACCTTTAACGTGGGACACTTCCCACCTCTGTCATCAGCAATGTGCTCTTCACTCCCATATTTTCCTTTGGTGATCTCTTGTCTCTTCCCAAGCCTCTCTTACCATGTATATATGACAGTACTGAATAAGCATCTGCCTCTTTGATTCCTCTCCATATGTGTGTTCCAATGCTTAATGGAATACTTCAAATTTTATTAGGCTCCAACTGAGTTCATCTCACCTTCCTTTTCTACACCCATTCCGACATTTTCCTTTCCCACAATCCTCTTTTCCCCTCTGTTGTTCTTTACACCCTGTCATCTCTCTCTCTCTCTGAACCTTCTTACGCAATCAACCACCAAGTCTTGACCAGTTTAATCTCCTAGATATTGCCCTATTCCTTTCTTCTTTACCCACTTAAGCTACTTGAGGATCAGCCATCTCTAATATAGACCATGTGATTTCTCTGCCTTCAGCCTTGCTCCATCACACCACTGTCTTCACAGTAGCCAAAATGTTCTCCCACACCTGCCTTTGGAAGTAAACATCTAGTCAGCTGACTCTGCTGTTGCAAGAATGTTGATCCCCTATTTTTATCAAGTGAGCATAGAGTCCTGGAAATAGCTTAGAACACCCAAACCATATCAACTCTCTGGAATTGTAGCTTTTTCCCTTGCCACTTTTTCTCTTTACAGCAGCCATACTGAACATCTGTCCATTTTGCTCATGCATAATGACTCTCTCATCTCTGGAACTTGCCACATGCTATTCCATCTGCTTGACATAGTTTTTCTTTCTACCCACCTGTGAGATTATAATAAGAAATATATATTTGGTCTTTGTCCCTAACTCCTGACTCACAGCTCCCAAAAGCCTTGGAAAATCCTGAGCTATAAGAGCAACAGGAATATCTTTTGTCGTAATATTTGGTGCCTTTCCCTCAGTTCCTGAAAATCACTTCAGAACCATAAATGGTAAAATGGGTTTCTTCCGATTCATAACAAGTGCCTTTCCACCATAGCTGGGTTTATGTTAACGAGGTGACTTTTGGAAAACGCCTAAGCACCTTCTTACCAGAAGAACTTACCAGAAGAATTACCATGTGATTAGAGGTTTAAAACTTTCAGTCTCATTGCCTTCTGAGGGAAGAAGAGCTGAGACTGAGTTCAATCACCAATGGCTCAGGATTTAATACTCATGCCTATGTAATGAAGCATCCATACAAACCCAGAAGGACAAATCTCAGAGAGCTTCTGGGTTGGTGAACACATGGAGATTGAGAGAGAGTGGCATACTCAGAAGGCATGGAAGCTCCACCCTTTCCCCATACTTTTCCCTATATATCTCTTCCATCTAGCTGATCCATAGTTATATCTTTTTATAATAAATCAATAACCTAGGGAGAAAATAGGTTTCCTGAGTTCTTTAAGCTTCTCTAGGAAATCAGTTGAACCCAAGGAAGGAGTCCGTTAGAACCTCCAATCTAACTGGTCAGTCAGAAGCAGAGGTGACAACCCAGGTTTTTGATTGGCATCTGAAGTGGATGGCAGTCTTGTGGGACTGAGCCCTTAACCTGTGGAATATGATGATATCTCTGGGTAGATAGTGTCAGAATTTAGTTGAATTGTAGAACACCCAGCTGGTGTTGGAGACTTGCTTATTGTTATGGGGAAACAACCCATCCTTACATGCACACACGCAGACACAGATACACATACACAAACATGCATGTTGGAATTCAGTGCTCAGGACCCTTACCTCCAATATCCTCAAGTAATGAAAGAAGAAATCCAGCTCACTCTTACCTGTTTTTCAGAACTGTCTTCTTTACAATTTCTTTCAGGAACCCCTGTGATCCACCACCACTCCCTGACTCTTATATCAGTATCAAAGTGCTCCAACTTTACCCTTCTGTGTCCATTGATCAGACAAGTTTGTGGTTTCTTTACTTTTCAAACTAATAGTTATCTACCTGCACTTAATGGTAAGAGCCATAAGGCTATGTTTGGGTATAATATTTTTCATCGTTTTGTCCTCAGCAACTAGTCTGGTATAATAAGACATTGATCATATTTTCTTTTTTGTATGTTTATTTATTTTTCAGAGAGAGACAGAG
The DNA here is from genome assembly GCF_018350195.1 of Panthera tigris. Taxonomy (NCBI): domain Eukaryota; kingdom Metazoa; phylum Chordata; class Mammalia; order Carnivora; family Felidae; genus Panthera; species Panthera tigris. Next base: position 61,043,905 of record NC_056671.1, on the reverse strand, counting down.
TGAAAGCAGGGTAGGGGCAGAGAGAGAGGGAGACACAGAATCTGAAGCAGGCTCCAGGCTCCAAGCTGTCAGCACAGAGCTCAATGCGGGGTTCAAGCTCACAAACTGTGAGATCGTGACCTGAGCTGAAGTTGGATGCTTAACCGACTGAGCCACCCAGGCGCCCCAATCATATTTTCAATAATTATGGGTGACTTTAAGAATTATTATTTGAACCGAGCCTTGAAAAATTGAAGATTATTAAACTAAAGCTAAGGGGTAGATAAAGGCATTCTCCCATGAGAGTAAGGCACAAAGTCCTGGAGGCAGGAGCATACAGATTGAGTCTGGTGTGGCCACCTGTGGATCCTGGTAAAGGTCCTGAAGGGAGGAAATAACAGTTGCTTTCCTACTGTCACAAATGTATTCTCTTGTACAGGAAATAGGCTTAATCTCAGAGTTATTCTTTCAGACAAAACGTCCATTTTTCTAGAGAAGCAGCTTCATATTCAGCTTCTCGTGTTTGGGATCTGCCCTGAGGAAGAGGCCCAGTAGCAGTTGTATGCCCCTGGGAATCTGCCTAGCAGCTACCCTTCCCTCCTTAACCCACTTGCACAGTTTCCTTCCTCCTCTTTCAGCTCAGGCTGCCCTCCAGCTGCCCCAGGCACTCTGCACGTAGGCTGTCTCCAGCTACGATGGAAAACAAGTACCTGGCAGCTGCTACTTCAGGACTCTCAACTTCCTCCAGCAGCTGAGTATGATCAGCTTTGCAACAGCATATGGGGATCTCTTCTTGGGGCATTCTGTTGTGACAGCAGCTGAGAACTCACCAGTTTGGAGAAATTCTTATTGAAAGGAGAGGAATAGTCAACACAGCTCAGGGGGAGTTACATTCTTTGTTTTCCGCTTCTCCCTTCTCCAGTATGAAAGTTCAAAGCAAATGCATTTTACATGATTTGTTGTTGTAGAGGAAATCGTCTTTTCTTTCCAAACCACTGATGTTAGTGATTCCTTAAACAAGCCAGCTACACCACATCCTTTAAACTTATAGAATGCTCCTTTCCAGGGCTTAACTACATCATGGATTCTCCTGATTTCAAAGTTGTAGTAAAAGTAACAGAACATGAGTAATGAAACATCCTTTGGGCTACACTTAATTATTGAGCCAGTGTCCTGGTTTCAGCATCTAGTAAGAGCAGGGCTCTGTCTGTAATAGACATCAGGGAACATTTTTATTGAGAAACATGAGAATGCTTTTCATAATATAAACAATGAAATTGAGCTGTCTTCTGTGATATAAATCACCAATCATTCTCCAAATTCCTACTATTTTTTCTTAAGAATTTGTCATTCATATATTTATTCTTTTTTTGATATTATTTGCATTGCAGATTATTACAAATCATGTGGTTTTAATTTATTCTGCAGCATTCCAGAGCTGAATGAATAATCTGTGTTTTCTTTTATGACCGTACTGGTATGAATCATACGCCTTTTAAGAATTCACTGTAATCCTTATAGATCACTCCACTCATTTAGTTGATCCTCATACTCTTCATATTTTGGCCATTCAACAAATTTTCTCTGGCATAACCATAGTACTGGGGAATGTGTAAGTCCATGACCCTTTTCCTCTCATTGCTTAAGAGAGAGAAAGTTGCTGAAAGCTTGATAAATCCCTGACTCCCCATTGCTCCTGCTGTGTGTGTATGTGTGCCCACCCTTTCCTTTTATTGAAAATTCTTCTCCATTGTCCCTTTTTAATCCCACTCTCCCATTCTCTTACCACCAGAACATGCCAGTTCTGATCATTTTGCATGAAGCCTTGACGAGAGCCAAGTTTCTGTCTCCACCAGTGCCTTGCTGGTGATCTTAGGCCTAATCTCTTGGCCTCTCGAATCTTGCTATCTCGACATGCATGGGGCACCTGATAAGATTTTCTAATAACTTATATAATTTCCATCATGTTTGCACAGGGAACTTGTAAAGGTAGACTCAATGTATGCCACTGTTGCATGCATTATCCTTATCTCCATATCCCTTGGAGTGGCTAAGAACAGAGGCACATAGAACATCCTCACTGTGGTTTCTGTGTCCTCTGATGAGGTATGTATATACTCTGGCATGTCCCTGTTTCCTCTCCTAGTAGCTTTGTTGAAAAGATTAATCAGGGGCGCCTGGGTGGCTCAGTCGGTTGGGCGTCCTACTTCAGCTCAGGTCACGATCTCGCGGTCCGCGAGTTCGAGCCCCGCGTCGGGCTCTGGGCTGATGGCTCAGAGCCTGGAGCCTGCTTCCGATTCTGTGTCTCCCTCTCTCTCTGCCCCTCCCCCGTTCATGCTCTGTCTCTCTCTGTCTCAAAAATAAATAAACGTTAAAAAAATTTTTAAAAAAGAAAAGATTAATCAATTACCCGGAAATTTCAGGAGTATATAGAAAGAGCAGTGGGCTTGGAGATTGAATCTTGTTACTCTATCTTTTCATTTCATCCTTCCCCACATACTAGCTAAAGATAAAAACAACAAAAAAACCCAAAAACAAACAAAAAAAAACATGTTCTTGCCCATTACCTGCTTGTAAAATGAGGCATTTATAAGACATCACATCATACTCAAGAAATGCTAATCTCCAATATCTCAGGTTTTACAGTTCTACAATAGAAAGGTATGTGTATTGTGGGAAAGCGACAGGAAGGGTGTGCGATGAGGTGAGGGATTCAAACCTAAAGGGATATGAGTAAAGGGAAAAAATTTGTGATTCTGTAACTTGGGATAATGGCTCTTTTTAGTGGGGAGAAGAGGTTGTGGTCGGCATGGCTGATAGCATGGACAGACTTCTAGAGTGGCTAGGAAAACTGTTTCTTGATTTAGGTGGTAGTTCTAAGGGATTTTTACCCTTCCTGTGTTTTGTGATAAAAAGTGATTTGAAAAATAGTAATAATTTTCAAAAATAGACTGGCAGGAAGTGTCTAAAGAGTTTTAATGACCATTAAAAGAATGAGACATCACAAAAACTAGGGAAAGAATGAGTATCAAGAAAGAGGGATATTTCACAGTATAAAATATCACAGACAGATCAGCATAGGTGACCCCTGTATGTAATGAAAGAAATCCTGGATGACACTAGCATCAGTACTTCCACAGAAGCAGTTGGGACTTTTAGTGAATGTGAAATCAGAAACTATAGAAATTGCTTACAAAAAGTTTGCCTATGAAGAGGAAGATGGAGGTTGTTTTCTGTTATCTAATTCAGTAAATCTAAGTTCTTGTTAAATTCTACTCTGCGGGATGCAACAGTTTGTCAGTTTACATAGCTTCCTCAAGTAACTATTAAGTCTCTTTATATCTTTATCCAGACTGTCTACTAAAATAAGGTTCAGATATCACCTCCTCTGAGAAACCTGTAAACAGTTCAGCATAAAATGATCAGGGAACTCACTGGCCCTGTGGAAATGGAATCAGATTTCATTGAAAATATTAGTAATTTAATCTATGACGTGGAATATATCTCTCATGTTATATATATTTTTCCTTCTATTTGATAATATACTTTGGTGTTGGTCATGTGTCTTTCTCAAACTCAGTCCATGTAAAAACAGACCATGTAAGAAGTAAAATAACAAGACAATATGAAAAATAAACTGCTCCAGAAAGCAAAGTATTTTAGAAAACTGGTATGAGTTTGGCCTTTATAATTGACTGATACACAGGAATTTTGTATTTGCTTGTCTATTTGTATTTGTCATTATTTCCTTCAATCTAATATTTCTAGCCTGGACATTTTTCTTGAGCTCCAAATTTGTGTTTTCGATGATTAAGTGGATATTGTCACCTGATATACTAAAGGAACCATAACTTTTATTCTGTTTCTGTGTCTCTCACTGCCCCCAACACTGACAAAGTCACTATGATATTTGACATATTAATGGAATTAACATACACCCAGTAACACAGGCCAGATCTTTTCAAATCACTATCGCCTATTACTTTTCACTTTGCAGCCAATCATTTACCAATTCTCACTCCCTAAATAAATATCTCTTACATCTAGCTGGCTTTTTCCATCCCAACTACCACCTTCCTAATTTGAATTTCTTTATCTCTGGGCCAATGAGATAGCTTCTCAATTACCTTTCTTGACTAGTTTCTACTTGTGACCAGTTGAGTTATTTTTCGAGAGTGCAAATATATTTATGCACAGTACCCTCCCTGACTAGAGAACAGATAGAATTTAAGTATTAGGCACTTCAGGATTTGTTCCATATCACATTTTTTAAGTTTATTTCTTTATTTTGAGAGAGAGAGAGAGAGAGAGAGAGAGAGAGAAAGAAAGAAATTGAGAACAAGGTGTGGAGGGACAGAGATAGAGGGGAAACAGAGGATCTAAAGTGGGTTCTGCACTGACAGCAGAGAGCCTGATGCGGGACTCACCCTCACGAACTGAACCGTTAGATCATGACTTGAGCCAAAGTTGGATGCTTAACCAACTGAGCTACCCAGGTGCTCCCCCCTATCATTTTCTAGTCTCTCTTTTCTCCAATCTCATTTCCTAGTTTGCCTTCACTCTTGCTCACCAAGATTATGTTCTAGTCATACCTATAACTACTATAAATTTTCTGAACAGGTCATTAGTGTCTCAGGCGTCTGAGCTGCTGTGTGTGCCATGCATACTACTTGGATTGTCCTTCCCTCCTCATTTACCTATAATCATTATTTTCAATTTAAAGCCCAACTCATCCCTCTCGTCTAAATTTTTTTCTTATTTTTTGAAGGCAGTTTGGAGAATTTTGTTCTATATTTTAGTTACTTTACACATATCTCATTTTGATTCCTCAAGTTCTATTGCAGTCATTTTTTTAAATTTTAATGTTTATTTCTGAGAGAGAGAGAGACAGAGACAGAGCATGAGTGGGGCAGGGGCAGAGGGAGAGGGAGACACAGAATCTGAAGCAGGCTCCAGGCTCTGAGCTGTCCGCACAGAGCCCGATGTGGGGCTCAAACCCACAAACTGTGAGATCATGACCTGAGCTGAAGTCAGATGCTCAACCGACTGAGCCACCCAGGTGCCCCTTATTGCAATCATTTAAAAGTCTCTTAGGTCTATCTCTGTCTCTTCTAGGAGACTAAAATTTCACTGTCAGAAGGACCAAATATGTTCACCATTTTACTCCCAACATTTAGCCTAGTGAGTCCATAAAAATGTTTGCTGAATCACCAAATGAAGAAATGTGCTGGAAAATATGAGTGGGCAGGAAGTGTGAGTCATTCTGGAAAAGGAGAAACTTCACAGAAAAATGAAAAGCATTTCAAAAAGTTAATAAGTCCCACTTCATTGAAAGTAAAGAGAGGTTCTACAATATTCCGTAGTACAAAACATCCCCATTAGTAACAAGGCTGGAATCATAATTGAAAGCACTCAGATTATTTCCTTTGGGTCACTGAGGAAACATCAGGGAATTTCCTTCTTTCCTCTTGATTAATTAAGAAAAGAATATTTTATCTGGGACCTCTTTGCCTAGTGACCACTACCACATGTATTCTTTATAGTGACCACTGCCAGGCATTCCACTTATACGAGCCCTATTGAAAAGAATAAATGAATAAACTTTTTATGTGTGACTTGAATACCCCTAGTGTCCAATTTAGTCTGTAGTATTGCTGAGCCAATCAGCTAAGCCATAAGGCAGCTGCAAATCTGGATAATGCACAAAATGCTCAATTTGTTGGCCATATGTAGACATAGGCTTCGTGATGAATAAGCAAGACTAAACCAATCCTTTTCTTGTATGAAGAATGCCCATGCATGTTGATGAGCCATAAGATCCATCCTCTGCTGAGTCAGGAAAGCAGAAAAGGAAGCCCCCAAAAAATCCATCTTTTACAAAAAGAAAGCATACAGACTTCCACTAAGTTTCACTTGCCTAGAGGTTTAATTTATTCATACCTGTTAAGGACACAAAAGCCATTCAGTCTATTGACTTCTAGAATCAGTAAATTTATTACTAAAGATTTGTACATGGAAAATGTGGTCAATGGAGACAATTCACTACTGCGGAAGGTCAATTGGACACATTAATGGCCAATTCTCTAAAGCATAAAGGATCATTTTAGGGCTAGCATTACTATTTGTAGTTAAATAGACAGGTAAATGTTAAAAGGGCAAACAAATTTCATTCCCCTAGGCATTAGCTAATGGCCAGAGATACCAGGAAGTCAGCCTGCATTTCCTACACATCTTTCCCAAGCACTTTGACTCCTCTTCTAGGGAATTAACAGTTATTTCTTGGTGCCCTCTAGCAGTCTTTGGTCTAGGTGGCCTTAGTCCTTAACTGATCCAATGAATGAATGCCAGGCATGCTGTGAACAGCTTTGCTCCAGCTGTGCCATGGCCAGGAGAAGAGTCTTCCTCTGCAGATTCTAGGCAGATTTCAAAATGTGAAAAGTACATCTTTAGTGTCCCTTTAACCTTAATTCTGCCTTCCTCTTTTCCTGTTGCTGTCAAGTATCCTAGAATTTCATGGTGCCCCCTCTCCATTGTCACTTGACAGAATGACAGTCACTTCACAATTGAAGTTCGTCTAAGACGGTCCTCCCAAAGTAGCACCATGAGCATGTGACTCTTCTTTGCATTTCCCATCAACTCTACCCTGCCCTTCCATTGCCTATGGAATTTTTGGTCAGTGATAATTAATCTGACAAAATATATCAGATAAATGTGTGTAGAAAGGCCTCTGAATATTTTAATCTGAGGAAGAAATATTTGTGGACATTTGAGGTGGCATGGCAGGATATAAATAAACTTTGGCAAAGGGGACTTTTGGAGACTGCAAATCATACCACTTTTATGACTGAGGTAGTTTGGGTCTAAAATTTGCCATTGCAAGAGAACACAACAAAACTTAATGCCATAGATTTTTTTCTAACATATCTCAATTCTTACTTTCTCTGGAAAGTGTTCCCTGGATATTTCAGCTCACAGTGATCCTGCCCTAGAGATTATAAAGAGAAGTAAATGGTAAATAACATACCCCTCATATTGAAAAGAGACCCTCATGTGTCATTGGACCTGAGGATTTATGATGCATTTGCTTACTTACAAAGTTTTCCACCCATTGGGCACTGAGAATATTTTTCATATATATAACTCCTCATAACTAGGAGCCATTTTTTTTTGCCCTGTGTGCCTGCTTTCAATAGGGTCATATGAAAAAGGTACAGAAACTGCATTCTAAGCTCCCAAAGGCATCTTGGTTTGCAGAAGGCTAGAGACTGGCTCCAGGGCTTGCAAATGTGAGAGGGTGTTTCACCTCAGCATCCCTGAATCCCCGCCAACTCAGGTTAATAGTGCCCAAAAGTCATTTTCTGGCCTACTCACATGGTTGGAAGGGGATGGCGTGATGGCGGCAATTTCAGACATCCACCTCCCAGATGAGCATGGCCATATGGACTCAGAGCTGGAAGGGAAAGTATGATGAGTTTGGAGGCAGCAAATATGAATGAGTAAGGAAGCAATTTGAGCCAGGATGCCAGGAAGAGCAGGGCACAAATGAGGAAAAATTGTTCAGAGGGAACAGCTTATGGCTAGGGATCAGGATACCTGAGTTTTTCCTGGCTCTACCTCTATTCAGCTAAGTGACCTTGGAGAAAGTACTTATTCTAGCTAGGAGAATTGTGTGTGTGTGTGTGTGTGTGTGTGTGTGTGTGTGTGTGTGTGTTTTGTATGTGTGTGTGTGAGAAACAAAATGAATTTCTTTACTCCTACAGTTTCTTCCAGCTCCAGAACTCTGAGGGAGGGATTCTTGAACAATATTTTGTTATAAAATAATTACATTATACTTTGTAAATCAGCAAACGTATGTACATCAGTTTTATTTGTTTATATATGAAATAGAAAGTACTCATAACTGCCTTACAAGTTCCTCAAGAGAATCTAATTACTAATTCTATTACAATTAGTTATATGTGCATTATGCATGCACTTTTATATTTGCTCTCATTCAGTCTTCTCAAGAGTCCTGTGAAGTATTATTATCCCTTTTTAAGGATGAAGAAACTAAAGGTCAGAGGATATAAGATTTCCCAGTGCCACACAGCAGATGAGAATCCAGGAATTTTCGACACAAAGGCCAGCCTCTTTCACTGTGGTGTACTAACTCCAAACACATGTCTAAATTACATAATAGGCATTAAAAATGTCAGTCTCTTCTCTTTATAGAGTTTACAAATTATTCATGGAATCAACACACAGAAAATGTTACAACATCCACAGAAATGACATTAAGAATAGTATAAACAATAAACACAAAAAGGCCTAATAAAATATAATAATATCAAACTCCACTAAATGACAACATTTGCAGAGATAAAAATACTGTTTATTGAACACCTACTATATGTATCTGTTTATCAAATAAGTACCTTGAATATGATATTCATTTTAGACATAAGAATTCATTTTAGACATAAGGAACTATGTCTAAAATAGTTATAACATAGGGACTATGTTCTTTTTCTGCACAATAAAAAGTTCAGAAAAATGAAGTGACTTGCTTAGAAATCACAAAGTTGCAGAGTCAGGATTACATTATTCATAAACTACACTGTCCCTGATTTTTCTAGCATGAGCTAGCTCTACTGGAATACCTTTCTTTATAAGGAACTTAGAGCCCATGATGAGAGACGGAGGGGAAGCTTTCCACATGAAACAATGTGTGTGTAAATGTGTGGAAGATAGAATCTCTCTTGGGGAGAAAATCCAGAAATCACTTGCCTTACAGAAGACTTATATGTAGCACAAATGGGAATAATAAAAATAAAATGGTGATCATTTCAAAGAAAATGGAATTAGTTATAAACTTAAGAAAAAAAACATGGATAGGATCCATACTGTATGCCAAAAATTACAAAATGCTGATAAAAGGGAAAAAAGTTCTAAGTAAATAAGTATAATTGGCTTATAGGTATATTGAAATCAAAGAATGGAAGACTCAGCATAGAAAAGATAACAATTATCCCCAAATTGATCTATGGGTTTAATGCACTTCCTATCAAAATCTCAGCAAGATTTTTTTTTGTAGACATAGAGAAACTGATTCTAAGTTTATGTGGTAAGACAGAGACCCTAGGAGGGAAAATTTATTGATAAAGCAGGATGAATCACTCTTCCTAATATTGAAGCTTATTATAAAATTAGAGTAGTAAAGTCAGCATAGTATTGGTGGAGGAGTGCATACATTAGTGGAACAGAATAAAGAACACTGAAAAAGATTCACATGACTAGGCCCAAATGATGATTGAGAAAGGTGCAAAATGATTCAGTGGAGGAAGAGAGTTAGGCTTTATAACTAATGATAGAGCCAACTAAAGATCAAAAGAGGATAGATAGACAGATGGGACCTTGACCTAAACCTAACACCTTCTAAAATACTTAATTCAAAAATCAATCACTGGACTTAAACATAAACATGAGTATTAAAGTTTTTAGATGAAAACACAAGAGAAAATCTTCAGGATCCTGGGTGAAGCAGAGAGTTTTTAGAGTTAACGCCAAAAAAACACGATCTATAAAAGGAAATATTGATAAACTGGACTTCATCAAAATTAAAATCATTTGCTCTGTGAAAGATCCTGTCAAGAGGATGAAAAAGAAAGCTACAGAATAGGACAGAATATTTGCAAACCCACATATCCAACAAAGGATCAGTGTCTAAAATATATAAAGAACACTCAAAACTTAAGGTAAACCAAAAAAGAACCAATTAGAAAAAAATTGGACATTTCACTGAAGGGGATATACAGTTGACAGAGCATGAAAGTATATTCAACATCATTAATCATTGGGAAAATGAAAATTAAAACCACAATGAGATGTTATTAATGCCCATTAGAATGGCTTAAAAAATAAGTGACAACATAAAATCCCGGGGAGGATGTGAATAAACTGGATCATTGCACTTTCTCAACGATTCATAAATTGTTGGTGGATATGTAAAATAGTCTAGCCATTATGGAAAGTAGCTTGGCATTTTCATATAAAACTAAGCCTGCTGTTACCATACAACTCAACAATTCCACTCTTAGCCATTTATTCCAAAGAAATTGAAGTACAGTTTCAAAAAAGGGGGGGAAAAGCCTATACACAAATGTATATAGTGGCTTTATTCATAATAGCACCAAACTGGAAATTACCCAAATGCCCTTCATTTGATGAATGATGAAACATATTGGTATATGCATGTCACGGAATACTACAGAGAAATATAAAAGAATGTATTATTGGCACACAAAACTTGGAGGACTCTCAGGGTAATTATGCTGAATGGAAAAAGTTAGCTCCAAGAGATAGCATAAGATTCCATTTCTCTGACATTCTTGAATGACAGATCGTAGAGGTGAACAACTAATAGTTTCCAAGGGTTAAGGAAGAAAAGAAGGTTGTAGCTGTAAAAGGATAATAAGAGTGATCCTTGCATGACGTAAACGTTCTGTGTTTTGACTATAGTGTTAGCACGTGAACCTGCACATGTGTTAAAGTTGCACAGAGCTAAACACACACACAGGATTGCATGTAAAACTGGTAAAATCTACAATTTGAAGGAATTGTGCCCATGTCCATTTTCTGGCTGGGATATTGTAGTATGACTATGCATGATGGCACCAAGGGAGGTACTGGGTAAAAGGTATACAGGATTTCTCTTCATTACTTCTTATACCTAACTGTGGTTACCATTATCTCAAAATATAAAAGTTGAAATAAAATATAAAGATGGCTTCAAAACATATCAATGGGTCTTGAAGAAATTCCAAGTAAGCCATGTAAAATTTTGGACCTAATTTAGGGAGCAAAATGGTTCAGGTGTTGCTGCACAGTGGTTTGCATGTTGCAGGAGGGCAATGCAAGGACCAAACCCATCTCAAGTTCATGTAGAGGTTTTGGAGCAACAGACTCCTGCCTTGGAGTCTCCGTACTTTCAACTCAAAGACAAGTTATTATGCTTGTCTTGTGGGTTGTTCTCTCTTAAAGACTTTGTCTGAGTCCACACATATCAGATTATCGGGATCGACCCCGATCATCTTGCTGCAGACTGGGTTGACAAACTTCATTTTTATGTGAATCAACTATATTTTCTAACTATCAGGCATATTAAGTTTTCCGTCCTTTTCTATCCCCAAGCAGGGGTGGGTGGGCAAGTTTCCTGCTGTGAAATAGAGCATGTTTTTCCCAATTGTTAAGCAGCTCTTTTGCATGTTCCTATATAGACCAGCAATGACTCATTGCCTTCCCTCTCTCATTGCAAAAATGGGGCCTGGGAGATTTGTACATACATCCCAAATGTTACATATTAGAATTGATTACACCAACACAACTATTAAGCTTTAAAAGGCATAATGTTTCAAGCCTGCTCAACTAAAATACTATAGTCTATGCACAATCAAACCTCTCTGAGGGGATTAGGCAGAAACCATTTTAATTTATCCATCCTGGAGTGTGGTACTAACAGCGCTGCAAAGAAACTGCTGAGTGAGCACTTGTTTACCCATCAGCAGAAGAGTCGCCTTGCTTTGGAAAAATAGCCCTGTGTTTTGCTCATCCTGTACACTTAAAAAATGGGAGGCCCTCCTCTAATCATGCTCCCAATTGACTCTTGCTGACATGTGCTTAAGGTTTTAGAGAACTTGTGTTTTTGATTCATGTGTCTTCTTCCTTTGTCTGTTTCAGAGCTTCCTTTAGACAAGAGGCCTTCTACTATAGATCTGTGTAACCTCAGCAGGGTTCTGTGGCAGGCCCTAAATCAGCTTATCAATACTAAGTTACTTCTATGAATATGAATACCTAGTATCATTTTTGATTGGACACAGAAACCTTTTTGAAAGTGTATTGCAAAAAGTGACCTATAATTGAATAGGAACTCCCTCTGATGTGCACATTTAATAAGGCCATTTTTTAAGTGCCATTAGCTAAAACAATGCTGAGTGTGAATATGCCTTCTAAATTAATATTATTCTTCTGGATCCCTGCAGTGATTGAGGCAACATTTTGAGAATAGGCCACAGGTCCCTAAGAACCTTTAAGGAGGATGTCACATATCACACATAATAGTCTGCCGATCTTTCTTAAAAACTCAAAAAGTAAGGCAAAAGATGTATGAAATCTGCACTGTTAAAATATTTGTAGAGCTATTTGAATGGGATAGTAAGTTATTCGTAATATGGAGTCTTCTAAGGAATATGGCAGAAATTTGAGTCTTCATTCTTGTAGCAGGATTTTTGCTAAATTAGGTAACATTTGACTTGAATACTTACTATTCTCTGTGCCTTTTTGCTCCTTTCAAGTGCTTAACTATACCCTACTATACCCTCTGTGGCAGGCAATATCCTGTCCCTCAGTCACCCTGCCTCATTTCTACGTGGGAGAGTGCAGATTTTGTTTTCTTGTGTGTCTAGATACAGTCACCCTTTCCAACTCTACGGTATTCATCATGGTTGGCTTACATTATGACTCAGTGCTCTTCAACACTGATCTATTCCCTGAAACATCTCCAATAATGTTCCTTCTAGGTTAAACATTATAAGGTTTCCATTATAAGGTTAAACATTGTCTATGCTACTATCAGACTTGGACGTTTTATTGTGGCACAGTCACATCCATTCGCTTATGTATTTTCCATATCTGCTTTTACACTATAAGGACAGAGCTAAATAGTTGTGACAGAGACCATGTTACTAGCTCATCCTTTGCAGAAAATGCAGAAAAGTTGCCAAGCCCTGCTATAGAGAGAGCCGTGACTCAAGTTCTCAAGCCATCATTGTTAGGTGAATTAACTGAGCAGAACCATTGCTAGTGCAGCTAAGCTCTACTGAGATGAAAGAGAAATATTTAGTTTAATTTAGTTTTAAGTTTTAAGAGTGGTTTAAAATGAGAAAACTTTTGACATTTAACTTATTTAGAAGTCTAGAATTAGAGGTTATCAGGACTGATGAAATGCTGAAAGGAATTCTGCATTATTGTTACAGCTCAAAAATATCATTATAGATCTTCTGTCTTGCCTTCCATAGGTCTGCTCTGTCATGGTAAGCTTGCAGCCTCGCTCTTATGCCCACCATTCATGAACCTAAGATAGTAGGAAAATCTGAGACAACACATCGTCACAGAGCCAGATTTGGGGACATAATATAAATATATTTCTCTTCATTCTTTTTTTTGGGGGGGGGGATAGACTTTTCTCAGAAGCCTATCAGTAATCTTTCCCTTAAGTCCCACTGGTTAGGCTTCAAATTCCTTCATTTTCTTCTACCTTAAACATTAAAAAGAAAACATGGGAGCTATGTGAAGAAATTTCAAATTGTAAGCAATTTTCTTTATTTTTGGGAAAAAAAAAGAAATGAGAGGAAACTAAAAGATAGCAACGCCTCCAGTATTGTGTGTGATGCATCATATATGAACTTCCACATTTTCATCTGACAAAAGTCATGACATCACACAGGAGAAGTATGTTCTGACCATAGCTTCTAGAAGTGCAGGTGGGACTGTCCGTAGGTATTCATAGAACTTCTCAACAGGAATCCTAAGGGAGAGTGTTATGGCTAGTTCTCTACATCCATGGCTGAAACTATGGTGAATTTTAGAAAAGTGTTTCAGAAATGTGTATATTTTTTGCATTCTAAAATATCCCTCAAACCAGATACCAACCCTACATTCTCTCACTGAAGGATATCTTGAAGGATATTGATTATTCTACCAGTAAAATTTTATACCATGACTGTAGATTCTCAGAAGTATTCATATTTAATGGGATTTTCCACTTTTTTATTATTCTGAATAGATGTCCAAATCCAGCAAGTGTCTTTTAACAATTATATCTGTCCAGATAAGCATGTGTAAATGCCATATTCATTTCAGGCTTGTTCTTCACTGGACCTCTACTTGCCAGGGACAACAGGAAAATGTGTTCAATGGTTGTCAAATGACAATAAATAAAGTTGGTCTTTCTTCAAATGGTCATTTATAAATCCTTTAGTACACCTGTATTTTTGAGCTGTGATAATTATTTTAACACTTTCATTTTACAAGACTATTCAGAGGCCTAGGAAAAAATATTACCTATCTTAAAGACATGGAGAAAAGACTTCCAGAATTAATTTATGCATATTTTAATTTAGCTTATGATATTTTTATATTGGGCCTATGGTCAAGATAGAGCAAAGGAGTATGAACAATTTTATTTTGAAAGTCATTAAAAATCTCAGTTGATAAAAAGCTTTTGATGAATTTTGCTTTAAATATAACTAAACTAAGCAATATGGATAATTATATGTAACTCATAGAGTGAATTTTCTAAGAGAAAAAATAAATATTTGTGATTATATACCATACATACACATGCATACACACACAGAAACTTGTATATATTGTAATACTTTTTAAATGTATAATTTTGATTACTTTTTAAAGAAAGCAATTTTATTTCAATAAGACCTACAATTGAGGGGGAATTAGGATGTGTAATTTTCTTAAGATTCTTTTTCAAGTTTTGATATTAGTTAGGATTATACTGATCAAACAAAATGAAAGATAATTTCTTTCTTCATATCATAAGAAAGTTTGTGAATAATAGTATTATTTCTTCCTTAAATGCTTTGTTGAATTCCCCAGTAAGATAATCTGGGCTGGTGTTTTCTTTGAGGGACATTTTAAATTACAGATCTGGTTTCTCTAATAGGTATAAGACTTCAAATTTTCTATTTCTTTTTCTATTGAATTTGGAAATTTTTGTATCCCAAGGAATTGTCTGTTTCATAGAAGTTGTTAAATGTATCCAGACAAAGTGAAATAAGTCAGGCAGAGAAAGACAGGTACCATATGGTTTCACTCATATGTGGATCCTGAGAAACTTAACAGAAGACCAGGGGGGAGGGAAAGGGGAGAAAAAAAAGGTAGAGAGGGAGGGAGCCAAACCATAAGAGACTCTTAAAAACTGAGAATAAACTGAGGGTTGATGGGGGGGGGAGGGTGGGAGGGAGGGGAGGGTGGGTGATGAGTATTCAGGAGGGCACCTGTTGGAATGAGCACTGGGTGTTGTATGGAAACCAATTTGACAATAAATTTCATATTTAAAACGACAACAACAACAACAAAAAGAATAATCATTTAAAAAATCAAATTACACCTTATTTGCCAGATGTATATTTTAATATAGAGCAACAAGTAAAATTTCTATTTTGTGCTAAAGAAAAGAAAAGAAAAGAAAAGAAAAGAAAAGAAAAGAAAAGAAAAAATTCTCATTGCTCCTCCCCGGCAACTTTAGTCAAAGAAACTCTAAACAGCAAATAAAATCTATAACCACTCTGCAAAGCTGTCAGTGACCTTGAACAGGACACACAGATAAGAGATAAGAATCTGAAAATCAGTGGAACTAAACTGAGAATTGACAAAGAGCTGGCAGGAAGACTTTGGCCTTGGACCAAGAAGAACAGACCAGAGCTCTGAATTAAGGGCTGTGGACGAAATAGAATTTACTACCTAGGTGAGCTTGTAGCAGAAAAAGAAGCGGGCGGGGGGGTGAGGTATTTACTTGGGTGGGAGAGGAAACAATAGGCTAACACTGTTAGCTTTTTGCTTCTGTGCCTATACTTCACTAACTTAAATGCAGCATTGTTCACATCAGTCAGAGAAGTGAACCTCAAAACACTCAGTGTTAAATTTTTTGAACCCTGTGGCATGAAGGGGTTATCTCTTTATTTTATTGTTGTAGTCATATGACGAGGAAAATAAGTTTTCACTGGAAAACAAATTCAGTTGTGAGTACCCACTAACTCAAAAAAAAAAAAAAAAAGCCACTTTGGTTTGAAATGAAATAATTCAATCACAAGCAGTTCCTGTTCCTTGACAGGTCAATTTGATTTGCCCCTCAGCCTGACAGTAGGGCTGTGACTGAAGAGGACACATTTCCAGCAGAGTACCTGAAGCGCTAAAATATCCTACACTTCATAACACTGAAAGGAAATTTGACCAACCGGGAAAGATGCCCTATTGGCAACTTTACAAAGTTCTTGGGAGAAAAAGCAAACCTATATGTTTGTTCTTTGAATACTTTATGCAAATGTGTTGATGTATATGCACATGTTGGTGGGAAAATAAATGCAAAAAGATGGAAGTTCCAACGAATGAATATGTTGAATTGCTAAAAGCAACATATTGCAACTTATGTTCTGAGAGCTCTTTGCTCACCATGAAATCCCCAAGCTGAATGTATTCAGAAGAAATGCAATAAGGTATGGAATAGTTCCAGGTTCAGATGTGAACACAGATACAAACACAGTGAACGCCGGAATGTGTATTTGATGCTGTTGTGCAATGTTGAGAAAATAAATTGGATGTTGTTCATGTTGCTAATGCAAAAACAGAATGAATGCTAAAATGAAGTTATCTGCTGATTTTGGAATCTCATTTATCCCCTGCTGATTCATATCATCTGTTTTGGTTATACACATGATGCAAACATTCGTTTTGCGAAATCCCACTCCTAAGTCTTCAACAACTTTACTCCAGCTTTCGAAAATTAGCACTAGTTCAAATACCAGGAGAATAAAGTAATTGATTTCAAGCTGGTTAAAAATGAATTTTCTGGGCTTGATGCTCTGTGGAAATAAAAATTGGGGGTAAATTGTTCTTTAAAAAAAGGGAAAGATGCTTTCTATACATAGTAGGTGTACCAAAATATTTTTGAGAGGAAAAAAAAATTTTGTCCCTCTCCTAAAGAAGCTTAAAATAAAGTTGGAAGAGACAAGGACTGTATGTTTTGTATACCATTAAACTAAACTACAAAACCACACCAAATAACAATCACAACACAAAGCAGTACATATTTAGGTGTCAGGTTAGTAATGATCAATTGGTCTAGGAATTTAAAGAAGGGGGAGTGTCATGGATTGGGTTTTATGGTGAATGTTCTTGAAGGATTTTTCTGGTCAAGCATTGAATGAAAAACATAAGAAAAAAACATGACTAAGCTATGTATATGAGGAAAGTCATTTCTGTTGGTGGTTTTGTGTTTACTATTTAAATATAGAATTCTAGGCTTTGGAGAAATTCTAGAATACAGATTAAAGTTGGCTGCTTGAAGATATTTACACTCTCCTTTTGCCTACTATATCCAATTAGTTGAAATGTAGCCCACTTCTTTTATTCTTGAATTTTACAATAAATTGATCATTTGATAGAATTAAATGAATCTTTTCTTATAAAAAATATACTCACTCTACAATTAGGTTGAGAGAATTCATGCTGCTGTGATGGTTGGCTTAGATAGCCTTTAATTTTATGGCATTTTTGAGTCTGCAAATTTAGTTATTTAACACATTTGTATTTTTTTTAATTGACTCGAATATTTCACTGAGTTTTACTAGTAAAAAATCTCTCTCTTGTAAGCCAGAGAATGGTAAATGGAGCTTAGTGTGGCAAAAAAGGTGTCAGAATTGACTGACAATTTGAAGAAGCCAGGTACATTTTTTTCAGGAAATCACATTTGATTAGTTTGTGCCTATTGTTTATACCTCAAGACATAATATCTGTAAAGACTATCTCTGTGACAATTGAGTGTTGGTTAAGCAATCATCCATGTAATGTTTAACATCCAGGTAATTTTCAATCTCTGAATATGTTCTCACAAACAGAACACCAAGACTTGTCACTATGGCAGACTGAACTGATATAAGAAACCTCCCTTTTCCTACTCCAAACACAAGTTCTGAATATGGCAAAGGGATCCCAAGTGGATACAGGGGTCTGAATGAGATTAGAATGGGGAAATTAAACCTGACATACATTTAAGAAGTGAGATCTTTATACTCCTAAGGGTCCTGAGAAAAAGCCTAAGGTCATATATTGAATGGATAAGAACTGAGTTCCCTGAATCATGGTGCAAACACAAAGGTCTGTATGCCTCCTTTTTTGTTTTTTGTTTTTGTTTTGTTTTTTGTTTTCATTCACCCATTGGACAAATAATGATTGAGGGTCTACTGTGTGTTAGAAACTGGTAGGATAACAGTGAAAAAAAGGGAAGAAAGCAAAACGTTGCGTGCCTTGCATTGTGTATGGAGGGGAGGGGAAAAATAATGTAAGGGAGTATACATTAGATTGTAGTAGATGATGTGGAAAAATTAACAGGTAAGAGATATAAGGAATATGGTATTTCTGCAAGTCTAAATGGAGTCATTTGAGAAGTGTTTACTAAAAAAATGTCTTTGAGTAAAGACTGGAAGGAGACAAGTCAAGACCTGAAAGACATATCCATGCATATGCCCATGCAGGTGAAACCACAATTACAAAAGCCCTCAGTCAGGAAAATACAAGAACAGTAAGGTGACCATTATGGTTGTAATATTGCAAGAAAATACAAGGAAATTGTAAAGTTGAGTGTTAATGAGTGGCCAGATTCAATGGATACTTTTAAGGGAGGTAGGGGTGAAAAGTGAGAAGTTTAATTCTGTGGTAATCATCCAAACAAGAGATGATGGTGTATTAGATCAGACTGGTAACAAAGAGGTGATAAGAATAGCCTGGCTATTACTTTAAGGTGAGGTCACTAGTATTTGCTGACAGATTGTGTGTGTGTGTGAGATGGTTAGAAAAAAGTCAAAGATGATACCAAAATTTTTGCTTTGATAGTGGAAGGATGAAGTCATTAGTTGACATGAGGAATATTGTGGAGAATGCCATTTTTGTCAGAAAAATCAGAACTCAGTCAAAGGATATGCTAAGGTTAAGATGGCTATTAGAAAACTAAGTAGCTGTCAGGTAGTTAGATACATGAGTCTGAATTTGATGGGAGATGTCTGGGTTAAAGATGTAAATTGGGAAATCATCAGTGTATAGATAATATTTAAAGCCACCAGACAGGATGAAATCACTAAGGAAATAAGTATAGATGGATTCATGGTTATTAAATCACGTTCTTGACAGACTGTATCTCCTGGCCCAGGATTGGCTGAAAAATAGATGCCCGGGGCTGTGAGTAGGAAAAGATTCGTGCATTTACAATTAGAAAACCAAACCCGCTTCAGGTGAGAGGGTAGGATCTGAATCCATACTACTGACCTTAGCACAAAGCTTGCGTTGATAAGTTAATAAGAAACCTGGCCCACTTTAGTGTAACTCATAAGTGTCTAGGGAGAGAAAGTAAGCTATGCAGCATAAAAGGCTTCTGGATGTCAGACTTATGAGTCTCCATACAACAGTGTTCCTACCAAAGATGACCTAGCTGTCAGAAACCACAATACGATATCAACAAGTACTTTTAAAAAAAAGACAAAATGTACTCACAAAGAGCAACATTAAATAGAGCATTTTATGAAAATAAATGCCATATTCTTCAAAAAAATTGAAGAAGATTATTTTTAAAATAAACTGGTAGTGGATTACACATACATAAAGCAAGGCATAGTATATTAAAAGATAGATTTGAGGGTATCCATAATGCATCTCAGAAAGGTAAAGAGAATGAATACATGAGGAAGAGATTAAGAGATGTAGAGAATGGAATAAAAAGGGCCAACTTAAATTTAATGACGACTAAAGGACAGAATGAGGAAAATGAAGTGATAAAAGGATAATGGCAGGCAGTTTTCCAGAATTTAAGAAAGTTATAAGTCTTCAACTTGAAGGAGAATCCTAGTGTCTTAAGAAGTATAAACAAAAATAAATCCACTCTTGGGGCGCCTGGGTGGCTCAGTCAGTGAAGCATCCAGTTTCGTCTCAAGTCAGCTCAGAGCCTGGAGCCTGCTACAGTTTCTGTGTCTCCCTCTCTCTCTGCCCATCCCCCATTAGTGCTTTGTCTCTCTCTCTCTCTGTCTCAAAAATGAATATACATACATACATACATACATACATACATACATACACACATACATAAATTCTCTCTGTTGCTGATGCCTGTGGTGCTGACAGGATGGGCAAGTGTCACAGTCTTCATATTGCCTAGAAACTCGGTAGCCACTGACAAGATCAGAGGTGGCATGGCTAACAGCACAAGAAGGCCCACTTAAGGCGCAGCTCTGAAGCCAAACTCTTTTGGAGGCGCTTCTTAGGCAAAGGGAATTACTGTGGTGGAAAAAAGTAGGAGTAGAAGCCAACCAGCCACATTCTGCCATCAGAAAGTGTGGCAGGTCCAGCTGATCAAGAATGGCAAGCAAAAAAAAAGTCACGACCATTTTAGCCAATGATGACTGTTTGAATTTTATTGAGGAAAATGATGAAGTTCTGGTTGTTGGATTTGGTCTCAAAGGTCATGCTGTTGGTGATGTTCCCAGGGTTTGCTTTAAGATTGTCAAAGTAGCCAGTGTCTTGCTTTTGGCCTCATACAAAGGCAAGAAGGAAACCAAGATCCTAAGTTTTGATGGTGAAAATATGACAATAATAAATTTTCATATGCCATAAAAATAAAAAAATATACACCTAAACTCATAATGGTGAAATTAGAAAAACATCCAAGATAAAGTGAATGTCTTAAATGTAACCAAAGAAGATTTAATGAGAAAAATAACTGCTCAGGGCTAATAGTTGGACTGACCTTAGACTTCAAAAACAATGGTATATGTAAGAAGAAAATAAAATTATATAGTCAAGAAACTGAGAGAAAGCATTGCCAATCCAGAATGATATAGGTGGTTACACTATCATTCAGGAGTGAAAGGGAAATAAAAACATTCTCAGGAGAAGGCAGAATCAGTTTTATCATACATAGACCTTCCCTGAAAATCTAATAAAGATTCTACTTTACATTTTTGCATTTGTATTTTTCTTTTCAGTACAAAGACTTTAAATCTAAATAGGTATTGCCCTATAGAGAAGAGAAAGTGGAAGAGAGAAGGAAACAAAACTACTCTGATATTTATATATTTTGGATGCATTTGGTTTCAAGAAACAAATCTGAAATGGCTTAAATTGTTATAAACATGACTAATAGAAATCAAGAGGTAAAGTAGGCTCTTGGTTAGTAAGTCAGTGGCTAAGTGATATTAGCAAGGGCCCAATATATTGTTGTGACTTCAGATGTGACCTGAATTTACAAGTTAACTTTGGAGCTATAAATTAACTGTAGCAGTTCCATAAATGATATACAGGAATAACCAGTCTCACAGGAATAAATGGATCTATTCTGTGCTTGCTTATTAGGGAAAAAAAAAACACAAAAAATGTTGTGAGGATAAATTTTCGAGAAGCCCCAGGTAGACTTCCCTTATGATCCATTGACCAAGATTAGAGCACATTCCCATTACCAAACCTGGAGGGGAGAAATGAGCTATTTATAATTTGCATAGACTTATTCACTGGGGGAAGATTTGATGTTGAGGAATTAGTCACAAGGAAGAGAGAGGGATCAGGTAGGAAGTGTAGAAATCTAAGGCCTTATCTCCCTCCAGAGGAGGATGAACAAAGTGATATATTTATTTGTATTTAGTTTAGATATAACCAGGTAAATAGTTAACCTCCAAAAGCTGGTGAGTAACTTTAAGAACAGGAATAACATACAAAAACTTACCAAAAGCAGAGAGTGTTACAATAAAAATAAAATAATCTACTGGGAAAGAGTTTATAATCACAAACCTTTATGTAAAGAATATAGTTTCAAAGTCCAGAAAGCAACTGATAGGGTTAGCATAGATGTATCACCTGAAAATCCATGCCCATTTATATTTTTCTCAAGCAAATGCAATAATTATGCTACTAAATGCCTTTAACCCTCTCTGTTGTGTCCCTTCTGGTTTGAAGCTTGGTACAAGAGCCAGAGGAACCAAATATCTGTAAATGTCTGGCTTAACAGAAGTGGCTAGTTTTCCTAGTGCAAACACTTCCTAAATAGAAATGTCCACAGCATACAAAGTCAGAGATCTATCAAGAATTTTTTTCCTTTACTTTGTCAGGGCAAATTCTAGGTACAACAGCCATAAAAGTTCCATGCCCAGTAGAGATAAATAATCAAGAGCCATTTTGTGGTTATATATTTTGTATCACAACATCTCTCTCTTTGGAGAAAGGAACTAACATGAATGGTTTTCAGGGAACTGACCAAAGTTTCTGGTGTATCTATACTACTACATGCTAAATTGTTTACTGGGCTCCAGTCTTGTCAATCACTAGGAGAAGTTGTTCGGGAACTAAAATGGCTTATTAGATAAGACCCTTAAATTAAGTGAGAGGGCTGGGGTTTCCAGGAAAATCGAATCAGGATAAAGACTTTTAGGATTTGTATTTAGATATAAGAGAACTGACAGGTAGATTAGCATATGAGATCAGGAGTAAAATATGGAGGGAAAGCCTAGTATGTGAAAAGAACATGAATATTGCTGTCAAACCCACCTAAATGGAATTCTGACTCTGCCATTTACCAGCTATTTGACTTTCAGCAAGTTGTAATTTACCTGTTTTGAAAACATTTCTTCATCTGTAAAATCAGGGTTTTTGAGAAGAGTAGAAAATTATTTTTAAGTATCTTTTAGATATTAGATATTTAGATATCTTGTTGAGTACAGTTATTAATAAACAGATGTCACTTAATATATTCCTTTCATATTTCTCATGTAATCTACTTTTTCAGAATTATAAGCCCATAAAACAATAAGAAAACTTTAAACTGGAATAATTGTGTCTAATTCTGCTTTCCTACCTTCCCAATGTTTAATTAGGTTCTCTGACTTTGTTTTGCCATATATAAAGTATATACTTGGAATAGGTAATTCAGACTACCTCTTTCAATTCTAAATTTATGAGGACTAGTTTTAGGCATAGGTGAAATAGAAGCTCACTTGAATGAGACCGGTGATGATCAAAGTGCCAGAAATTCTTCCATAAAGAAGTCATCTTTGCATTAACAGCCCTATTTTGGCTTCTTTTAATATATAGACATAAGTAGAAAATTGTGCACTTTAGTCTTTCATCCTAAATTGTGAAAGAGTCTGTCATCTTCTCTCCTAGCAGCCTCAAGTGCATAAGAAATATCACAGGACTAGAAGGAATTAAGGGGACACAGAAGAAGCAGATGATGTCAAGGGCCGTCTGCTGCATTAATATTTTGCTGATGGCCAGCTTGAATGATAAGATATAACCCAATCAGGTCTCAAGGGAAGCAGCTTTGCAAATGGAGGTTGAAAAACAACTTGGTGTTACAGCAGCAGAAACCCACATACTAATTTCTGATCTCGGATTTCTGTATGCACAACAGTTAAATGCATTTCCAACCTTGTTACCAAGACTTTTGCAGAAACAAATAATTGATGTGTCTGACATGTTACAGCATGGAAGCAGGAAGTCTAATTAAATAAATGTGTTCAATAGCAGGTATATCTATTAGTCAGTGATACAAGTGTCAGCAGGTTGATGAATGTATAAATTTTTCATAAAGCATTTGAATGTCTCCCTGACAGTCATTTGTCCCTAGATGTACATAGTTATCCATGCTTGGATATGAGATTAAGGCATATCAGAAAAAGTCTTTTGTTTTTATTGTGAAATGTAACACATACTGAAAGGGTATAAAACATAAAGTTATAGCTTAATAGTTTATTATGAAGCAAACATAAGTAGGTCAAGAAATGCAAAGTTTCCATCACTCCAGAAGCCCCCACGTGACTTTCCGAGAGCAAATATTTCTGAGTTGTTCTCCCTTTCCTTAAAGTAAAGCTAAAGATGATTTTGATCTTCCTGGTATTGCTTCCTTGTTTTCTTTTAGAGTTCTCTATTGTTGGTATCCACCTGTAAACTCTCTAGGTTACTTTTTCCTGGTTTATTACAGATATCTGCATTGATTTATGTCACTATAGCTTGTTCACGTTTGCTTTATGGTATTCCATTGTTTGACTATACCACAATCTGTGCATTCAGTCTTCTAATGTGGACATGGAGTTCTTTGGGCTATTTCAAACTCTTAGGAATATTTTGTATATGGCTGCTGGTATGCATGTACACATATTTTAGGGGGAATATACATAAGAATGTTATGTTCTATTTACTATTTATCATGTGTTATATGTGTATGTTTAACAGAGTATTGCTAAGAGTTTCCCAGTGTTTGTAAAACTTAAATGCCCAGAAATAGAATATAAGACATACTAAAGGTTAATGATTGCCAACACTTCATATCTCAATCTGTTTCATTTTAGTCTTTCTGTTGGGTACTGATTTCATTTTTGTGATTACTAGTGAGGCTTAGCACCTTTTCATGTGCTTTTTGGTTCTTTGGAGATCTTCTTGTTGTGAAGGATTGTTACCTACACATTTTTAAGACAGGATTGGATATCTTTTCCTTCTTGAATTATAGAAGTTTCTCTGTGTCCCTCTCATTTATCTCTATCGTATGTTTTTTATATATATAATTTCAATATCATGTGATCCGTTTGTTGGTTTTATGTGTAGCAGAATCTTCTACTCTTCAGCCTGCTTTTTATTTTCTCACTCGTGTTCCTTTGATGAAAAATGTCCTTAATTATTTTTAGTGTTTTTATAACTTGTTTAGGAATTTTTTTTTCTGTATTACCTTCTGGAAGCACTATTTTATTTTATTTTTAAATTTTGAGTGTTTACATTGAATTCTACAATTCACTTGGAATTAATTTTTGTTTCATTGTAAGGCAGAGATTAAATTTCATTGTGTACCAAATAGAAAATCAATTGTCCGAACATCATTAACAACAATTACCTATATTTCTTTTTTTTACTCCCTAGAGTTTCACTTTGTCACTAATCAAGTGTCCTTGTAAATATGGGTTTATTTCTGGCCCATTGCTATATTAGAATATCCTTACATTAATCATATTCTTCTAGTTACCTACCTATACAATCTGACTTGATTTCAGGGGAGTAAGTCCTAGTTTATATCTCATCTTCAAGAGTTTCTTGGCTATTCTTGGTTCTTGCATTTCCATATGACTATTAATACCAGATTTCATGCTGCATAAAATATAGTTTGGGATTTTGTGTGAGATGCCAGTTAATCTAAAGATCAGTTTGAGAGAATTAACATCTTTACAATATTGTATCTATTAACTCATCTACACGGCATATCTTTCAGTGTATTTGATCTCTTTATTTATATCAATAATTTCTACTTTTCTGCTTAGATTTCATATATAAATATATATGAATATTAATACGATTATATGTGTATTCCTATATACTATGTTATAAATCTTATATTTTGAGAAAAGATGTTTGGTTGTTACTGAATAGAAAAACATTGGGTTTTTTATATTAACTATATTAAACAACTTTGTTGAAATTTTTACAATTAATTCTAATAATTTGTAGATTCTTTTGGAGTTTTTGTCCACAACCATATTATTCATAAAAATGACAATTTCAGTTATATTTTTCCAGTATTCTTTTTATTGCTTTATCTTGGATTACTCATCTAGGTAGGAACCTCAGCATAATTTGGAATGAAGGTAGTGATAATATGTATTCCTGTACCATTTCTAATATCAGGAGAAAAGGTTTTAATATATCACCAGCTAGCATGAAATTTGTTTTTTATTTTGACACCTGATAGCAGATAAAGGAATTAGGATAAGACATTTTAAAGGTAGATATTGAATTTTATTAAATACATTTCTGTAACTATTATTATGAGAATAGGTACTTTCTCCTTTAACCTGTTAAATGTGAATTTTGATTAAATTTTAAATATCAAACCATCCTTGCATTCATAAAATAAACATAACTTGTTTATTACTTAATTTTCTTCTTTATTTTTATAGTAAGTCTGTTAATACTTTGTTTAGGATTTTTACCTCTATGTTTATGTGGGAAATTGGCCTACAGTTTTCTTCATTCTTATGAAGCTTAGGATTTGTGCTTTGATAGGCTCATAAAATAAGCCATAGAGTTTTCATTTTGTTTTTCTTTTTTTCTTATAGATTCTGTGAAAGCCTGGTATTATTTCTTTCTCAAATATTTAGTGGAATTTGCTGATGGGTCTCTTCAGTTTTGTAGTTT
Source organism: Panthera tigris (assembly GCF_018350195.1). Taxonomy (NCBI): domain Eukaryota; kingdom Metazoa; phylum Chordata; class Mammalia; order Carnivora; family Felidae; genus Panthera; species Panthera tigris. The sequence continues at coordinate 61,017,943 of NC_056671.1, read as the reverse complement.
TAATTATGAAAATTTTTCTATTTATTAATTCAATTTAATTGAACAGTTACCAACTTTCTATTTCTTCTTGGATCAGGTTTATAAGTTATACTTTTCTAAAAACATGTCCATTTACCTATGTTTTCTAATTATTGTACTTATGTGTCAGATACATAATCATGACTGGTGCTGTTTATTTATATTCTTGGATCAGATCAGATATTTGAGAAGGTTACTAATCTTATCAGTATTTTCAAGGAATAAATTGTTGGCATTGTAGATAATGGATACACAGATAGAAAAAAATACTATCCTTACTTTTATTATTTTCTTCATTCTATCTTGTTGGGTTTGTTTTGCTTTTCTTTTTCAAACTTTGTAGATGCTTGACTTGTGATATTTTAGTTTCTTTTCCATGTAAACAGTTAAGGTTATAGATGTTCACGTAAGCACCACTTTTGTGGCTTCCCACATTTTTTTTATGTAGCATTTTCTGTTGTCATTAGTTTAAGATATTTCCTAAATTGACTTGTAATTTCTTTATTGTCTCATGAATTATTTAAAAGAATATTCCTTAATTTTAAACATATATTTTTTCAATATAATCTTTCGGTTTTTTTTCTAGCCTGTATGCCTCATAGCAAGTTGATCACACGTAATTTATTAAGAATAATTGTTTGGTCAGTATATAATAATTTTTGTAAACTTCATGACTGCTAGAAAAAGATGGAAATGTATTTGTTGGGATCTCTTTTCTATATATGTGACCAATCATATTTATCTAATCTTCTACATTTTTACTTAATGGTGTTTTGACTTTTAGATGTATATGACTCTGAAATGTGTGCTTAAATCTCTCACTGTGATTGTGGACTTGATTATTTCTGTAATAGTTTTATCAATTTTGTTTGAATTTTTTGAGGCCATGACATCTGACACAAACAAATTTAGATTCTATCTTCCTGTTGAAGTGATGCTTCCATTTCATTTTTTTCTCTTAAAGCTTATTTTCTCTGATATTAAATATCTTTTGCCAGATTTCTTTTATGTGGTGTTTGCAATGTATATTTTTCCCTACACTTTTGATAGTTATATTTTAAATGTGTGCCCTATAAATATATAGGGTTTTTTCTGACAGTATTTGTCTTTTAACTGGATTAGTTGATTCATTTACATTTAATATTATTGATGATAAATCCTGGTTTAAATCTATCATCCTGTTAGAGACAACTAAAAAAATTTTTTTTTCTGAAAATTCAAAATTACCAAAGACCTAACAGATAGTAAAAATTTTTCACGCCAAGATCTCATGGAATACTGAAGTTGAGAAGACTAATCTTGGCATTTAAAAATGTTTTGCTGTAAGGATATTTCCCCACTCTACGGTCTTTCTCTTTAAGGCTCACAAATAACTGAGAAATTTCATGACAAATAGTGTTTATATTTGAGCCTCAAGAGAATTGCCCAAATAGTGGTTTAAATCTGATTTTCCTAGATTTACAAACTTCATTAAGTTAATCCCTGTGTAGAGGCCCAAATGCAGAACAGTTTTAGGATATTATAGAGAAATTGGGTGTAAGCTACTGGGCAGGGAAGAAACCACTGCTCTTGACACAATTATAACTCTAAGAGACAGTGATTGATTTGGGAAGAATAAAAAAGTCTTATTAAAAAAAATGTATATTATATAGGATCATTATTAACTTTGATTTTCCATATTCTAAAGTCTGATCTGTGAAATGACAAAGGTTTTTAAGAACACAAAGTTTTATAAATATAAGTATGGCATGTCTTCTATACTTTGGAAAATTTTATACAGCAAAACTTAATTTATAGCATTGTATTTTCCCATACCATTTTTTTCTACGAAAGTTGTTGAAAAAATTGTCAGAGGATGACAAGGAAAGTTGCAAAGGAAATGGGTGTCCTGGGAAATGGTAAAACAAGAGAAAGACAAGGGGAAGAGGAGAAAAAGTAAATGAAGGTTATAAAAGATAAGCAAAATTAAAGGAATAATATTCTTTATCCTTTACCCTCAAAATCTATTCATATGTTTTCAAATTTGAAGGGGAAGCGTTAAAATTTTCTGTAACAAAAGCTAGATTATTAGGACACTTTGTGGTGCCTTCTCTGAGTGTCCCCTGTCTCCCAGTTGTGCTGCCCACCCCAAGGTTCCTGCCATGTGGATGGGCTTGGAATTTAACAAAATCTGCATTAGATGGAGATTGTACTAAACACACACTAGAATATAAGAATCAGAGGGACTAGTCAAGCATAAACTCAAAGCAAAAGATTAGTTTTAATACTAGAAAGACCAAGTCCAAACACAATTTTTCCTGAGTCAAGATTGAGGCTATAGAAGTAGTTTATTTCATATATTTATGGGATCAGACAGGAATAGTTTCAGATGGAGGAAGGTGACTTATAAGGTGATTGTTGCAAATATCACTGCGTTTTTGCTGCCTGCATTATTGGTGGCAAAAGTAAAAACCAAAGGGCATTTAAGGCTTCTGTTGTTAAAGACATTTAATATGGTTGCTTCCTCTAAAGCATTTGTTTTTTTTTCTAACATGCTATTTTAGTACTAGTCTAATTGCTAAAATTAGAAACTTGGCCTTCTAAATGTCAAATTATGTGAAAACATATGGAATAAAACAAGTCTGGAAGGGATGAGAGAATGGAAAAGAAGATCGATGCAACAACTTCATTCTCATCTTTAAAAGTTTTTGTTTTATCCTCTCTCTCAAATGCCTGCACATATACCTCTACCTCTACACCTTGCCCTTAATTCTTCTGTGCTCACAGAAATCTCTTTTATAAAAGATAACTTAAGATCTATAAAGTCATATATGCCATTTTCAAGCTGCAACAGTCTTTTTTTAAATAAAATCTTTCACTTTTATTCAAATGAAATCTGTCATATACCATCTTGCATATGTCATCTCTCTACATCACATTTCCCCTGTGAGTATTACTAACTTTAATATAATGGTTAATTTTAATGTAATTTGTGCCAATAGGTTTTTAGTACATGCTAATTGATTGGCCAGCATGATAGTTCTAGCTTTGATGATTGTCTTAATATTGATAATGACAAAAGCTGAAATGATGACATGGAGGAAATTAAAAAAAAATTTTATGTTTATTTATTTTTAAGAGAGAGACAGAGCATGAGTTGGGGAGAGGCAGAGAGAGAGGGAGACACAGAATCTGAAGCAGGCTCCAGGCTCCGAGCTGTCAACACAGAGACCGATGTGGGGCTTGAACCCATGAACCATGAGACCATGACCTGAGCCAAAGTGGGACACTTAACTGACTGAGCCACCCAGGTGCCCCATGGAGGAAATTTTTGAATCTACAAATCTGAAAGGTGGCATTGCAGTTATAAGGTTTACTACACAGTGAATCATTAAAGGTCAACTCAAGAAAACCAACTGAAAGTTTACCCTCCACTTGCTCCTTTGTGTTCATAATTGTTGACAGTGGAAGGTCTGTGATATCTAGGAGAGGTAGAGATAAGGATTATATGAAGCCTGTTACAATAAAGTTAGGTTATTTTTTCCTTTGGGTACTACAAAACGTTGTTCTTTTATAGAATTGAAGCTCTCTGGCTTTTCTGTAAGTGTCCTGGGAAGCCTCTATTCCCCAAACAGAATCAGTAGTTTCCATATCAATGTGAAAAAAAAATTTTTTTTACACTCTTGTAATTTTCTTCTCAACCATTCCCACATGCACCAACACTGTCTCCACTGCTTCCCTTAGGAGATTGTATTCTTTTAAAGAATTGCTTGGCCCATGAATGCATATTATCTCTTATCTTGAAATATGCCAATAAAAAAGCAAATTATATTTGTTCTCTAAGATGTTTGCTACAAACCATGACTGATTAGTGTTATATGTGACATCCACAAGAACAGTAATCAAGGTTATGTTAGCATTGATTTTTACAGAGGTGAAGTCTCTTTGATGTATTACTCCATCAACACCTGCAATGACAAAATTTGCACATGAAATTAATCCCAATTAATTATACTGTTTGTAGATAGCACTGGCTCTTTTATGTTACAAAATAAATATTAATTTAGTGACTTTTTTTCACCTTGTGAGGCTTATTTAGTTAAGGGAGGGAGCCGCTATTGATCAGTATCCTGAAATATAAAATAAAGGTTAGACAATTGAAACGGTCTGGAAAACTAATCTAGCCAATTGGGAGCAACTCAAGTCTTAAGGCACTGAAGCACTATTTTATTTTCATCTTTACTACTTTAGCTTTGAATTCAGGTTTCTAAAGTAAAAATACTCAATACTATAAGACCTATATTGAATATTGACTTTTACCCACACATGAATTTATTATACTTCTTCACATACCTACTGGCTTGGCCACTGTGTTTAATGGCCTTGATCAAATTCTTCTATAATGGGAAAAAAGAAAATTTCTTGAACCACATAATGGCAAGCAGAACTGAGTAGTGGCATTTGTTGAGGGCCTTTTCTGTGGTTTCTTCAGTCTTTTTAAAAAACTTCTGTAAAAACTGGGCTCGTGAAGTCAGGTAGCTCCTTTATGGTCTCAGAATGATGGAAGAGCATTTCAAAATCATATTTCTAAGAAAACTGAAGTTTATTCTTTAATTCTTAATAGTTATTTTAAATATATGTAGACATTAAAACAAAACATCCTTACATTGCACACATCTCTGACCATACTATTGATGGGGGCTAGGGGAGCTATTTTTTGTATGTGTCATAATTATATGTGTAAACATTTTATTGTGCTTTAGAACAGGAGTGTTTCTGAAATCATTTTCTTGCTAAATGGCCTCAGCAGTCTTCATCTTTCCCACACTTTTATTGGCCTCTCAGGGTTTAAAGCTCCTATTTATAGATTCTAATATATTGACTAATTTCACATTCAACTAATTCACAGAGATAGGATCTTCCATACTTTACAATGACTTATTTATTTATTTATCTATTTATCTATCTATTTAATTTTTTTAAGAGAGGAGAGGGATGGGGAAAGGGGCTAAGGGAAGGAGAGAGAGAGAGAGAGAGAGAGAGAGAGAGAGAGAGAGAGAGAATCCTAAGCAGGCTGCACATCCAGCACAGAGCTCAAGACCTGATGCAGGGCTCAATCCTACCATCCTGGGATCATGACCTGAGCTGAAATCAAGGGTAGGATGCTCCACTGACTGAGCCATCCAGGCGCCCCATTATCAGTTTCTATAGTTACATTTTTGTGCATTCAGAGATAAACTGTAAATTCTGGATATATGATCAAATTCTAGATGACTGAGTTGAATGGGAGACTGGCCCATCAACACCCTTTCTCCGAGTTAACTTTAATTTACCATTTTTTGTTCTAATAACCATAGCCCCCTAACTTATGTAATTGAAACTTTTAGATAGATATGATTTGACCTATAACACTGACATTGAGACTATTATTCATTTCTATAAACTAATTATACTAAATTTTTATTTTATTCATCATTTCTTCTCTCAACAGGCAATAATTTCTATTGTTTCATCTAAGATAATTATTACCACTCTATTGTTAAAAGGCTCTCAAAGAAAATACATCTTCACATTTGGGCAATTATTAAATAGCTGGCTATGATGTGTTATCTATTTAGTGATGTAATATTTTGAAGGAATAATGTGGCACAGTACATAGAAATTAGGCTCTGAAATCAGATACTGTATTTATCCAGCTCTTACATTTATTAGCTACATGGTCTTTAGTTATATATACTAACTGCATTTATATCTCTTTTATACTTTTAAAATATTCCTTGATGCAGAGCTCAATAAATAATTTCTGTCATTATACTTATTGCCAGAACTCAAGATGTTAAGGAGTTGTCACTAAAGGTTAGATGACATATTTAATTATCCCAGATCCTCATAATGACGCTATGAGGTAAACCCACCATAGGACTTTTATTGTAAAATGGGTCCCTTGTTTGGAGGCAATTTCATGCAGGGTTTACCCTTAGTAAATAAGTTCTTAAAGACCTCAAAAGCATAGACACTACCTACAAGGAAAGCAAATCCACAACCTGAGGAGAGAAAAATTATAGTAGGAACACACTTCTGTCCCCCTAGCAGGTCAGAGGAGTCTGATGTAATCACTTGTCAGGTGGGTTGCTGGTCTTCTCAAGAGAAAGGATTATGGCCAGGACTTAGGATGTCTCTCCTGCTGATAGGAGAACATTCAGTAGCAATGATACTCGGATCAGCTTGCTGTGATGGAGCCCAAATGTGGTATAATTAGAGTCTCCATCTTTGAAAACATTCGTAGTCCATCTGATAGTATAGCGAGCTAACACTGCAGTGGCTGAAAACAGGGCTAACCAATAGCCAGGAGACGAGCCATCATTTTCACCTGGTGTTTAGAAGTCTCCACCACAGTGGGTGCTTCCTGATGGGCAATGAAGTGAAGGGAAAGGATTGACCTATCATGTGCTCAGTCCCATAATTTTATCCATATACCTCTTCCCAAGCCCTCATTTTCTCTGATCTTACAGTCTTACATCTTCCAGGCCCTTACTGATATGCTAAACCATATGCCACTGCCCGGGAGTTTCTCTATATCCTTCCTTCAGTTCTATCTCCCTCCACATAGAATGCCCAACCAATTTTAATGTTTGAATTTCTGCCCATTAGAAGGATTTCCCTCACCATTCCTTTAGGACTGCTGTCATGTGTGACTGTGTTGCCATTTGCATTAACATACCAAACTGATACAGTCCTTATCTAGGCCTGGGATTTTTTTCTTCTCCATCAGCTGGTTTGGAGAAAGCTCACAAGAGGTTGTAAGTTTGAGTCGATGCAGAGATGACAGTTGCAACAGAGAGTGTGGACTGTTTGTGCCCTCTGGACACATTTTCATCATATATTTGCTGCAAGGCCTGCTCAACCTCATGGCATTGGGGGTACAGCAGTACCTGGCTTATGAAAGAGAGCTCCTGGCATAAGGCTTTGATGCCAATCATCAGACACCTGTCTTCAATAAGAGTCATTCGTACACCTGGAGCTGCTTTTCACTGTCTCATGGAGTTCTCTGCCGTGGAAGATAGGAACGCTGCGGCTTCAGCCAGTATTCAGAGGGGGATATGCTGCAGGGCTCCAAAAGCATCAGACTCAAGGAACTTCCGTTCCTGTTTGGGCAATGATATAAGGATATTTGTATTTTTATAAAACAATTAGCTATAATCAGTTAAAATATTTACGAAGACACTACTATCCCAAACACTATCCTAGGTGCTATGAAACACAGAAAGGCATAATCCATAAACTTAAGCAGTTTGGACAAAAGCAAAGCTGAAATCAAAACAGGGATAGAAGACTCAAGAAAAGCCATATTAGGCAGGAGAAATCTGTGTGACACCAGCATTGAGACAAGAGAGGGGCTGTTGGTTAATTTTGCAGTCTGCCTAAGAATTTAAAAACTAGAATTTAGGGGTGCCTGGGTGGCTCAGTTGGTTAAGCGGCCAACTTCGGCTCAGGTCATGATCTCGCGGTCCGTGAGTTCGAACCCCACGTCGGGCTCTGTGCTGACAGCTCAGAGCCTGGAGCCTGTTGCAGATTCTGTGTCTCCTTCTCTCTCTGACCCTCCCCCGTTCATGCTCTGTCTCTCTCTGTCTCAAAAATAAATAAACATTAAAAATTTTTTTTAAAAAAACTAGAATTTAGGTTTCAGGCTTATTCGTGGGCAGTAAGGGAACTCTCCTTTAACAGCTTAGGTCAAAGCTGAAGTTACTGACTATATAGCACAGTCAAGAGTCCATGGTACTGATGGGTCAGAAACTCCAAGTCACTTGGAGGGGTGGGCAGCATTTGAACTGAAAACAAGGCTGTGTTTCTAATACTAACTCTGGTGCTTCCAGCAAGATGGAGGGCAACAGGCAGATGGTTTCACATTTCTAGAGCTATTCTTCACCTGATTTCGAAGGTCACTGAGCTCCCTTCCCAATCCTAAAGTCTTTCCAGAGTTGGGAAATTAGGGTAATTGATGCAAAATAGTACTGACTTTTCTTATTTTTGTGGTCATTTATTACTTTTATATAATATTCAAAAATTTCTGTGGCCATAATAGTCATTTAGTTGAGATAAAGTAAATTTTTAAACATTTATTAAAATATGTATTTGTAAATATTCTTTAGCATTTGTCACTGGTTCTTTGTTATGCATTTTTAGGTATAGCAATTTGTGAATATATGAAATGCAGGCAAATATTGAACAGATGATTTTGGACAAGACATTTGATTAGAAATTATGAAGACCAAAAAAGTGATCATTAGATACTGTTTGTACTGCCAGCATTTACAATCTAAATGAGTACTTGAGCGGTGCATAATGTATTCACATGTGCACACCTGCATGCATACACACACTCAGCTCAATAAAAGTTGAGGTTAAAATAACACTAAAATACAAAAGAAGCAACCAGTAAAATACTTAACATTGTCCCATGGAGTAGAATAGTAGCAATGGGGGTTAAATCAGTGAGGAATGTGGTATGTGTGAACAGTGGGGGTGCTGAGTGATAGAGCTTGACATTGGGCTTAAAAACATCAGCAATTGCACTACTAGGTATTTACCCAAAGGACACAAAGATGCTGATTTGAAGGGGCACATGTACCCCAATGTTTACAGCAGTGCTGTCAACAGTAGCCGAATTATAGAAAGAGCCCAAATGTCCATGGACTGAAGAATGGATAAAGAAGAGGTGGCAGATATAGATATAGATAGATTAAAAAATAGAGATAGAGATAGCTACAGTAATGGAATACTTCTCAGCTAGCATAAAGAATGAAATCTTGCCATTTGCAACAACATGGATGAAACTGGAGGGTATTATGCTAAGCAAAATAAGTCAGTCAGAGAAAGGCAAATATCATATGTTTTAACTCATATGTGGAATTTAAGAAACAAAACAGATGAACATGGGGAAGGGAAGGAAAAACAAGATAAAAACAGAGAAGGAGGCGAACCATAAGAGACTCTTAAATACAGAGAACAAAGTGAGGGTTGCTGGAGGGGAGGTGGGTCAGGGGAATGTGCTAAATGGGTGATGGGAATTAAGGCACTTGTTGGGACGAGCACTGTGTGTTATATGTAAGTGGTGAATAACTGGATTCTACTCTGGAAACCAATACTACACTATACGGTAACTAACTTGAATATAAATAAATACGTAGGAAAAGAGAGTGAATAAATTACATAGACACAAGAATAGTGTAAACAAGTAGAAGAGATGTGAGTTTAGAGGATTGAAATATATTGATTTGTTGAAGGAAAAGGCTATTTGGGACCACAATTATGAGTGAATGCTGGATTATGAAGGGAAGGATGAGAAGTTAAGATTATTTAGTCAAAAAGAAAAAAGTATAGTAGTTTAATGCATTATAATTATGTGCATAGGACCTAGACCGTTTTCACTTTTTGCTTTTGATATTGTGTTATTTATTAAACATATATACATAAACTCTACCAATCCACAAATAAGGGCTATGAACCTGAAGAAAGAAAAAAAATTGATAACAGATTTGTCTTTCTTCTTTTGTGTCTGATGTCAGTACAAATAACTTAATACTGCTTGAGAAATCTAATGGATATGCTGTTTGTCAGTGGACCTTAGCCACATTGCAAAGTTTAACCACAATTCCTAGGGACCTCATAAAATTCGTAGGTCTGTAGTGCACATGTTTAGTATGGATGCCTTTTACACACCCAAATATGCCAGTGCCTAATATAATGCTTCCCTGTTGATATATATTAGTATGTTCAAAGAATCCAGGCCTCTCTATTTGCATATGAATGTGCAATAATTCTATGAATGTGCGTGTGGGATTTAATTGTTTTTTAAACAATATACTCTTATCTTTCTGGAAGTAATTCAGGCCATCAAAGGGTTGTCAGTGATGAGCTCGCTAATTACTTTCCAATACTTAGCCTTGTATTTCCCTTTATTACTGGTGCTCTGTTCCCTCTAGTTTTACATTGCTATCAGAAAATTCATTTAGAATCCAGTCAATCTTCCAGTGCCAATTCTGCACTTTAAATTTTTTATTCAACAAGGACACAATGGGAATATTTGTAGCTTCCAAGAAGATACTCATAAACTTTTTCCTGCATTGTCTTTGCAAAATTTCATGGAAAATATAATTTATAAAAGAACAGATTATAGCTACAGAGTATTTGGAACAAAAATTGTCATTCTGGACTAGAAGACAAATAAAAACAAAAGTTAAGTTAGTTTGTGAAATTTGTATTTTTCAATGACGTGTATGCTGGTTCACTTTTACTTACCTCCTCTTTTGTTTTCTAGGCCTTTGAAGGTGGCCAGTAGATCAAAAATAATCTAATAGGATGATTATGAAGTTATGTCTAATAGAATCTGTCAGCAGCAACTACAAAACTGATGTATTTCTGTTTGTTTTTTGGACTGTGCACTATTAGAAAGTATATAAAAGTATTATTAACAAAGCAGATTATCTGAGAATAGCATTATCCCCTTCAGCAGACTGGAATAATAGTCTTTGGATGTGTTTACATCATGCCAATCATAGATATTTCTAAACATCTGGACTTTGGGCATCAAATCAATAAAACATCTGGATAACTGATTATCACTGTAATTGCTTTTATAATAGTGTAGATGCTACATATATTTAATTCTTCACCCAAATGAGATAAAGGTAGAATGTTTGGCAACAGACTCAGATCCAGTATTTGGGGTTTTATGGCTTGCTTCCATGATGAGGTGCTCAGATAAGGTCTTCCACATGTTTAGCTGTGCAACATATCCTGATACACATTTTTATAATTACTGATGTATAAATATAAAATCTCAGCGAAACTTTTCCAATAGTGAAAGACTTGGCAGGTAAAGTAGGAATAATTAGGGCAGCCAAAGACAGATTAAGACTGTGCTGACAGTTCATTTGAAAAATGATTATAGGCAAATGCCAGTAAACCTGTTGGATATTCACAGTTTTGATGAGGGTTCAGGGGTTTGTGTGATATTGAAAATGAAACACTCAAACCATGTGTGAGTCCACGAGAGGAGAATGCCCAGTGAGAAGGAACATAATCACAATCTTATTTTGAGGCATGCATATTAAGTGGTTAAGGTAGAACAATCATCTGGGCTGGTGAGACATGAGACATTCAAAGCATATTAGTATTTAAGCCAGAGAGGCTTGGAAAATGTCAGAAATTCTTAAATCGTCTAATTTGAAGATAAAGTCACATGAACTATTTCACTAGATTTGAAATTTAACAGATGCCATTCCCTCCTACGTGACTATTTCTACATAGCTGTTTAGAGGAGGAATTCCTTAAACTGAGATAATTACAAAGGTTTTCTAACTATATCAATGTAGTGTGGCTCTTCTTCTATACAGTGTCCTTGTGTACTTAGAAGCCAGACAATTGAAGCAGAATGAGAAATTTCTTTCACCAAATGAGCATTTTAACTACTTGGTTCAAATGAACTAAAAGGACCGCAATTATAATAATGTATACCATAACTGAGTGAACTGTATTACAAGATTTTGTATTCTAACTCAGATTGCAGGAAGATAAAAAGTCTTTTGATAGTGTAGTAGAACTATCTATAGTAAAGTTATGAGCTTCAATCATGTAAATAAAGGAATTATTTCAAAAGTAATTTTTTTTCAGGGCACCTGGGGCGTCAACTAGTTGAGTGTCCAACTCTTAATTTTGGCTCAGGTCATGATCCCAGGGTTGTGGGATTGAGTCCCCACTTTGGTCTTTGTGCTGTCATCAAAGCTTCTAAGACTCTCTCTCACTCTCTCTCTCTCTCTCTCTCTCTCTCTCTCTCTCTCTCTCTCTCTCCCCCTCTCCCTCTCCCTCTCTCTCTCCCTCTCCCTCCCTCCCTTCCTCCTTTCCTCCTTCCTCTCTCCCTCTCTCCTCTCTCCCCCTCTACTTCTCTTCCCTACTCATGTGCTCTCTCTCAAATTAAAAAAAAAGTAAGTTTTTCCCCCAATTCTGTATAAGTTTGGGCTATTTAGTTAGGTGTTCCAGGGCATTATCCAGGTAACTTGCTAACCATGAGAACAATGTTCAACTAATCATTTTTCTCCATGATATGGAGAGAGCTTCCTCCTGAATTATGAGAGCATTGCCTGAGTGAGCCAAGCATAGCTATGCACCAACTGAGGTGAGATGGCAGAAGTGGTTTATAGTTTGAAAGATGACTTGGGAGGCAAATCTAAAGAAAATAAAGAAGAACCAGCTCAAATTTTTCATTATCCAAATAAATTTTCCCTCTACATCCAGCCTATAGTGACCTTATAACTTCATGACAAGTATAGGTTTTGTCTTGCATGTAGTAGGTCTGTACTGCCTGATGAAAGATGCTGCATTGTTTAATGTATTTAGATAATTTTATTATGTATGCAGTATAAACTGTGTAGTGACACAGATGTCTTTGGGTACATTTATTGAGCCAAATGAATTATTTTCTACAGTCTCTGCTTTAAAACCATGTTGTCCAGCAATCTAAGCCAACTGGAAGATAGGGACTATGTGTTTAAATGTTGGATTTCCATCAGTACATTGTTCAGAACACACATTAGGTGCATCATGAGCTACCATGATGATTGAAAAATTTCTGAAACCTGGTGTTGTGAGAGGTAATACTGAGAATTCATTAATATTTATTAAAGCCATGTTCTTTCTGGTTATTACAGAATTCTTTTTTCATAAAATGTAGACAAAAGGAATATCTTCTATGAAAGAAATAAAACCTTGCCCTTGGAAACTTACATGGTATGTTAGAAAAAGCAGAACACGTGGTAAGGCATATTAAGCAATTCACTGAACCTCAGTTTCCTTCTGCGTAAATTTAAGAAAATAATGTCTGTTCCATCTTCCCTAAAGTTTGTTGTGGGACTAAAAATTGAAAGGATGCAAAAGATTCATAAGTCAGTTGTTAGTAGAAATATAAATACTATTGTATTCGTTAAAAAAACCTATTTGATGTATTAGATCTATAGAAGAATGTAAAGTTAGAAGATTGAGTTATTTTCGGGCAAAATGCTCTGATCTGAAATAAATCAGTGTATGCCAAATTCACGTGCTATCCCATGAGGATAGCCCATCACAATGTGCTATGTCAAGTATAGCATTTGTACAAGGAGGTAGAAGAAAAAAGTTTTTTAAAGTTTCAATTATAAGCCCACACAAAAATAAAAATATCTTCTGTTTTCTCATTTATTTTTATTAGTTGGGTAGAAAGAGAAATGCGTAGATCTTTTGACAACTATAACAGTTTATGAACCATAAAGTTAGGTAATAGAAGTTGTTGATTAAAAAATACATGTTTTTTTGAAAAGTATTAAAAATAATAAGACACCCTGATGTTTTAAAGGTTTTGGTGCATAAGTCTCTTGTTTTGACATTTATATCATCACTGAAACGCCTTGATTAAACATTTAACCATCGTTTGAAGTTTGTTTGTCCTTAAATTTTATCTCACAATTTGATTCAAACTCTTGCTTCACTGATTTAATAAAAAATACTGTTAACTGTTTGCGATTATTAAATTGTAGGACTTTATCGTGGATTGTTAATATATCAGATGGGCATAAAATAGCAGTTATGGGAGAAAGGTTATACTAGTAAGCTCCTTTTCTCACTCTTCCTGACTTGGGTCATTTTGCTATGCTGACATCTACTAAAAGGAAAGGCCATTGATTACTTCAAAGAGCAAGTTCTTGGTTTAAGAAGGGTACTAGTTAGGGGGGTCTTTACGTCATATATACTACTAATATATAACATGGGAGGGCAGAGGCACAATCATAACAATCTAAGTAAATGTGTATGAGTGCATTCCTCACAATGAAATGCATAAAGAGAAAAAAATCCTATAAATATATTTTAGATTCTGATTGTGAAAGTGTGAGTCTTTTTAAGAGCACTACTTATTTGTGAAGGCCAATGTGCATTTTTCATAAGAGTGTGCTAGTGTGAGGGTGATGTAGGTACATACTGCCTGAGCGTATGGATTTAAAGTCATGTGGCCTTGAGTTTTTGTCCCAACTCTGCCATTTTCTTAATGACCTTGGATACATTACCTAAATCCCTCTGCCTCAATTTCCCTAATCTGGAATAGTAATACTAGTACCTATTCAAAGAGTTGTCCAGAAGGTACCTCTCAAAATGCTGAAATGCTGCAATGCTGCTTACTAATTGTGTTAACTGTGCTAACAAAACACTGTAGACTGGGTGACCTAAACAACAGAAATGTATTTTATCGGTTCTGGAGGCTAACAGTCCAAGATCAAGGTGCCAGATGGGTTGATTACTTTTTTTTTTTTTTTTTTTTTTGGTGAGACTTCTCTCTTCCTGACTTGTAGATAGTGCCTTCTTTGTCCTCATATGGCCTTTTCCGTACAAATGCATACAAAAGAGGGAACTTTGGTGTCTTCCTCTTCTTATAAGAATACCAGGCCTATGGAATTGAGGACCCACCCTTATTACTTCACTTAATCTTAGTCACCTCCTTAAAGGCCCTATCTCCAAACATAGTCACATTGTGGGTCAGGGCTTCAACATGTACATTTTGGGAGGACATATCTCAATCCATAACACTGGTCTTACTTTCCATAAAATTTGCTTGGATGTGCAGGATGCCCCCTGTGTTGCAGCACTGGTTTGATCTTGCCCTCTTATGTTGTGTCATACTTGACACATGGTTTATGACTCAGTGGGTCTCAGATTTGATGAGCAACTCATGCCTTAATTACTGTATAGAGAAACCTATTTTACTCATATATGGGATTCTATTCATGCCTGCTTGATACTGACCTAGTTTAATACCTGTTAACCCAATAATCAGAGTGGAGGGGGAACACGTGAGGAAGCTATGTGGGACCTGTAAGGGACTCAGAAAATAAAACATAGGGAGAAAGGTTAATGCTTCAGATTTTAGGTGCTTTAAAGGACCCCAAGTAAGTCATTAAAATGGATTTTCTAACTGAAAGACCAGTAGCTCCTTAATATAGCTTTACAATTACTAAGACATATATTAACTATGAATTATATTTCCACCAGAGAAGATAGCATTTGAGGTACGATGGAGCAAGGGACATGGGGTGTAAGGTTAGTGCTCATAATTCCTTAGGAAGTGTATGAAACACTGCACCGCTGTTTCCAAAAGCTCTCAGCCGGATGCTGATCTAGGCTAAAATGTTTGGGAAGTTGGGTATTTCTCAGAGAAATTGGGGAAGACATCCTGACTGCCTAGTATCAGTGACAAGCTGTGGAAAGTCACCTGCCTCCTCAGACCTCCTTCAGACTCCCACTTCTAATGGCATAGGCAGAAACCAGCAGTTAAAAAACTGACTCTACACCCAAAGACCAATCTCCCATTGTGTAGTTTCCTCATTTTCTCTCCCTGAATTCCATGTCTATTGTTAACTCACCACTTCATACATAGTTCTTGCAATTTTGAATCTTTCAAAAAGTTTATGCAAACAGTTTTCAGTATGCCCACATGCAAAGTTGATTCTAAGACTCGTATTCCCTGCTCTATCCCACAAAGATGCAGAATTTCAGTGACTCAGTTGCCTTTCTGAGGAGTAGGGCAACAATGAGGCTGAGGATTGTGAGGGTCATTACATCAGACCACAAACCCTGGATATTTCAGTGTGGATGTTGAGTTAACAAGAGAATAATCACTTTTTTTTCTGTTGAAGAATATGCCACATGGAACAAAAACCCAACCAACCAACCAAACAAACAAAAAAGAGTCTTAAGAAAATGGGCTGAAGCCTGAGAGACATGCAGTCTTATTTTTCTGTGCCAGGTACAACTCCCTGTGTGACTTCAGTTGTTATTAATCTCACCAAATCTCAGTTAATTCATCAGAGTAATATGGGACCAAGAGTAGGATCTCCTTTATACAGTGGGAAACAATGACAGCTAACACAATCTCAGTACTCAGTAAGGGTATTTGTTTATATAAGCAGATATATAACTGCTTCAGCTCCCAATCTGGGTTTCATGTCTACGTGATTCTTTATCTTTCCATTTATCTTTATCCCCATAGCAGGCTAAGCATGACCCTACTTGATAACTTAGAGTCAAAGAGGTGAAATGAAAGGAACTTCTGTGAGCTAAATACTGTTCTAGGCCCTGGGCAATACAAGCATGGACAGGACAAAGTCCTTGCTTACTTGAAGGTCTTTTTTTTAAATTTTTTAAACATTTATTTATCACTTAGACACAAGGAGAGACAGAGCATGAGCAGGGGAGGGTCAGAGAGAGGGGGAGACACAGAATCTGAAGCAGGCTCTAGGCACTGAGCTGTCAGCATAGAGCCCGACACAGGGCTCTAATTCACAAACCGTGAGATCATGACCTGAGCTGAAGTCAGATGCTTAACTGACTGAGCCACCCAGAAGCTCCCCCCCTGCTTTTTTAATGGAGGAAATAATATATAGATATGTAATATGATTTGAAATAGTGGCAAGTTTTTTGAAGAAAAATAGATTGAGAGAGAGTGCTCAATGGTAGAAAGATGAGGCTATTTTAGACCAAGTAGTCAGGGAAAGACTCTTTATGGGGGTGATATTTGAACAAAGAAAGGTTTCAATAAATTAAGTATTAAGCCCAGTGAGTGTATGATGGAATAACATTCCAGGGGAAAAGAGAACAAGAGGAA
Organism: Panthera tigris; assembly: GCF_018350195.1. Taxonomy (NCBI): domain Eukaryota; kingdom Metazoa; phylum Chordata; class Mammalia; order Carnivora; family Felidae; genus Panthera; species Panthera tigris. The sequence goes on along the minus strand of NC_056671.1, from coordinate 61,001,262 downwards.
AAGCAACATGGGCTTTATCTCCTAGAAGTAAAAGTACATAAAATTATCTCCTAGAAGTAAAAGTACATAAAATATACATGAATGCCAAGTATTGATAGCTGGATATACCTAGTATATATGGCTTGATAAAATTAGGTTTGATCCTTACACTAGACTAGAGGGTGAAGGGGATATGGAGCCAAAGCCAGAGCTGTAGGCAGAGGTAAGACATTACATTGTCTATAGACTTTGGTAAGGGCATTAGCAAGTACAGGCTTAGCTGCAGTAATGAGGAAACCCCAAAATACAGCATCTCTGACATAGTAGCATAAGGTGTTCTAGAGGTGAAGAGTTTCTGGGATTCTTGGATGGCCCTGCTCATAGGTCATCCAGTTTTTTGTAACTTGTTGCCCTGCCATTAGGTGATATCCTAATCCACTATTTGGGTTTTAGCAGATGATGAGAAGAAAACAGAAACACATAGAGTGCTGAAGGGTATAACTCCCAAGTTGTACACATTGGTAACATACTAGCCCACAAAGGAAGCTAGGGAAGGTAGCCATTGCCCAGATAACTTTCTAAAACCTTATTATCAAAAGAAAGAAGCAAGAAGGAAAGTGGTTGATAGTGGAAGCCAATCACTAGTCACGACTATAGAAAGAAATGTAGATTTTATTCTGACTGTGCTAGGAAGCCACTGAAAATTATGGAAAGGAACAGTGAGGCTATTTAATTCACACATTTAGAAGATTGTTTATAGAATATACTTCTAGAATATACAAGGGCAATAGAGGAAAGGAGACAACTTAAGAGGTGATTGCAGCAACCCACAGGAGAAATTAAGGTAATTTGGGTCAGGGTGTTGTAGGATTTGCTAAAGGTGAAGCTAGAAGGTATTGCTAATGGTTTGAATGGCAAAAAAGGGGGGAAATGGTAATGAAAGATCCCTCCTAAGATGTTATACTAAGAATTGGGCTATCCACTATATCTGAGAACTGTGTTGGGATATATATATATATATATATATATATATATATATATATATCCATCCACTGTAAAATATGATGCATGCTTTATGGGTTTTGGGGTGTATATGTGTGTGTGTCTGTTTAATATAAAATATCAATATATGTGCAAGATATATGGTAATGCAAGTTTGGTTATTCTGTGATATCAAAATGTACTCTTCCCTCTCAGTTCCAGAGTATTAGTAAGCATAATGTTTCTTTTATAAATAACAGGCAGAAAAAAAAAAAGTGAATAGATGAAACCCAGAAAGAGAGAGAGAGTTCCAGGATCTATTTATAGATTAAATATTGCCTGACCTTGGGCAACTCATTCAACTTTCAAGGGCATAAATATCCTCATCTGTAGAGTGGGGATAATGATACTAGTCTTATCTACCTCAGAGGATCATTGTGGATCCCAATGGGATAAAAGATGTGAAAAGACTCTGTTTAAAATGTTAACATCATGGTGAATAATTTATATCACATTTTAAATTTCAATCTGATTCCTCCCATGGTACCACTTGGTAAAAGCAACCACTTTCATGCTTGTTCTCTCCAGTTCCCATGGCAATTTGGCTTCTCAAAGCAGGTCAAGCAGACTCCAAAATAAACCTGCAAAGTTAGAATCTGTAGTTTTGAGATAATTAAGTTGCTGTTGTTGATGTTGTTGTTGTTGTTGTTGTTGTTGTTTTTAGAGCCTAATTCGTTATTTGTAATGAGTAGATTAAGTAACTTTAGTATAAAGACTGACAATTACAGTTTTCTGGATAGCCAACACCACATTCATTTTAAGTATTATGAGCAAATTTACAGAAATGCTTCACCAAGTTCCTTTAATCAATCAGTAAGCCTGAGTATTTTCATGTAAGGCAATTTGTATCATCCTTTCTTAAAAATGTAGGACCACATTTTGGATTTAGGACTAGCAAAAATAAGCTAGATTTGGTAACATGCAGGACAACTGGAAATCTGAGATAAACCTTAATATTTATTTCCTTCCCAGAACTCTCATTGGAGAGCAATGCATACTTTTTGTTGTACCCACAGGTTTTGACCACCAACTTTCCTCAAACAAAATTGTACCTACTCTTAGGGCTATAACATTGTGTGTCTAAAGGCAATGCAACTCTATATTATAAATGTTATTTCTTCCTAGTGCATTATATTTCGCTGACAGACTTTTAGAAAATAGGTTAAAACTTTGAAACTTTATGCTTATGTTAAGATAAAAATTTCTTTATCGTGGATTTCAATGCAAATATTTGATGACTAAGAAAAAAGTAAAAGACAAAAATTTAAAGAAATACTGCATTAAAAGTGGCAGCATCAGGCTAAGTCCCTGACTTCCAGGGTGTGAATTTACTCCCATTTCCCATTAGAGGAGTATCAGTAAAAATATCTAAGATGAACAGCTTTAGAGTTCTAATCAGATCCAGATGATTGATATACACACAAATGAAGTATTTCTTGTGCCTTTATCAGAGCCCTAAAATTGTGCTAGACATAGTGGATATGGATATGGATATGGATAGGATTTTATTTTTTGAAATCCTCTCAAATTATCTCCTAGAAGTAAAAGTACATAAAATATACTATGAATGCCAAGTATTGATAGCTTGATATACCTAGTATATATGGCTTGATAAAATTAGGTTTGATCCTTACACTAGACTAGTTTCTTTGGAGAACATTTATTTTATGTCATAATTAGGAAGTACAGGAATAAAACTGACCAAAGACTTGACAGAATCCAAAGGAAACTAACAATGTTTTAGGGAGTCTTACATTTTTAATCTTTCAGCTTAGCCTTTATGTGTAATCACACATTTTCCCCCTCCACATGCTTTTCCTACATTTGACCAGGGAAAATGACTACTGGGCATTCACAAACCATATAATTTAACTTACCAACCATGGCAGAAAGAAATGGTTTTCTCTTCCCGTTGCCTGTACGTAGTCCAGTGAAGGAATCTGATTGGTCCTACCCAAACCAATTAGTTTTGCTACAGTCCTGTGCTATCTATATTGGTTCAATTTGCATCATGTGCCCACAGTGATTACTAGGAACAGTGTGGTATCAGAACCAGATGGAAGATAGGGTGAGAGAGAAGATGAATCAGTTTCTACTACAGTCAGGAAACTCCTGAAGATAATTATTACACTGAAGCTTTGGTTTGTATGTTTGTTTCTTTCTTTGTTTGTTTAAGTCAGGGGAGTAGCATTGAATAACTTAGTAGAGTCTAAAGCAACAAGAACTAATGCCTAGTTTATTAATATCTCTTGTCTCACAGCCATACTCAACTTCACCACATTACGTGACAGGGAATCACTTTCCTCATGAGGCAACATGATTCATTGTTGGATAACTTTTGCTCTTCCAAAAATAATATAAGCCCAAATATACCTTCTGATTCTTTGAGTTTTATTTTTTGGAATGAAATGGGCCAGACTTCCTTTTCTCATATCAGCTCTCATATTTATTGAATGCATTGTATCCTTTCCAAATATATAGTTCTCTACCTAGACACACAGTCTGTGTGATCCTGTGTCTCAGTCACTTACCATTCTGACATATCTCTTCTGGACATTTTCCTAAGAATGGTGCATGTGTGGCTCAGGGCGCAGAGCAGGAGGAAGAAAGACAAAGAGAGAGGTGTAGGAAGAGTAAATATAGCTACCAGGTGACTAATTTTCTAATGTGTAAGCTGTTTAGGGGGCAGGTGGAAGAGACAGAAACTAATGGATGAACTCACTGTATTCGCCCATTAGGGCACATCAGCCTAGAAAGAATGCAAAGCAAATTAGACACAATACCAGTCTTTCCTAATAGAAAGAAGCAAGATGTTATTTAAACAAACAGGACTAGACAGATGGTGGTTTCCAGAAGAAGAATGATTATGTGTAAATCAGTCATACCTCAGAGTCATTCCAAAATTTAAGGTAGCTGCTCATTTAAGCCTAACTGCTCATTATCTTACTATTTTTCTTGTTAAATATGTATTTATTCATTCCTTTGTTTTACTTCATAGCCTGTATTCCTCTAGAAAATGGGAACATCCAGACATATATAGTCATATTCTTAGTGCCATAGGTAAGATGCTAATTACCTAGCTCTGTTCGTAGCAGATAGTGGATCACCTTAAAAAGCATAGCTACCACATGGAGTAGATTAAGCTGAAAGTAACTGAGAAAGATTTCTAACTGTTTTGTTATCATACCTTCAACCTGATTTTTTTACTAAATAAATTTGATATAATATTGTGTAGGTTTAAAGTATATGGCATATTACTTTAATACATTTATATATTGTGATATGATTGCTGATGTAGTGATATTTATCACATTATGCAACTATAATACAATTTTTTGTCTATGTTCATTATACTGTACATTGGATCCCTGTGGCTTATTTACTACATGTTACCAGCGTACTTTTAAACATCATTACTCTTATCTACCACCCCATTCTCCCTGGTAATCATCATTTAACTCTCTGTTTTGTACTTGTTTATTTTTTTTTTATATTTCACATATAAGTGATATCATGCAATACTTCTCTTTCTCTGTCTTATTATCTCTCTTAGTGTAATGTGCTCAAGCTCTAACCATGTTGTCATGAATGGGAGGATATCTTCCTTTCTCGTGGCTGCGTAATACTCCATTGTTTATATGTACCACATCTTTTTTTTTTCCCCCACAGTAACCAATATTGCCTTCTCCCTGGAAAAATGCATATATACTCCTACAGAGATCATGAATTCTAGATTTAGGTAAGAGGAGAAATGGAAGATACTGAAGACTGGAACTATCATATAAGCTAATGCATGAAATCAAGAATGCCAAGATGCATTCAGAGGACAAGTTGATCATATCACTTAATTATACAAAGGGATACATCAATCTTAGAGAAATAAATAGATAATACAGAGTACTATATTTCATTTGGTAACAAGTTTGTACTTTATTTTATTGGTAGGAGAAAGTCATTGACATTTTCTTTACATTGGAGAAGTGTGCAGAATGGCACAATAAAACATGATTTGGAAACTAGTTTATTATAACAATGTGTAGGATCCATTCAATAAGAAGAACAAAGCAATTTAGAGATAGAGAGAAAAGATAAAAAGGGCTACTTGTATAAGACTGAAGCTAATTTTAAATGTGATAAATCTATAGTGTCTTTCCGAATATCATAGATAAACCAGGCATCAACACATGAATATTTCATGGTTTATCTATATATTATATTGTGGGGATACATAACCTTGAATTCTAATTCATATACAAAGTGTTATTTTATTCTATTGCATTTACACTTCTTTTGGTAAAATAAAGCAGTTTTAGGAAGTAAACAATTCTAAAACTTAAGGTACACTTGGATTTTAAAACTAGGTATATGAAATTGATAAACCTCTAGCCAGACTTATCAAAAAGAAAAGAGAAAGGACCTAAATAAATAAAATTGCAAATGAAAGAGGAGAGATCACAAACAGTACCACAGAAATACAAACAATTATAATAGAATATTATGAAAAATTGTATGCCAACAAATTGGGCAATATGAAAGAAATGGATACATTCCTAGAAACATTTAAACTACTAAAACTGAAACAGGAAGAAATAGAAAATCTAAACAGACCCATAACCAGCAAAGAAATTGAATCAGTAACCAAAAATCTCCCAACAAATTGAAGTCCAGAGCCAGATGGCTTCCCAGGGGAACTCTACCAAACATTTAGAGTTAATACCTATTCTTCTCAAACTGTTCCCAAAAAATAGAAATGGAAGGAAAACCTCCAAACTCATTCTATAAGGCCAGGATTACCTTGATTCCAAACCAGACAAAGATCCCACTAAAAAGGAGAATTATAGACCAATATCCCTGATGAACATGCATGCAAAAATTCTCAGCAAGATACTAGCAAATCAAACATTGCTACAAACATTGTAGCAACAGTACATTAAAAGAATCATTCACTATGATCAAGTGGGATTTATTCCTGGGAGACAAGGGTGGTTCAATATTTGTAAATCAATCAATGTGATACACCACATTAATAAAGAAAGGATAAAAAATATATGATCCTCTCAACAGATCCAGAAAAAGCATTTGACAGTGTACAGCATCCATTCTTGATAAAAACCCTCAATAAGGTAGGGGTTGAGAGAACATAACTCAACATCATAAAGGCCATATAAGAAAGACCCACAGCTAATATCATCCTCAATGGGGAAAAACTGAGAGCTTTTTCTCTACAGTCAGGAATAAGACAGGGATGTCCACTCTCACATTGCTATTTAACATAGTACTAGAAGTTATAACCTCATCAATCAGATAACAAAAAAGAAATAAAGGGCATCCAGATCAGCAAGGACAAAGTCAAACTTTCACTATTCACATATGATAAAATATCCTATTTAGAAAACCCAAAGAGTCTACAAAAGTTGCTGGAACTGATACATGAATTTGGCAGTCTCAGTATGTAAAATCAACGTAGAGAAATCTGTTGCATTTCTATAATGAAGCAGGAGAAAGAGAAATTGAGGAATCGATCACATTTACAATTGCACCAAATACCATGCAATACCTAGGAATAAACCTAACCAAAGAGGTAAAAGATCTGTACCCTGAAAACTATAGAACACTTATAAAGAAATTGAAGATGACACAAAGAGATGAAAAAAAAATACATGCTCATGAATTGGAAGAGCAAATATTGTTAAAATGTCAATAATACCCAAAGCAATCTACACATTTAATGCAATCCTTATCAAAATACCACCAGCGTTTTTCACAGAGCTAGAACAAATAATTGTAAAATCTGTATGGAATCACAAAAGACCATGAATAGCCAAGAAAGTCTTGAAAAAGAAAAGCAAAGCTGGAGGCATCACAATTCCTGACCTCAAGCTATATTAAAAAGCTATCATCATCAAGACAGTATGGTACTGACACAAAAATAGACACATCGATCAATGGAACAGAATGAAAAACACAGAAATAGACCACAACTGTATGACCATCTAATCTTTGACAAAGTAAAAAAGATATCCAATGAAAAAAGTCTCCTTGACAAATGGTGTTTGGAAAACTGGACAGCAACATGCAGAAGAATGAAACTGTACCACTTTATTACAACATACACAAACATAAATTAAAAATGGATGAAAGACTTAAATGTGAGACAGGAAACCATCAAAATCCTAGAGAAGAACACATGCAGCAACCTCTTTGACCTTGACCATAACAAATGCTTACTAGACACATCACTGAAGGCAAGGGGAACGAAAACAAGAATGAAGTATTGGGACTTTATGAAGATAAAGAGCTTCTGCTCAGTGAAGGAATAGTCAAGAAACCGAAAGGCAGCATATAGAACAGGGGAAGATATGTGCAAATGACAAATCTGATAAAGAGTTAGTATCCACAATCTATAAAGAATTTAATCAAACTCAACACCCCCCAAAAAACAAATAATCCAATGAAGAAATGGGCAGAAGACATGAACAGACATTTTCTCCAAAGAAGGCATTCAGATGGCTGACAGACACATGAAAACCAGTCATCAGCAGGGAAATACAAATCATAACTACAATGAGATACCACCTCCTATCTGTCAGAATGGGCAAAATTAACACAGGAAGCAAGAATGTGGAGAAAGGGGATCCTCTTACACTGTTGATGGGAATGCAGACTAGTGCAGCCACTCTCAAAAACAGTATGGAAGTTCCTCAAAAATTTAAAAATAGAACTACCCTATGATCCAGCAACTGCACTACTAGGTAAAAGGATAAAAACATACTGATTCAAAGCAGCACATGCACCCTGATATTTATAAAGGCATTATCAACAATAGCCAAACTTTGGAAAGAAACTCCACCATAAGAAACTCTTAACTATAGAGAACAAAATGAGGGTTGCTTGAGGGGTGTTGGGTGGGGGGATGGGCTAAATGAGTGATGGGTATTAAGGAGGGCACTTGTGATGAGCACTGGGTGTCATATGTAAGTGATCAATCACTAAATTCTACTCCTGAAATGAATATCACACTGTATGTTAACTAATTAGAATTTAAATAAAAATTTGAAACAACAAAAAATAAGGCTAAGTATATATGTCAGAAATACTTTAATTAAGACGTTTTAAACAGGGTTACTTCTATGAGGAGAAGACTTCCATCAGTGATCTTAAAGCATGTAAATTATACTATACACACACACACATATATACTATATATACACATATATACATATATACACACACTATATATATAGTATGCACTATATATACTATATACTACTTATGCTATATATATATATATATATATATACACACACACTTATATAATTAGAGCTACCTATTATATCTCTTCAAATGATAAGATGCAATTTAAAAACATACTTTAATGGGTATGGATATGGGAAATTTCATTTGCTACTTTACCACATGCCAAATATCTCCTATTGTCAGTTTTGAAAATATAGTTTATAGTAACACAGATGCACTATTTTCCTATTGTCTATGGCTTCTTAATGCTGTAATAGCAAAGTTAGGTAGATGTGACTGAGACTGCATGGCCCACAAAGCCAAAAACATTTACTATGTGGCTCTTTATAAAAAAGTTTGCCCATCCCTGCCTTATGTAATATTCTGTACTGCTCTCTGTTTATATAACATATTTCTTTTCTCCCTCCCCAACAAAGAAATAAGTAGAGAAAATGATGATATTGATGCAGACCATGATTAATTTAAAAATCATCCACATTTTTAATATGAACTTTAGAAAACAACTTCTCTAGAGCTGGGAGGATAATGATGATAATAACTGGGAAGCTGCTGCCAAAGTTTTCAGGAATCAAGAGCAAAAGTAATAGAGAGATGAATTGGAAAAGGGGGTAAATTGGGAAGAAGGATGAGTATAAAATCATGAGAACATGATGAGTAAAGGAGCATATGAAGTAGTAAAGAAAAAATGTAACATCGGTGTCTGGGATACATTGTAGTAGATGTAATCAGGGAGGAAAATGTCAACCATTTTTATCAAAAAGTCAGTAAAACTCTGTATATTTTGATGTCTGATCTTGGGTAATTTTATCCAATCAACTAGTAAATTACAGGGCTGAAAATTAAACTTATATCTCTAGGATACAAAATACTATACTTTTAACCCATTACAATAAACTACTTCCAAACCACCTCAAAGCCATTTGGGGCATCTTCCAATCTTTCTAACTCACAGGCTTTGATTTCTTTTCCCTTGTCAAATCTTTTTCTCGAAACAAATCTGTTCCTAGGAAATGGTCAGGTCTCAGTGATACTGCTGTGAGTATTTTTTAATCTATTATGTTGTGTTTGGGTATTCAACTTCTTCACTCCACATGTGGGGCAGTTGATGTGTAGTGACTCAGTTCTCAAGTACTGGAAGCAGATACCAGTGGGATTTCGGGAGGAGACACAGACATTTATTGAAAATGGGACACACCAATATCAACACACTTGCTGTATATAGATCAAACCTCTTTACCATGCATACCTTCTGTCCCACAATTGGCATGAACTACAAGGATTGATTCAATTTTTCATACAAAAGATATTTATTGAACACCTACTCAAACGCCTACACTATTTCAGTCAGGGTCTGCGGATTCAGTTAACCACAAAGACAATAAAAGGCTTTTGACTCCTTTCAAAAAACTTGCACTTAAGAGAAGAGATAAATATTATACAGGTCAATAAATAGATTACATTTTAGATAGATAAAAATGTAATTTTAGATAATGATAACTCCTAAGAAGATGACAAATTGTTGATTCTAAGGATTGGAGAGATCTAGTATTCTTAACCTGGGACACTTGGACTTCTAGGGCTTCTATATATAGTAGGTTCCATAAACTCTTTGAAATTGTATAAAAAATTAGGTGGCTATTATACACATTTGGGGAGAAAGAGTTTATAACATCCATTAGTGTCTCAAAAGAATATGTAACCTGCAAAAGACTCAGAACACTTAGATTAGCATGATAAGTCTTTCTGAAGAGGTGATATTAAGTCTGAGACCTGACTGAAGAACCAAGCTATGAGAATTTATGCATTCAAGTACCAAGCAGAATAGAGAGTAAGTTTCTGAGGCAGGAACAACCTTGGTGAGATGCATGTGAATAAAGACTAGAAGAGCCAGAAGAATGAGTTGGAGAGAAATATTCAAATATTCAAAGAAAGAGATTAACAGATGGCTTAAGGAACTTTTTATACCAAAAAATTTAGATTACAAAAATGTGCTGAGAAACCATTATAGGGATTTGTGGCGAACTATGAGATATTATTATAAAATAAGAGATTTCTTGAGAAGACACTATAAGGAGGCACGAAGAAAAATGCAGAGCCCACATAGAGTGTCTTCTAAGTGTCCAGGAGAAAGGCAGAGATGATATTAGCCAGAGTAATAGTACTAGACATAAAAATTTATACAGATCCCAGGATATATTTGTGACTCAAAGCTAAGAGGGTTTTCCTTGGAAATTATTAGTTCTGTTTTGACAATGATAGATTTGAGATTTCTATTTTGTACAAAATGCAGTCCATACACATTTTGGTTAGAATTTCGAGTATTAAAACCTAAATTTGACCAAAGCCAAATATCAAAATCATTCTAGGATATAAAAAATCTAAAACTATACAAAAATGCATTGTTATTACAATTTTTAAAATAAATTTTGAAGTTTTTTTTTTGAGAGAGAGAGAACTTGAGTGGGGGAGGAGCAAAGAGAGGGAGACAAAGAATCCAAGGAGGTTCCATGCTGTCAGCACAGAGCCAAATGTGAGACTCAACCCCACAAATTGTGAGATCATGACCTGAGCTGAAATCAAGAGTCAGATGTTTGACTGAGCTACCCAGGAACTTCTAATTTAAAATTTAATTGCCAAATTTTGAAAGTTTGAATTTTTGTCACAAGGCATGATAGTTTTTCAGCAGTAACAAGCTTTTATATGGCAATGATAGATGCCTACTCACTTTCAACTGATGTCACTGAAGGAGGAAGATTTTTTGGTGTATGCTATTTTTAGCTTTTTTATTTTTTCCCTTATTTTATTTATATTCTATATGATGGCTAAATTGGAAATAATTTATTTTTATACCTTTTTCACCTTGTTGGTATATTAAGCAAATGAGATCAAAATTGTGCCTTTCACTCAGCCTCCATAAGATGTAAAATATTCCTCAGACTGTTTTTTTTTTTTTTGCTCATAGCCTAAGTATAATAAAGTAACTTTAATTCTGTATATATTTAACAGTTATATTGTTAAATGTTATGATGGTGAGTCTGCTAAATGTTTATATAAATAATAGGATTATGATGAAATATAATTTTTATTATTCTGCTCTATATCATTATTTAGTTTTTATAGTCATTTCTTGATTCAGAAGTTGTAATGCTCTTTCTAAGATTATTTATGTAAATCACTCTCTTAATATTCATACTAAATGACTACCTATTTATTTCAAATTATCTTAATTATTTTACATAAAATTGAATTTTCAAATTAACATTTATTGTGAAGGATTTATAGTTGTATTAATATAAATATTTAATTCAATTAATATTTTAAATATTATAGGAGATTTACCAGAAAATCTAAGTATATTTTAAATACATATTCAGGAAATGACACTAAATTCAAATTACACTCAAGTTAAATTACAAAGCTGTATTAATCAAAACAGTAGGTGCTGGCACAAAAATAGATACAAAAACAATGGATACAAGTCAATACCAAAAACAAAAAATCCAATAAAAAATGGGCAGAAAGCATGAATAGACATTTCTCCAAAGAAGGCCTACAGATGGCCAACAGACATATGAAAATGTGCTCAACATCACTCATCATCAGGGAAATGCAAATCAAAACCACAATGAGATATTACCTCACACTTGTCAGAATAGCTAAAATAAAAAACTCAAGAAACAACAAGTGTTGGTAAGGATGTGGAGAAAAAAGAACCCTCATGCACTTTTGGCAGGAATCCAAACTGGTGTAGCCAACTGTGAAAGGCAGTGTGGAGAGTCATCAAAAAATTAAAACTAGAACGACCCCATGATCCAGTAATTGTGTTGCTGGGTATTTACCCACACTATGAAAACACTAATTCAAAGGGATATATGCATGCCTATGTTGTAACATTTATAATAGCCAAACTATGGAAGCAGCCTAAGGGCCCACTGATAGATGAATGGATAAAAAAATATGGTGTGTATGTGTATGTATATATCTAAATAGATACATTTAAGTATGTTTTATATATATATATTTAATATATATTTGTATATTTACACATATACATACACACTCACATACCCACACAATGGAACATTATTCAGCCATAGAAAAGAATGAAATTTTGTCATCTGCAACAATATGGATGAATCTAGAGAACATAATGCTAAGCAAAATAAGTCAGAGAAACAGAAATTATTTTACTCTTATGTGGAATTAAAGGAACAAAACAACAAGCAAAGGGTAGAGGAAAGGCCAAACCAAAAAACAGAGTCTTATCTATAGAGAAATAACTGATGGTTAGCAGAGGGGAGGTGGTGGGGGGGATGAGTGAAATAGGTGAAGGGGATTAAAGTATACTTACCTTGATGAACACTGGGTAATATACAGAACTATTGAATCACTATATGGTCCACCTGGAATTTAAAAAAAAAGGCAGCCAGAGAATCCCATATTTCTCCTCCTCCCCACAATTCAAATTACATTCCTTTTACATTTACTAACAGAGATAGATCAATACATATATATTATTGTTATATGAATGATAATTTACACAATCACCTGATTATTCATTGTACATTTCATTAAATGTGCCAGAAATGAGATAGAAGCATATAGCTATTTAGTCTTCCAAAGCCAAAATTTAAGCATACAGATACTTCATCATGGATGTGGTTTATGTAAGAAAGAAATAATGAAATTCAGTAGATCCCAATCCATAAGCCTAAAGAAAGACAAATTATTCTTAAATAAATACATATTTGTTTTATATTTAATCAAAATCAGCTTTTATTTGAGAGAAAGAGAGTGCACAAGCAGGGGAGGAGCAGAGAGAGAGAATCCCAAGCAGGCTCTGTGCTGTGAGCACAGAGCCCAATGTGGGGCTTGATCTCACAAACCATGAGACCATGACCTAAGCTAAAATCAAGAATTGGACCTTTAACTGACTGAGCCACCCACGTATCCCAAAGCCAGCTTTTGGATTAACCAACCAACCCCTACCCCAACATTTTGGTTAATGAAATTTCTGTACCAGTCTGGAGCTTATTGAGGAATGAATAAATGCAACATAGTGATTCTTCCTATCGCTATATACATATTAACATACTTAATCACTACAGTAAAGGGGAGATGCATAGAAAATGTTATTTTGCTGCTTTTTTGTCATCTCTTACCTATCCCCAGCCCCATATTTTACAAGAATATTGGTTAGTATGCTTTCTGAATATGAAATTTGGTTTGTCCCCATGTTCCTATTAGTCCAATATTCCCCAGGGAAGGAAATTACAATTTTTGCATAGTTTCTAATATAATTTATATTGATCAGATACTCTAGTTATTTTTTGCTCATATACTAAGCCTTAGTTGAGAATGTTGCCATGTACTTTCTCAGGTAGATGTGGAGACTTGAATATTATAGACCCTGTCTGTCATCTTATAAAAAACAGTCAAGTTCATATCACAGTGATAGGACCTTGAGATCTGTGAGGTCAAGACAAAGGCTGAAAATGTACCTGACCTCCGATATGACTTTCCTAAAGTTTGTGATGACAGGCAGTAAATTGAATGCAGTGTTTCACTGAGTTGATTTGACAGCCCATAGCAAGCTGTAAAAGTTTGTAGAAACTCCAGTTTCTGTTATCTCAAATATATGATTACAGTGTAGAAATAGATAGAGCCAAGCCATCAAGATATATTATACACATGGGTAGTCTGTGTGCAGAAATACACACATGTGTATACCTTAATTGTGTGTGTTTGTATTCATCTTTTTAAAATCCAAATTATTTGGGGAAATTGTTGATCAAACAAAATTTTTGCAGAAAGCTTTTACCCAAGCAACTGGGAAGATGATTAATTAATATTTCTACTTTTTAGCTCATGCATAAAACATAATAATTCTTCAGAGAACATGTTTTGACCATTTTATTTTGTAAAAACATTTTTTAAAAAATCAAAAAAGAATGCCATTTATTTTCTCCTTCTCTCCTTTTTTTTTTTTAAGGATCAGTTCATATAGTTGTTGCATTAAATAAAAACACAAGGAGCTGTTTGTTCTCAAGCACAGAAGTATGTTGGAAAGGATGTAGCCCAAAGAGACACACACTGATGGGGAGTTTCAAAGCTGATGGAAGAGTATTTATGCTGCATCTCAGTGAATTCTGTTCAGTAGTTGACCATTGATGTCATCTTAGGGCCTTGAGAAATTTTCCCAAATCTTTCTATCTTTGTAGACTTATGTTTCATGGACTCCAGACACTTGGACTATTACTACCAGAGAGTACTCAACTCATTTATGCTGTGACATGTATAAATCATGTTGAGGGATAAAGTCATTACTAAGTAATAAAGTTGAAAAATAATAGAAACATCTTAATAGTCCTCTTATGTCGAGGCACTAACATCTTCCCATTCTTTATCCCAGAGCCCGCATGATATGTGGGAAGAAAATAAAAACAAAAACCAATAAACAAAATACTTTAAAAAGTGAATAAGTAGAAAGCATAAGCTATAACATTAAAAGAGAAACTATTTACTCAGCATTGCTTCGTATATCAACAAACAATTCAACCAAATCTCCCATCCTTGGTTCCTGCTTTCTGCCATCCATCCTTCTTTCCTTTTCCCCCATCCCTTTCTATATCTCGTTCCTTCGTTAAACATGTGTTGCAAGTATAGTACCAGGAATTCAAAGCAGAACCCAGTTCTTTTGGCTTTAATTTTGTTGTTCTTTCACTTGTACCAAAGTGTCCAATTTCATACTGCCCCAAGACATTGACTTCCACTGAGTCAATTCTAAGTTACATATGGATTTATATTCTATCAGGATAAATACCATGGTTAGAAATTATACAGTTCTCTTTCTAAATACCTTTGCAGGACTGTTAGACGTTATGTACAAGTATGCCTTCCTCATATGAAAACTTTGTTAAACCTCAACTCATAAAAATATTTGCTTCTAGATATCAAGTAACTTGTTGATTTTTTTTTAGTGCATTCTCATGGCCTTATATTGAGAAACAAGTACATTCTCTCTACAATAAAGGTGATCAATATAATACTTGTTATTGTTCCTTCTTGTTAACTTATGAGCACTGTTGTAAATAGAGAGAATACTCCACTTGCCTTAAACTTGGTTAAATGTGTTGGTCCTACAGGTATTTTGTAGTGCAATTTGGCTATGGCAGATGAGTTTAGGATTTTTTAACATTTGAAATAGAAAACATGGACAAATTATATATAGAACATTATAAGGACTATAAACCAGATCAGAGAAAAGGCCATATATAGAGAATGTTCTGGATGGAATTATCAAGAGGATTTCACCGGACACAGGCTTAGTTATTTACTTTTCACCTAAAACATGGAGTTAGACATAAAAAATGCTTGGCTTTCATGGTGGTTGGCTTGTGCTTCTTTAGAATCTCTAAATGCAAACCAAAAGAAAATAGAAAAAATAGGGACACTATATATTTTACTTAACTTTGGGAAATTATTATTTTTAGGTCCATTAGACTCAGAAGTACATTAGCATATATTCTATTTTAAAGGGAAGGCAAAATTCTTGAAAGACAGCTTCTGTTTAAAAAAAATAACTACATTCCATTATTTAACTTAAGGAACAATCAGGGCTATGCAAAAATATTTATACACAAAATCATATCACAGTTATTTAGAATAGTAAGAAATTGAAAGAACCTAGGAGCTTGATAAGAGAGGATTGGTTTTAAATTAACATTCATATGAGGGCACTAAAATATTTTTGCACAATGTAAAAAATAAATAGAAAAAGTTTGCAATATTATGTGTAAAAAAGGAGGTTACTCATACGTATATCAAGAATGGCCCCAATTTCATTTTAAACTCACACAAAGTGAAAAAAAATACTCTGAAAAATATGCATATATTTTCACAATGATGATTTCAAGGTGGTGAGATTACAAGTGCATTTTTTTCCATTATCTGTATGCTTTCCTGTATATTCCAAACTAAGTAAAATAACCTGCATTATTTTTGTAATAAAAAGGCAAGATAATTTTTAAAGAGTAATATGTAAAAATGCACCCTCAGAACTCCATTTTTTACTGTCACCATACATTTCCATTCATCTAGGTGTTTTAGGAGGCTCTGAATTTTTCCACTTCCATGCTGTAGAAATGTAATATACTGTTACAATCAGATTTCTTTACTAATTTATTCTAATCCTATGTGATGGCTGTTTATTGAGGAAAGTTTTACTGTAACTGATAAAGAGAGAAGTGGAAGAGAGAAGGAAAGGGAGAAAAGAGTGGAGGGTATATCAGAAGAGAGGAGAAAAGAAAGGTGAACGATAAAATAATAGCATTTAATATGACTCTAGAAACCAACTAGATTTTTCTGTGCCCATAAGACCACACTCCTCCAAATGCAACAATTGCATTTGCCACTGAAAAGTAACTTAAAAAAAATCATACTCTGTTAAGGATTTTCAAAATATTTCTTACCAGTAGGATAGGATTATGAATTAGATTATCTAGGGAATTTTTTCCTTCACTTTTATTTCGTAATTACAACATAAGATAGGGTCCCTAGAAATTAGTGTGCCTCCTCAGGTCCTTCCACTACCCAATCAATATGATCTTTGCCTCTGCTCATATCTACATTTAACAATTAAAAGGAAGGGAAAATATCTTCGCAGAAACTTCATTCCATTAGGAAGCCATATTCCAGAAACTTTATTCCATTAGGAAGGTTTGCTATTGGGGTCTTAACTCTCCTCTGTCAACAGAAACCAGGATTTCTCTCATAATGGATTTTTCTCCTCCTGGCTCATACCAAGCCAAACCAGAATAAGTGAAATGGGAGTTTGTACCTAAAAGAAAATATTACTAGTACCTTAAGGAGAAATCTTCATTGTGCCAGGAACTGTGCTTGGCGTACCTTTCTAGCTTCCAGGTTCAGAGATCTGATTACCTATTGCTTCTGCTGGTACTCAGGCTATCAGATCTGACAGCAGTCATTACCAATGACCACTCTCCAAAATGGGCCTGACTACTGATCTCTTCATTTATCAAAAAGGGAAAAAATCAGTAGAGAGCCTACAAGAAATTTAATTATGAAAATAAATAAGAAAATTCTAAAAAGAGGGAATTTGTAACATTAAAAAAGATACTTTTTATAAATCAGAGAAAAAGATAAAGATATATATGCTCTCTCTATATTGAAAGATGTTGCTTTAATCAAATGAAAACAGGTCAATAAGAGATGTGAAGTAGGTCAGGAAATAATATAACATCTGAATTTAATTCCCAGTGTTAAGATTTAAGTGGAAGACCTACTGTTACATAAAATGAAGTCAACTGATACTGAGGATAGCTTTAGAAAAACAAACAGGGAGGAGAAGAAATAAACAGTAAGACAGAAAGGTAAATGATAGAATGTATACTGGATATGGGTCACTAGATCATGGAGATTTAGCCCATGTTGATTTCAGTCTCTAGAAGAATAAATGAAAAAGGCAGACAAAGAGGAAGCAGTGGCCATTACCAAAATAAAAAAAAGGAAAAAGAAATAAAAAGAAGTATGTGTCTCCCATATATAGTTTATGCACAAAGACAAAATAGAAAATTAGTGTACAAGAGAAAGCTACAAGAGAAATGAAGGCAAGTGTGACCACTATGGTAAAAAGTAAAGAAAATTTAATTTATATGAATGAAGAGGCATCATTTATATATTTGATCACCACGAAAACTAAATAATACAAAAAATGGAGTCATGTGAGGGTAAACAGATAAATAAATGTGATTATAGAAAAGCAAAAATGGAGATATAAATATCATAAAGGGGACAATTTACAGTGTAAAAGAAACATTTGACATGGATACAATTTCAATTAACCTATATGGATCAAAACATTGATAAAATATGGAGAGTCAAGGCTAATTTTTTTTGTTTTATTCCTTTTTCTAAAATATGAAATTTATTGTCAAGTTGGTTTCCATACAACACCCAGTGCTCATCCCAACAGGTGCCCTCCTCAATGCCCATCACCCACCCTTCTCTTCCTCCCACCCCCCCAACAACCCTCAGTTTATTCTCAGTTTTTAAAAGTCTCTTATGGTTTGCCTCCTTCCCTCTCTGTAAGTTTTTTTTCCCCTTCCCCTCCCCCATGGTCTTCTGTTGAGTTTCTCAGGATCCACATAAGAGTGAAAACATATGGTATCTGTCTTTCTCTGTATGACTTATTTCACTTAGCATAACACTCTCCAGTTCCATCCACGTTGCTACAAAAGGCCAGATTTCATTCTTTCTCATTGTCAAGTAGTATTCCATTGAAGGCTAATTTAAAAGAAGCAAACCAGAAACAAAATTGTATCAAAAATGTTTCTGAAATTTCTTTATTCACATGCACATATATACTCACAAATGCATCAAGGTAATCAGGACACATGTAGAATAGCAGTCTTCCTCTGTTGTTACCTTTTAAAAATTTTCTTTCCCCTATCATTTTCTTCCCCAACATTTTCCATCCCATTCTTAAGGTAAATAATATTAACACTGTATGTCTTCATCTTTTGCTCTGTGCTCACAACAAACTATTCATATAAAGTAATAACTACATGATATTCCATAGCAGAGATGTTCCATAAACTATTCAGCCATGCACCTATTGATGGCTGTTTCTTTTACTTATCTTTTTCCTATATGTACAATCTTGCAATACAAGAACTTAAGACATATATCCCTATTCCCTATTTTAGTTATTCCTGAGATTCTCAGCAATGGGATTGATGAGTAGATTTTTTCAAGTGTTCAGTATACTCATCTAGATTGCTTTGCAAAAAGGCTATTTCAGTTTAAATATCCATGAACCATTTTCCCCACCTGCAATAAGTGTTAATGCTCTTTTGAAATTTTTCCCAGTCTGATGGTTGGAGAGTAATAACACATTTTTATTTGCATTTTCCTAACTACTGCTGAGTTTGAGTTTTTATTTTGTTTTGCCACTTGAGTTTGCTCCTTTATGATTTTTATCTTCATATTATTATTCTTGACAATAACTAAATTAAAACTATATTATAGATCTTAACCTTTTGTCTTACCCCTATATTGCAATTTCTTCCCTAAATTGGTGGTAAATCTTTTGAGATTTCATAAACTTTTTTACAAAAAAATTCTACTTTTTATGATTAAATATTATCTATGGTTTTTTTTTTGTAGTTTATTCTTTGTACTTTTTATCTGAGAAAGTTTCTTTAAGTCTGCTTGTCAGTTCTCTTGGAACAATTGTTTTTTATTTTACAGTTAACCATTTAATTCACACTAAATTTTATTTTCTGTATGATATCAGATAAATGGATTGTTTTATTTCTAAAGATAGGATCAGCCATTTGTGCCAGGATAAGTTGTACTACCTTTATCATATAATAATAATAATAATAATAATAATAATAATAATAATAATGTTATAATATGTTAAACCAAGGGCAATCAAACTTTTTTCTATAAAGGTCCAGATACTAAATACTTTACTTTTGGCATGCCAGATGACCTCTTTTACAGCTACTTAACTCTGCTGTTGTATCACGAAAGGAGTCATAGACAATATACAAATAAACAAGCATACTGTTTTCTAATAAAACTGTACTTATGGACACCAGAATTTAAGTTTCACCTAAATTTAAGGTGTCATGGCATATCATTCTTATTTTCATATTTCCAAAGTCATTTAAAAATTTGAAACCTGTATGAAAACAAGTGAAAGACAGTAATTGACTCATGGCCATAGTTTGGAATCTCTGTGTGATACTAATATATTTCCCATTCCTATGACATTATATTGACTAGATCACAGTGGCTTTATAGAGTGCTCTGATGTCAAATAAAGCTCTTTTTCCATAGCTATTCTTTCTTTCCTACTTCTCTTCATTGTATTGGGGAATTTTGATAACATTCTTCCATTGTCAGATAAACTATTTATTAATTTGGGGTGAATTTACTTTTAATAGTTTAATTTATAAAAGAACATGGCATACATTTCCATTTATTTAGCCCTTATTTTTTACCCATTAAAAATTTTTGGTTTAATCCCTCTGTGTTCTTAAGATTTTTATGGGTGCTTTTCAAATTATAACGGGAATATTTCTTCCATTTGCATATCTATACAAAGCTTATACATATATAGAAATAATATAGATATGTGTGAGAAGGTTAATATTTTTATTTCCAAAATTCTTCCCAAATTTATCTATTATACTGTTAAAAATTTAAGAAAACCCAAATATATTATCAGAATAAAGAAATATTTACATATTCCTTTCTGGTGATTTTATCAATTATTTTATTTTCTTGTTTTATTGTATTTATTAGAGTCCCTGAACCAGTATGTATTAGGAATACTAGTCTTATTCTTGATTTTAATTAACTTAGTGTGTCATTCTTTGGGATAATATTTTCTGTGGATTTTTGTCTATGTGTTATATTGTTTTTAAACATTTTTATTCTATTCCAACTATATAGAGGTTTTATTAGAAGGATGTTGAGTTTTTCCATGTACCCTTTTAGAATGTATTTGGATTTTCTCCTTTGTTGTTTTAATGATTTATTTTAACAGTGTTGATATGTTCTCAGAAAGAAAATGTGAAATTTAGAAAGATGGCCTGTGAAGATATTGGAGCAAAGAGAGAACAAAGACTGCTCCTAGCCCAGTAAATGTTCTTTGAATTTGCTGGGGCCCTATTCCTCAAGGAGCTGAAGGTTAGCGAAAGATTTGTGAATAGTCTGCTATGTCCTTTAAGCAGGAAACATACCAGCATCTGCCATCCTTTAAGGTGAGCAGACCAGGAAAAAGAGAGGCATGAACTGAGTGAATAAAGAGGATAATGATGAGCTTCCCACTGTTGTACTAGGTAATGTCCTTTGGGAGACCAACAAACATCTCCTACAACTCATGAGTTTTTTTGCTATAAGCCCCAGAAGCTAAACCTAAGACCCAGAGAACAAGTAAACGAAATAAATAAATAAATAAATAAACAAACAAATAAATAAATAAATAAATAAAACATTAAAACCCAATTAAAAAAAACTAAACAAAAGTTTCCTAAGTTCAAATAGGAAATCAGTAAAGCATATCCAGAAGATATGACTTCTAGTGAAACAGAATTACTGAAAGAATAGGCCGGACAATAACTTGAACAATAACAAAACAGCGAGAACAATTAAAATTTATAAGACCAAATTTACTGTGAGAGACTATAAGACCTTATTTTCCAAATAAAATATTTAGTAGCTGAATCATAAGGAAGATAATTTTGAAATATAATTAGATATGTGCAAAACAAGTAGAATAAATAAATGGGGGAGAAACATGAAAATCATAAAAATTGTGAATAAAAAGCCAGAGACATCGAGGATAGTCAGGTGACCCTCACATATAAATAGTAGGAAACGGGAAAACAAATTGGAAAAGAAATCTTATTAAAACTAGATGTCAGGTGTAGCACAAGCCATTAGAAGTTGTGAAGTTAGGTGAGAATGAAGATGAATGGAAGGATTGTCTTTGAACACGTCCTTAATAAAAAAAAATAAGAGCACAGAAGAATAGCTTTGAAACAGTGCAGAACTCTCTTCTATACAAATTGGGCAGAACAAACCCATGTTAAGATGTCATTGGGAAGATCTAAAAAAGCACAAGTCCTCTTTCTGTAGTCATACTAATTAAATTATGTAATTACCAATTCCTTAATTTGAAAAGATATCTGCACCCCTATGTTTATTATAGGATTATTTACAGTAGCCAAGCTATAGAAGCAAACTAAATGTCCATTGATAGATAAAAGGATAAGGAAAATGTGGTGTATTTGTGTGTATGTATATACACACATACACATATATACAATGGAATACTATACAGCCATAAAAAGCATGATATTGTGGCATTTCAGATGACATAGATGGACAAGGTAGATGCTAAGTGAAATAAATTCAGACAGAGAAAGACAAATACCACATAATTGCACTCATAAGTGGAATCCAAGCAACAACAACAAAATGAATAAACAAAAAAGCAAAAATCATATCTATAAATGCAGAGAACAAACTGACAATTGCCAGAGGGGCAGGGATGGGGGGTTGTACAGTATGGATGAGGGGAGAGGGAGATACAGGCTTCCATTTATGGAATGAATAAGTCATGGGAATAAAAGGCACAGCATAAGGATTACAGTCCATGATATTGTAATAGCAACGTAATAAGACAGATGGTAGCTGTACTTGTGGGTAGACAGAGCTTAATGTATAAACTTGTCAAATCACTAAGCTGTACACCTGAAACTAAAGTAACATTGTTACTTTACTATATATAGTTACTTCAACTATACAACTATACATTGTTACTTCAGCTATACTCAACAACACCAAAAAGGTAATTACCAGTTATTTAGGGAGGTAGAACTAGGCATTGATATTAGATATCTTTTTTATTAAGTTGTATTATTTTCCTGAATGTAAGAATAGAAAATACCACCACAACTACTACCTTTTAAAAATGCACTTATTTAAATTCAAGTTAGTTAACATACAGTATAGTATCGATTTCAGGAGTAGAACCCAGTGATTCATCACTTACACATGACACCCAGTGCTCATCCCAATAAGTGCTCTCCTTAATGTCCATCAACCATTGAACCCATTCCGCTACCCACCGCCCATCCAGCAACCCTCAGTTTGTTCTCTGTATTTGAGTCTCTTATGGTTTGCCTCCCTGTGGTTTTATCTTAATTTTCCTTCCCTTCCCCTATCTTCATCTGTTGTGTTTCTTAAATTCCACATATGAATGAAATCCTATTTGTCTTTCTCTGCCTGACTTATTTTGCTCAGCATAATACACTCTAGTTCCATCCACAAATGCGTGGCCAACTAATCTTCAACAAAACAGGGAAGTATCCAATGGAAAAAAGATAGTCTCTTCAGCAAATGGTGCTGGGAAAACAGCTACTACATTTTTTTTTTAATTAAAAGCCAGCACAAATTGATACTTTGCTTATCTCAGTTTGAGTCTTAATCCAGCTACAACCTTCCATGCTTTGTTTAAAATTGTTGACTCAGTATCTTGAGCCTGTGAGCAAATGCTGCTCACTTTCTGTACCCAATGTTAGGTCCCCAAACCCTAGCCTGCCTGAAGAGCTGTGTCCCCATTTGTTTAAAAACAGAAATAAGATGATGATGATGCTTAAAATTAAAAACTGATAGTAATATTTAAATACACAAAATAAGCAGCACTTGAGAATAAACACAAAACAATATTTATGAAGAAATTCTATATTATATGAAAAGCATTAAAAAATAAGTCTAGGCATGCCTGAGTGGCTCAGTCAAATGTCTGACTTTGGCTCAAGTCATGATCTCACAGTTCGTGGGTTCAAGCCCCTCATCAGGCTCTGTGCTGGCAGTGTGGAACCTGCTTGGGATTCTCACTCTCTCCTCTCTCTCTGCTCCTCCCCTGCTCATGCCTTCTTTCTCTCTCTGAAAATAAAGAAATAAACCTAAATGAATCAATCAATAAGTAAGTAAGTCTATAAAACAGAATTTGTGGGATAAAACCAAAGCTCTATATAGAAGGAAATGCTCTTAAACGTTTGCATTATTAAAGTAAAAGAATAAAATATTTTAAGTAATTACAGGTTTTTTTCCGTTAGTAAGTCAAAAAATAATTGTTAGGATGATTGAAATTATACTTTAAGTAAAAACAAAGAAAATTAGAGTGCAGAACAATAATAAATTTTTCTAAATTTTAGTTTTTCAAACAGTCAACTAACCTTTTATAATTTAATCAGTTTAAGTATTTTATGCAACTAGGAAAGAGCACAACAGATAAAGAAACTTTTCATGAAAAAGTAAATACTATGTGTGATAATATGCTAATTAGTGTGTATTTCTTATTGTTAAATGAAAATGACTGAGAAAGAAATGAAATTTTAAGGCACTATTCCAATCAGAACCTCTAAGTTCCAATGGTTTTACTGACAAATTATGCTAAATCTCTAATTAGCAGGTGGTACGTGTGGTATATGGACTATTTATCACCGAACAAGGTAGATCCTATAGATTATTCATCACCAAACAAGGTGGACCCTAAAACTTAACAAAGTTTTCACCTACAATGAGCAAATCTCATTTTGGAAGACTTGTAAGAACAAAATACAAACATAAACAACAAAAAATGCTTAATAGAAAGTACAATTGAATGATATACAAATAATGCTCCTGCTGGTCCACATGGTGCTTATGTAGAGAAACCAGTAAAAGAACTCTGTTTCTATAAAGCATTATAACATTAATTTCCCAATAGCATGGTCAGATCATTGATTACTTACTGTAATGAACGCCATGAAAGTGTGTTAAGCATCTTAAGTAAATTCAATTAGTTCTCAAAAACAATTCTATGAAGTAAATAATGTGATTATGTCCATCTTACAGAAAAAAAAAAAGAAACAGAAGCTTCGAGAGTGGATGTAACTCTTCCTTTACTCAATGTGTAAATGACTCCAGCCTCTACTTCAGGCCTACTCCAGAACCGTACTTGCAAAGCATGTGCCATACTGCCTCCTGGCCAGTATCACAAATATGTTGGTCAGATGTGTCCTCATTCATAATAAAGATGCAAAAGTAGAAACACATGGACAACAGATTATGTTAAAGATTATCTATTTTGCAAGTCAATGACCAATCCAAATGAATAACAAAATGTTTCAATTACCCAGGTAAAACTCAGGGCTATCAAAAGGGATTATGAAATTACTGTATCTGTTTAGTTGTTTTTAATGTTCTCACAAATTCAATAATATGTTATTATTGGAGCATTAGAGATTTAGGCCTATCTGAAATTCCACACAGAGTCCAAGAAGGAAACAGTCCCATGAAGCAGCGTGGCCTGGAAATAGGGTCAGAATAGAGTGGTCTCTCCTGAGTTTTCCAAGTCATCTGGTGCCATGTAAAATGTTCTATGACCCAAAAGTTTTTCATAATATTATTGGTACTTCCATGTCGATCATTTTACATCTATTATTTCATTTGATCTGAGCATAACTAGTGAACTCATTGCTAATCTTACATTCATTTTGGTGGATTAGAGAACCAAGAAGCTAACTAGCCTTCCCAAAGCTAAGAAATAGTGTGGGGTTAGGTTCATCCACTACTACTGCTAGCTAATCTCTATGTGCCAGCATCCTACCAAGAGCTTTCCATGTCTGATTTCCCCAACTTTCAGATGGGCTATCTCTCAGAACTCAGATCTCCAGAGTCCCATCCTTCACCCAGGCTTTTCTAATATTTTTTTCTTATTCCCCCTTTTCTTTCTCCTTCTTTCCTCCCTTCGTCTCTCCCTTTCTTCCTTCCTTTATTCCCTTGAAAGGAGGAAGTTAACCTACAACTTTTTAAACTGTTCGTATCCCCTCTTTGTTTGGATAGAACTCAGCATGTCCACTCTCATTGCATTTGTAAAAAAATAATAATTTGAATAATAATAACAGCAATAATATATTTAATAATAAAATTATGCATTCAATAATAATAATAGTAGCTAATGTTTATTTAGTGCTGACTACATGTTCACATATTCAGAACATAAGCTCTGTGAGGGCAAGGGATTTTGTGTATTCAGTTCTAAATCCTTTTTCCTAGGGCAATACTTGCCACACAGTGGACACGATAAGATATTTAGGCAAATGAACATTGGTACTGTACTGGGAATGTTATGCAGAATATTTTAATTCCTAAAATACCTCTGTGAGGTATTATAGTCTAGATTCCATGACTTGCCCAAAGTCACTGTCCTTCTAAGAGACAAGAATGGGATTCAAACTTTGGTCCATCTTAGTGCATAAGCTGAACCACTAAGCAAGCTTGTCATTTGTGTATTTAGAGTTTGGCATTAGCAAGTGGCCTTTATGTTTTAAAATACTGCACTATATGACTGTCTTTGCTGGTAGACACTCAATTTATCTCTATGTGTTCATCATAGCCATGTTTACTATCAGGACAGCTGTTTTGAGTTGATGTCAACTACCAGCCTTCTGGTCTGTCTTGCTCAGGTCCCCTTTCAATAGGACAGCAGGGAAAAAAGAAATATAACACTGGACAGACCCACTCTAGCTACCTAGGTCTTTGTTTGTGACCATGTCCTCGCATGCCTTTATGATACCCTCTCCGTTTCCACAGATCTGGTATATTTCCTGGTTCTTGCTACCTGGGAGACTTTGACCCACAGCTCTAGGTTTCTACTGGCATCTGACCATTTCTTTACCTAAATCTGGCACTAGTATCTTCCTGGTTCTCCATGTCTTCTCAGACTCAGCACTCCTGCAAACCTGACCTTTGCATTTGGGAACAAGTCTTCTCTTCCCTTGTTCTAACTTTTCTTTTGTCCATGCAGCCTGCTGCTTTATGCATTTGCACATGACAGTCACATTTCCTGCTCCCCAAGACATTTACTCCCATTATTAGTATTTCCATTGCTAAAAATCTTCCACAACAGTTCCCCCTTGGGTGGAAGGATATTTGGGAAATGCCAGCTGGTAATTAAGGTGCAAACCCAATCTCACAGCAAGGTGATTGGGAATGCTATATATTAAATATATTTCCACTGGGCTTTCAGTGGCCATGGCCATTTTTCTCTCTATCTCTCTGTCATTTGTGTCATCTTGCCACATTCCCTCAGGGCCAACATCTCTGTTCCTCCCTGTCTGTGCAAGAAGAGTTTGCTCTGCTGGGAGTTGCCCTCCTACATATGAGCCATGCAGATATTCAGTAAAATAGAGGCATGCAGATTGTTGATCAACTTACTGGATATCGGGAAAATTACCTTGGAAATGTTCACTTTTCCTAATGCTTTGTTTGCTTGTTGTACACGACAGGCATTTGCACTGTGAGACCGCATTTACGAAGAGCAGATGGTGGAGCACTGCTCTTGGTCGTGAGGGATAGTTTCCTAACAAAAGAGGTTTTATTCTCCCCTGTATTCCTCTTCCCCATCGCAGGCATTTTCTTCCTTACTCTTCCCTTTTATTCTTTCTTGGACAGCATCTATGGTCTTGGCCACGGCCTTGTGGCATTTTGCTCATTGATCAGCATTAACTCAAAACTAATAGTAAATCTCTTTTCATTTCCCCCTCTGGGAGGCATTAAGGTTATGGCTTTGGAAAGTAAGTCATACCAGCTGGGTTGTCTCTGCTGTCTGTGCCTCTGGTGGCAGGGTGTCATCATGAGGATGCATTTATGAATCCCAGAATTGTTATCCAGTTTTTGTTTTATTTTTTTTTACCTTTTTTTTTTCAACACAGCCTGTGCCTTGTGGTACCATGGAGCAGGTGAGTCACTCTGGATAGCAGTGATTATGGGAAAGGAAGCCTCAGCCACGACCTTTGAGGTTGAACTAGCTGGAATAGACTTCGGTTTTATGGAGCATGTTTTATGCTTAAAATTCCTCATAGAGCTTTAAATATAATGAGTTCAGCAGTGATAGTCTAGGAGCCTTGTAAGCAAATAAAGTAACCTCCCTATGTTTTGTTTTGCTTTTAACTGATGATTTTAGAAAGTATCTTTATTATATCATTACTTTTAAAAGAGAAATGATCTTCTGAGGCACGCTAGTTATCTGTTTTCTGGCAAGTACTAAAGAAGTTATTAATGTTCCCAACACAGTATGGTGATTAAGATTATATCCATGTAAGAACGTGGTCCTCTGACTTCTAAAAAGCCCATGTGAACTACAGCTCCAGCAATGGGAGCTAGTACTCCTAAAACTTCTCCAAGGAACACCCTTCAGCACTTACAGGTCAGCTGGTCCTATTAGTTCTTAAGCTTACTTTTAATTTATTTGCAACACAGGGGCAGCAACAGTGATCATTTGTATGCTATTAACTAATCATACTATAGATTAAAGATGTTTTGGTTATCATCTAACCCGTTGGATGTCTGAGGGGTTAATAAGTGACAATGAAATCTAAATAGTTCTGCCTGTTTCATAAAACTGTGAGCATTTGGGTTCAAGTTTTCACTTTCTGTTTATTATGTGTATTGTATGTGCATGACTTAATGTACTATGCTACTTTAACATATCATGTACCAGTGACAACAGTAGCCTGTAACAGAAACTGAGGAACACTTTCTAAATTCCAGGTTGAGTCAGTTCTTGAGTTTAGGCAGTATTTGGGGTAGAACGGAGAATACCTTAGTGCCCTAATAGCTGTCCTGGGAGAAAGATGGGGTGGTTCTGATCTTCTAAAATGACATATTAAATGCTTTTAATTTTTATTCAGCTTTTTAATATCTCATAAAATGTTTTAATTACAAGTTTTTCTTTTTAGTGATGTTTTTCTTGGGCAAACAATGAAATTAGTTTGCATCAGACAAGTAAATATCAAGTGACGACCCAGGCAGCCCTAACTTGGCATTGCATTTTTGTTGCAGATGAAACCCATATGCATAATGAGAGTTAATACTACACAAAATCAGTGAGGATTATATATCAAGAATATGTTTGAATAAAGCACATTTTTAGAATAGGGAAATGGGGGAAAGGAAGGAGAAAAGCCAGAGACCAAGTTGTCAGTAGTTCCTTGATCTACCTGGGAAGACTTCATGGAGGGAGAAAAGAAATGAAAATTTTCATCTCTCTGACTGCGCTTCCCTTCCGTCATT
The DNA here is from genome assembly GCF_018350195.1 of Panthera tigris. Taxonomy (NCBI): domain Eukaryota; kingdom Metazoa; phylum Chordata; class Mammalia; order Carnivora; family Felidae; genus Panthera; species Panthera tigris. The sequence goes on along the minus strand of NC_056671.1, from coordinate 60,972,321 downwards.
GAATAATAAAGTCAAGGCCTACACAAACATGACTTTTGATAAGATTGGAAACCAGAGGATCTAAGAACCTTTTCATTGCTAAGTTTTGCTGCTGTCAGCAGCCTGTGATGTGAGCTCTAATTCAGCAGTTGGATATCCTGTGGCATTTGTTCCTTGAAGGAATGGCAGCTACCAAACATCTCATAATTAAAATGCAGAGGCTGGGGAAGTTATAAAGCGTGCTGGAGTAGGCTGGGACAGGTGAAGAAAGACAAATAGGGAGCTAGAAGAGATTTTATCAGAAGAATTAGAAAAGGGAATATGACAGAATGCCAACTTGGTTTTGCCTGCTCTGTGACAGAGGGTGTCTGAGTTTGCAAAATGAAAAGATCGGGGAAGATATCCCAGAATTTCTCATTTCCAGTCCTACATGTGAATTGAGCTATTCACTCATTTATAATGGTTCCTATAACTGCCTTCCCTACTCTATTTCCTGTAAAATTGCACTACAAACACCTGTCGTACCAATTAAATTAAAAAAGGGGCGGAAAAAAGGTAATGAATGCTTCCACCATCCTCCCAGGGTCCCAAGCCAGGAAACTTGAGAATGATTATTAAGCACTTCCTATTCTTCCCTAAATGCTTCCATAACATCCAATTGATAAAGCCAACCAAGATAAGAGATCCCCAAGATCAGTGGGAAACTTTTATGAGAGAGGCAAATAATTAAAGATTACAATTCAAGTTACACACACACACACAGCCCTGCTCACTTATTTTCATGTCATATTCCAATTCTCCCCAATTTTTCCATTAATCAATTTAGTTCGTAGGAATTGAGTTCTGACAAATTGAAGTTTTCCTGTAGTGACCATAAGAATTTTCTCAATCTCTTTTGTGGAAGTTATCCAACACAGAATATTTTTATTTTATTTTCTACCCACTAACCATGGACTATATGAAATTTCATCCCATTAAATTTCATCTCTGGAAAATGAACATCTTGATGAAAGAAGCTGATTCTGGCAAAATTCATACATACACAGCAGAACCTGATGCGACCGAAAGATTCAGTACATCCCACTCAATATGCCTCCTTGGCAGCAATTACAGGCTATCTGCATTTCACAGCCAAAATGGGCTTTGCTTCGCCAATTGGGGACACGCCATGAAGTAATAGGAAGAGAACTGGGAAGGGAGACAAGTGAACTGGGTTCTAATCCAGCTCTGCTTACTAGAATTTCTGAGTAAGTTACTGAATCTCATTTAGCCTCAGTTTCCTCACCAGTACAATAGAACTAATTATACCTTCCTTATTTCATATATTTAAAGTAATCTATAATGAAGTGTTTCATAAAGTCATATAATTATTACTATTGATATAAGCAAGAAGTCTACAAATTTGCCATGGTATTGAAATCTAGATTCAAAAGTATTTTTCTCTATTCAGCAAACTATAAGTCTAATATATCTGGATAGAAACAACTTTCAGAGAGTGCCCTTGATGTGTGACAAAATGGGAAAAAAGGAAACTGAATAGATTAATTTTAAAATACTATGTGCTGACACGGAGATGAGATTTGAAATCTATTTTCCGCCTTTTAGCTAAAAATGCTTTACCTTCCAGACATGGTTTAGGCCAAGACTTTAAAAGTTTCCCAACAGTAATTACTATAGTAAAAATAAGTAGGTGACAAGGAAAACAAGTAGAAGGGGTCCAGATTTTTCTCCTGTTCAGCAGATGAGGAGACGATGGTGCAAGGGTTATTGTTGGAGAACTATAATAATAAAGTATAGCCTAAAATTGACTATTGATCGTTGGGTCTTTAATAAAATTAATAAAAGGGAATTGAACATAAACTACGCAGAAGTAACCCTGCCAAGTACTGGGCTAAATATAAAGGTGTATAAAATGTGAACTGGATATTTAAGATGAGTACAGCTGAGATAAAGAGGGAAAACCTATGCACTTAAAAAGTTAATGAATAATGGAAAGTGGAAATTTCAGTAGACTTGAAATGGAAGTGGAAGAAATCTTAACTCTGGTACAAATTTTGATACACACTTGTATCAAACATCTTGCCTACGCTCTGTGAATTTGGGTTCGTCTATACACCTCTTCCTATTATCATCTCATTAATTCTGTGAGTCTGAGATTCTAAATGGTCAATTCTATGATATGACAATGATATTGCTATTGTCTTTTGGAAGAAATGGTGGTGAAGTTAGAAAAGACTTCCCAGAACAACATCTAAACTGCTTCTTTAAAAAATAAATAAATAAACTGCTACTTAAATAATAAGTAAAATTAACATAAGCAGAGAGGAGTTGGATGAAAATTCCTGAGAACCAGAATGTCATAAGAAAATGCACAGTCTTTTAAATACAGGAGATTCTAGAAACAGCCTATTGACCAATGCAGACATTTAATGAAAAAAAAAAAATAATAATGAGGAAATTCAGAAGTTAAATTGGGACCAGAAATTAGAGGGGTTTTTTTTGTAGCCAGCTCAGGAGTTTGGGCTTTCTCTTGTTCACAATGGGAAGGCTCTAACGTTTACTAATAATGTCTGCCTGATGCTTCACACAACTTCTAACCAGCAGGCATATGCTAATTGCTTCCAAATTCTAGTCTTCAATGTAGACTTCCCCCTCAAGTGAAAATCCCAGATTCTTTGGTTGCAATTGCTTTCTGGTTATTAACTCACCTTGATCTCAACAGATCCTAGATTTAAATGTTTTTAAGCACAATGTGGGAGCTTAATCGTGGACTGAAATTAGTTTGCCATGAAGTCCATGACATTTGTGTTTGGTCCTAAAGGACAAGAACATAAATTAATGGATGGAAATAGAGAAAAGAGATGTCTTCGAGGAGGGAACAGCAAGAACAAAGAAATGGAAATGACAGTTCACAGGATTTTAGGTGAATTAGGAGCTGCTATGTTGTACACGGATGTCCCGAGAATGTCAGCATGACTGCCGTACTCAAAGATAACCTGATAGGGAGATACAGATGAAAGACTAGTTACAAAGACACTGCCACAGTAGAATACAGAGGCAAGCATGGTATAATTTAAGGGAATTAAAGGAAATGAATTTCAAAAGTAATAGAATAATCAGCTATCTCTAGTTACTGATGGAATATAAGCCAAAAGGACTTTATAATCATAGTCATATATAGTCACAGTCTTTATAAAGATAGAATTTGTTCAGTTTATGCTAATTATGATGTTCTTTCCATGGTAAGACCTTGTAAAAGATTAGATATTGGAGATATTCTACTTCAACTATAGATGGAAGAAAGAAATGAAAGAAGGAAATACAGTGACTTATTTTTAAAAACTCTATAACATTGAACCACACTCTGAAAATTAATTTTATGTTCTCATCCATCTTGCCCATACCTCCTGTCTCTAGTCATTTTGTGGCTTTTGCTTTCTTCCCTAGACAGGTAATTATAACACCTGAGTCCAAAGCTGTAGTTCTTTACCGTGGCCACCATGTCCCCATTCTTATCTTCATCAAGTTTCTTTGCCTTTACCATTTGTCTGTGTCAGGCCATATCAAGAAATCTGTGAAAATCAATAGTTAATAAGTTACAGTAATATTTTCAATTTCCTGTCACCTACTTTAATGTACATGTATTCTCCGTAACTCCTCATCACTCACTAAATCCATCTTGTGATCAGTTAGATGTAACTTAATGTCAAGTTAATCCTTTCCTGAGTGACCTCAAATTTCACTGCATCAAAGCCAAGTCTGTGGGGCTTAGTCATTGTTTGGCACTTGAGAAGGTGAAAGATAATGAAAAAGGCAAAAGCCACTTATTGCTAGTAGTGATGCTCCTACTATGTAGGGCATGTGGTTGTAATGTTTTGACAAAAGTGAATAATAACTTAGGCTTTTAATTCTTAGGTTACTTGTTCATTTCACTAGAGTTGGCAAGTGTTGATATTCGCCGAGGTATGAATTGCCAGGTTCAGTGTTTCACTAATATGTAGAAAGCAAGTGAACCCACGATTTCTGGCATCACACATCTCAGTGGCATGAACTTTTTGAGATAATTTTCAAATGTATCCTAGAATTTCACAAAGAATCTTCTTCACTTGATGTTTCACAGAATAACTCTGTGTGCAAAGTATTAAGAGAGCTGTTTGTATTTTTCCAACATACTCATTGCATTTGTACTAGTTTTTTTTTAAGTTTCAATAACTTTTCTTTATCCAATTGTAAATGTAGAATATACTCACTATATAATGCTTGAATAAAGCAATAAAAATGATCACTTTTGCTTTTGTTACTATACTATATGACTATACTACATATATATAGAATACTATAAAACAATTTTATTCTTATTTTCAACTAAATATATTGTGGCCATTTTCCATGTGTTATTAAAAATAAGAATATTAAAAGTATGTTTTATTATAACAAAAATATTTCTGGCTCTTGCAAGATGGCATGCAAAAAAAACTTGAAAATTCTCTCTATAAACATCTAAAATGCTCATTAATTACAGTAACAAAACCAAAAATTAACATGCATTGCTAGGATGCTATGGGAGGGAAAAATACCTCAACAACAAGAAATGTTCAGATGCCAAAATCAAAGCCAGTAAGAACTAGAGATAATAGTTTTAGTGACCTGAGATGCGGTTGGGACATTTAAAGACTTGATACAGTGACATAAGTCAAAGCTTTAGATCCAGCAGAGTCATTTAGAACTGAGGCCTCTAAAGAATGCATGAGAAAGAAAAATGTGTTCATTTCTGTAGAGGACCATAAGAAAGCTTGTTGCTGCCTGGTTTTATCTGTCCCTTAAAATGTCAAGACTTTGAACCTTTGTCCTAAAACAGGAAATACTATAAATCAAGTCTTAGCGGGGATAATCTAGCGTCCCTGACATAAGAAAATGAAAACACACGCAGAGATAGATTCAAAATCCAGGAAATCCTGAATCCTCATTGAAGATGAACTTAAGTTTAAAAATTTCTTGACAGACAGCAACATACCTATCATAAATAAGAGTCTGCACACAGCAGTAGATAATAATGTTATCTGTAACATTGCCTACTCCTTGTAACTTTGTTTCTTTATTTTGCATTATTTCAACATCAAGACCCTCCGGCACAATACTGAACAGAAGTGTTAGTAAGAAGCCTTACTAATTGTTTTATTTTATTTTTTATTTTAGGGGAAAAATTGTTCAATATTTCACCATTAAGTATGAATTCAGTTGTAGTTAGTTGTAGGTTTGTTTGTTTTTTCCAAATTCCATGGCTCAGACTGAGGAAATTCTCTTCTATACCCCTATACCTAGGTTGTTGAATACTTTTATCCTGAGTGGGTACTGAATTTTTTTTTAAATATAAAATAATATCCTTTAAATACATCTAGCATCTACAGTAAACATCCTCTACTGTTCCTGACAGTGCTGGTTTTTATTTTTAATTCAGAATTACTTCAATTTCCTAACTCATTGTTTTGTTAAACTTCTTGTTGTATATTTGTTTTAAGTGTTACTCACTTAAGCCGTTATTTTTATTTCTTCCTTTGTATTTTAGGTTTACTTTGTCCTTTTTCTAGCATTTAGAAGTGAAATCTTAAGTCATTGGCTTTATACCTCTCTTCCTTTCCATAAATATTTAAGGCTATATATTTTTCTCCAAGTACTGCTTTGGCTGCATCTCACAAATTTCCACATATTTCATTTTATTTGAAATATGTTCCAGTTTCCTTGTGATTTCTTTTCTGACACATTTTTTTTCAAACTTCATTGATCAGTTTTTTAAATACTGTAGTTGGTTTCTTACACAGCATATTATACATGATTTCTTCATTAATTCCATTGTGCTCAGAGGATATTCTCTGTATGATATCAGTTTTTTTGTTTTGTTTTGTTTTGTTTGAGACACAGTTACCTAAAAGAGCAGATAATGTTTTTCAGCTTTTTTGTGTCTTTATTGACATGTATCAAGGTCTAATTTTTCTAACAATTGCTGAGACAGCAATGTTAAAATTTCTTATTTTGAAAAATTTTCTACCATTGGAATTGTAAATTTCTACTTTCTGTCAATGTTTGCTTCACATATGTTGAAATTCTGCTAACCATTTCTTCCAGATTGCCCAGTTTGTTGACATATAATTGTTCATAGAAGTCTCTTATGATCCTTTCTCTTTTTGTTGTGTCAGTTGTAACCTCTCCTCTTTCATTTCTGATTGCATTTATTTGAGCCTTCTTTTTTATTTGGTGAGTCTAGCTAAAAGTTTGTCTGTTTTGTTTATCTTTTCCTAAGATCAGCTCTAAATTTCATTGAACTTTTCTATTGCTTTTTCAGTCTTTATTTCATCTCTGGTCTTTATTATTTCCTTCCTCTTAACTTTGGGTTTCATTTGTTCTTTTTCTAATTCTTTTAGATGTACAAGTAAAATTGTTTATTTGAGATTTTTCTTGTTTCTTGAGGCAGTCCTTATTGCTATGAACTTATTAATGGGAAGTTTAAGGAAGGAAGTCGTCTCCATAACATCCAAATGCAAGGTGAGGCAGCAAGTGCTGATGTAGAAGCTGCAACAGGTCATCCAGGAGATCAAGCTAAGATCCTTAATGGAGACGACTTCAGTGGACAGCAGGTCTTCGTGCAGACAAAACAGCCTTATGTTGGAAGGAGATGCCATCTAGGACTTTTATAGGTAGGGATAAGTCAGTGCCTGGTTTTAAAGTTTCAAAAGGCAGGGTGACTCTCTTTCTAGGGGTTAATGCAGCTGATGACTTTAAGTTGAAGATCATTCACCCTTCTGAAAATCCTATGGCCTTTAAGAATTATGCTAAATTTACTCTGTCTGTGCTCTATAAATGGAACAACAAAGTCTAGATGACAGCACATCTGTTACACATGGTTTACTGAATATTTTAAGCCCACTGTTGGGACTTACTACTCAGAAAAAAAGACATCTTTCAAAATATTACTGCTTATTTACTATGCAACCAGTCATCCAGTAGCTCTGATGGAGATGTACAATGGTATTAATGTTGTCTTCATGTCTGTTAACACAACATCCGTTCTTCAGCTCATGGACCAAGGAGTATTTTTTTGTTACTTTTAAGTCTTATTATTTAAGAAACACATTTTGTAAGGCTGTAGCTGCTATAGATAATAATTCCTCTGATAGAGCTGGGCAAAATCAATTGAATACCTTCTGGAAAGCATTCTAGATGTTATGAAGGGCATTAGTGATTTACAGGAAGAGGTCAAAATATCAAAATATCAACATTAACAGGACTCTGGAAGAAGCTGATTCCAGCCCTCATGGATGACTTTGAAGGGTTCACCATGAAGGTTCACCAACTTCACTTGACTTTGAAGTTCAAGACTTCAGTGGAGGAAGTAACTGCAGATGTGGTAGAAATAGCAAGAAAACTAGAATAAGAAGTGGAGCCTGAAGATGCAACTGAATTGCTGCAATCTTGCAATAAAACTTAATGGATGAGGGGATGCTTCTTTTGGATGAGTAAAGAAAGTCGTTTCTTAAGATGGAATCTACTCCTGGTGAATATGCTGTGAAGAATGTTGAAATGACAACAAAGGATTTAGAACATTACATAAAGTTAGCTCGTAAAGCAGCGTCAGGTTTTGAGAGGATTGATTACAGTTTTGAAGGAAATTCTGTGGGTAAAATGCTATCAAGGAGCATTGTATGTTACAGAGAAATCATTTGTGAAAGGAAGGGTCAATTGACGAAGCAAAATTTACTGTTGTGTTGTTTTAACAAATTGCCACAGCCATCCAACCTTCAGCAGCCACTACCTTCATCAGTCCGCAGCCATCAACATCATGAGGGCAAGATCCTCCCCCAGCAAGAAGATTATGACTTGCTGAAAGCTCAGGTGATGGTTTGCATTTTTTAGCAATGAAACATTTTTAAATTAAGATATACACACTATTTTTTTAGACAGAATGCTATTGCACACATAATAGACTACAGTATGGTGTAAACATAACTTTCATATGCACTGGGAAAACAACAAGTTCACTTGACTTGCTTCATTTGTGATATTTGCTTTATTGTGGTGGCCTAGAATGGAACCCACAATATCTCCAAGATATGCCTACATATCAGTAAGTGCAATAAATATTTTTAGCTGGTCATTAAAATATAATAATTGTCAGATTAGAAACAAAAAAAATCTGACTATATGATGTTAATAAAGATACACATTTAGAACTTGACATACCAGAAGAAGAGAGTGAAGGTATAAAATAAGTAATACTAGATATAGTCCTAGCCAAAAAAAAAAAAAAAAAAAAGCTGGTTATTTATATGAATATCAGTTAAAATATAGTTCAAGTTAAAACTATTACAAATAATGAAGGTTATTATCTAAAGTTAAAGGGAATGAAAAAAAACAAAGGAAGTGAATCTCTATGAAGATAAAGCAATTCTGCACATGTATGTAACTAAAAATATAAGACAAAGTACAAATAGCAAAACTGACAGATTTCAAAGTGATTTAACCCTGTTATTCCAATCTCTAACATTATTATGTGTATCAGTAAAAGGTATCTTAAGTATTGTTAACCCATTACCATACTTGGGTCCATAGGATTCTTTTATTCAGAAGAAACAAAGAGAAATGGAGGAAGTAATTTATTTTCACAAATTGAAAATAGCCTAAAGTCAATACTACAAAAATCACAAAGGTACTAACACTGGTCTCTTAGCTAATGAGACGCAATGAGAAAATTGATGGAGCTGCAGTTTCTTTTATCTTTTCCTTTCCCATTGTTTCCTTTTCAAAGAGTTCATTAACAAAAGGAAAAAGAGAAAGGGAAAAGTAAAATGAAAATCAGGCTGCTATTGGACAAAGGATTTACAGATCTCCCTTACAGATTATACCCAAGAGAGACCTAACATGAAATTGTAATATATACTTGTTTCTAATTCACAAAGCACAACAATTTCTTTATATTTCTGCATTATTAAAATTATCACTTCTACTTGTTCTTTGATGTGTGAAATCTCTATTTTCAGGGACATTTTTCAATCAAATATTTTCAATAATCACAATTTGCGTTAACTCAGAAAATAAATCAATAGTTTTAATTCTCACTGTGGCAGAAATAAGTGATATAAGACCTAAAAGCTGATTTCTTACTTTTATTATCTGTGGTACCCTGTGCTTCAAAGTTCATGGGAGTGTTCCAGAGCCTAGTGTGCTAGAAACAAAAGGAAGAAAAAATGTTTAATCCTATGATAAAAGCACAAACTTTATTGAAAAGAACCTCTGAAGACCCCAAAACAAATACAATTAGCTTTTCAATATAAGCATGGCTATGCTATTCACATAGCTTTTCCTAGGATATGTGGGTGTTAATGGACTGTATATCTGTTTCCCACCAAAATTCATGTTGAAATCCCTAACCTTTAATGTAATGAGATTTAGAGGATGGGCCTTTGGCAACTAATTAGGTCATGAGGATGGAGCAGTCATGAGTAGGATTAGTGCCCCTATAAGAAGATGCCAGAAAGCTAGCTTGCTTGCTTCTATCATGAGAGGACAAAAGGAGAAGTCTACAGCCCAGAAGAGGGCTCTCAACAGAAGCCAGCCATACTGGCATCCTGATCTTGGACTTCCAGCCTCCATACCTGTGAGAAATAAATTTTTGTTGTTTAAGTTACCCAGTCTGTAGTACCTTATCACAGCAACCCAAATGGAATAAGACACTGGGACTTTGGATCTAGAGACGTATTCTTGTGCACAGAAAGCACTGGAGTAATTTCACTTCTTGGACATTATAGAGATATCTCAAATTGGCAATTTATATTACCTGTCTACTCTATCCATGTACTTTACCCAATTTAAACAAATAGCCTCCCTTTGTGTGCTAAAGAGATGCATTGAGGACAGACTAAATATATAATGATCAGAAGAGCTTCCCTTATAATCAGTTAATCTAATGTTATAAAACATTTGATGATTTATTCTGTTGTATCTCATGACTTAGTTGTCAGACATTAAAATAACCCAGATGTCAGATATTTTGGCTTTCAAAATTTCCAAGGAGAAGTAATACAAAAAGAAAATAAGGAGGGGAACTTGGGATATACATGCAATATGGGACCGTGGACACAATTATACCCCCTTTATTACCTTAAACTGTATCAGGTATAACCAAAACATTGTGATCATTCTTATTTATATATCATCATTTTAATTCAAACACCAGTGGTGTCACATATGTAACTGTAGCTCAGTGTCAATTCTACATAACATTTTGTGTATCTTTTTACAACCCTAATTATTTTATGTGTGAATGCTTCTACAGGACTCAAGATGCTTCTCCCCATCCAGAATAATTTGTCATGTTGCAAAGAGTCTATTATCAATATGTGCTTGATTTAAAAAGAAATCAGATGGGCTTGAGATTCTGGTTCCATATATAAAGAGGTTGGAAGTTGACATGTTATGCTAACAACAAGTAAAAAGCTGAGTAGACTGAAAAATCAACTTTTTCAATCCACAAAGAGGGGAGAACATAGGGCAGACTTCTGCCTTCAAATTGGAGAGATAAGCAGGTGCATATAGAGAGTCGCAAATATGAACCACTACAAAAATAAGCGTTGGGTAGGGAAACCTGAACTATAATTTAGAAATTGCTGCAGACTCGTTGTGGACAACTGAGTTAAAAATTCTAGGGTTGGGGTGGGGCCTGGGGGCTCAATTGGTTAAGCATTCGACTCTTAATTTTGGCTCAGGTCATTATTTCATGGTTGTGAGATCAAGCCGTGCATCAGGCTCTGTGATGGGTTGGAGCCTGCTTGGGATTCTCTCTTTCTTCTCTCTCTGCCCCTCCCTCACTTGTTCTCTTTCTCAAAATAAATAAATAAGAAACATTAAAAATATTCTAGAGGAACCCAATCATAGGGATGCTGCCACGATAGTGTGAGATTTATCCCCAGGAGCTTGATCAGATTTCCACAGTAAATATCAAAGGAAGCCTACTCATCTCTTTCGGAAAGATAACCATTTTTAAATACACCAGAGCACTCTGTTCTTAACAAGATCTACCTTCAGGTGAAACTAGTTAATCAGAACTTAACCTGCTGGATTCTTTTATGAGACTGACCTGAGGGAAGAGAGATTACCAACATGTCAGTTTTAGTCTTCCATGTGGGAAAAAGGACATACCAAACTCAAGCTGTCCTGTCACACCTTAGGGTCGGGGTGTTGGGGGGGTCAGAAAAAAACCTGAGAAACATTTGTGATGTGCACAGACCAGAAGCATAAACTCGCTAAAAGACTTGACCTAATCTTAGGACTATAGAACTCTTCCCTCTCACCACTTTTTTTCAACATCATACTGGAAGATCTAGCCAACGTGATAAGACAAGTTAAGGAACTAAAAGGTAAGTATATTGAGATAGAAAAAATAAATTCTCATTGTTCACAGATGACATCATTATTATGTAGAAAATATTAAAGAATCAACAACAACAACAAAATACCTCCTGAAAGTAATAAGCAATTATAGCAAGATTTCAGGATACAAGATTAATGTACAAAAGTCAATCATTTCCTATACACCAACAATTAACAAGTGGAATTTGAAACCAAAAATATAATACCATTACATTAGCAACCCCCAAAATGAAATATTTAGGTATAAATCTAACTTGATCTATATGAGGAAAATTACAAAACTCGGATGAATGAAATAAAAGAACTAAAATGGAGAAATATTCCATGTTCATGGATAAGAAGATTCACTATAGTCAAGATGTCAGTTTTTCCCAAATTAATCAATGCAATCCCAATCAATATTCCAGAAAGCTATTTTGTGGATATTGGTAAACTGATTCTGAAGTTTGTATGAAGAAGGAAAAGACCCAGACTGGCGCACAGAATATTGAAGGAGAAAAACAGATTCGGAAGATTGATAGTACCTGACTTCAAGACTATTACTATAAAGCTACAGGAATCAAGACAGTGTTGTATTAGTGAAAACTAGACAAATAGATCAATGGAACTGGATAGAGTGCCTAGAAATAGAACCATATAAATATAGTTAACTAATCTTTGACAAAGGAGGAAACACACTACAATAAGAGCAAAAATAATCTTTTCAACAAATGGTAATGGAACAATTGGACATTCACAATGAAAATATTGATTTCAGATACAGACATTATACCCTTCACAAAAATTAACTCAAAATGGATCACAAGTCTAACTGTGAAATGCAGAACTATAAAACTGGAAGATAACATAGGAGAAAACAAAGGTGGCTTTGGATATGGTAATGATGTTTTAGATACAACAACAAAGTCATGATCCATGAAAGAAATATAGATAAGCTAATTAACACCTTTGAGTGAAGGATACATCTGATAAAAGACTATTATCCAAAATATAATAAGAAACTTTAAACCTCAACAATAAGAAAACAACTTGATTACAAGATGGGCCAAAGTCCTGAACAGACACATCACCAACATTACAGATGCTCAAAAAGCACATGACAATGTGTTCCACATCATATGTTATCAGGGAAATGCAAGTCAAAACAACAAGATATTACTACATGCCCATCAGTATGGCCAAAATCTGGAACAATGACAATACCAAATGCTTATGAGGATGTGAAGCAACAGGAATTCTCATTCTTTGCTGGTGGGAATGCAAAATGGTCTGGCTGTTTCTGAAGAGAGTTTGGCAATTTCTTATAAAGCTAAAGAACTGTGAAAGGACATGGAGGAAATTTAAATGCATATTACTAGGTGGAAGAAGCCAGTTGGAAAGGCTACATATTGTGTAATTCCAACTCTTAATATTCTTGGAAAGGCAAAGTTGTGGAAACAGTAGAAACTGTAGAAAGATCAGTGGTTGCCAGGAGTTGAAGTTGGGGGAGAGATGACTAGGTGGGGCACAGAAAATGTTTAGGGCTGTGAAAATACTCTGCATGGTGTTATAGTGATGGATACATGCCATTATACATTTGTTTAAACTCGTAGAATAAACAAAGCCAAGAGTAAATGGTAATGTAAACTATGGACTTTGGGTGATCTTGATGTGTCAATGTAAGTCATCCTTGGTTAAGAAATAAAAGTACCATTGTAGGGGATGTTAAGAGGGGAGACTGCCTGTATGGGGGTCAGAATTGTGTGAGTAATTTCTGTACCATCCTCTTAATTTTGTTGTGAACCTAAAATTACTCTTTAAAAAAAAAGTCTTTAAAAATTTTACAAGGGCTTTGACCAAATTGTTACCATTTTTTTAAGAGCTTCCTTTCAGCATGTTGTGTTCCCCACTGAACAATGCAGTATAGGCTAAACTGGTTAAACCTTGTCCTCTGAGATGTGACACTTAAAGGCCCAAGAATGTAAATGCCTGAATGGGCACATTTCTTGGAAGTGAAGTTTCTTCTCAACTGTCCTACTGATTTTTCAAAGGCACATGCTAATGGAATTACATTTTCAAAATAAAAACACCAAAAAAAGCTGAAAACAAATGGAGTGTGGGTATATTGACTTCTCTTGCTTCCACTGGACCAGAAAGGGCTGGAAATGCTCCACTGCACAGAAGAAGGCTTTTGTCTTCTAATTATTTTTGTGACACCTTACCTCCCAGATCCTATTTTCCCCATGTAGGAAGACTTGCCACAGCTGCCGGCTTTTATTTCCTCCCCAACTCCCCTCCCCCACACCCAATTACACAGTTGACAAATGTATTTATTTCTATTTATTTATTTTTTTCTCACTTCCTATCAAGTGCCTACTGTTTCCTTGCCCCATGACCTCGAGGTATCGGAAGCCACCAGCTCCCTCTGACTCTTGGGTCAGCTTCTACTTTCTATTTGTGTAAGACCTGATATCTAAATATTTAAACAATGGAAGAAATTGAAGCCGATCTTTCTTTAGATCTGCATAAGTTCTAGGGACATCTTATTTGAGTTTGTTACACTTACTGTCTATGGGGATCCAATGAGCATATTTTAATTATGGGGTTTGAGTACATAGTCTCATAGCCTCAGGTTTTGAAAGTTTTCTTTACCTTGCTTGTTCTGTTTTCCCATAGGGAAGTAGACATTTTGGATATATCAGCATATATCAGTATTACTACATTAAGTAAACATAAAATATAAAAATCATTTTGTCATGTAATGTAGTTAGGATAGATCTTTATGGCTTATCCATTATTTACTATATTTTTCATCTTGTTTCATGAAAATTGTTAATAAACAGGCAATTGAATGCCATCAAGATAAACATATTGGAATTCTTAGCCTTGATGACAAGATTGATTTAAAATAGGGTTTGAAAATGAAGGCCCATGGCCTGAATTGTGTTAGTAAATTCTCTCTTTCTCAAGACAGGTAGGTGAGTAGATAGACTAACAGACATGTACATAAGAAAGAGAAGGGAGGGAGGGAGGGAGGAAGGAGGGAAGGAAGCAAGGAAGGAAGCAAGGAAGGAAGGAGCAAGCATTGGTGTTGTTAGAAAAAGACTATGTACCTGTAGACAAGAAATTCTTCGTTTCCCCATAGACACCACCAATTGACTTTCAGACACCTCAGTTTACATCTTTCGTTACTTTCTTGAACCCTGTGTGCATTTAACTTGGAGGCACCTGCCTTAGTATTTTCAACTGGAGAATTTTACTCTAAAAACTAACAAATATAAGGTAGATTAATAAATCAACAGTCAAATGTTTAAGACAAGTTCATAGAACAGAAATTCCACCAAAGATGTCATTTTCCAAACTGTGCTGAAGATATGCAGAAAAAAATATCATTACAAATAAATACTGGAAACCTTAGGGTAAACAAAGGTGAACTGATAAAGTGATTTTTATTATTTTTATTTTTTTAACGTGTATTATTTGAGAGAATGAGAGAGCAAGAGAGAGTGTATGTGCCCCGCACGAGCAGGGGAGCGGCAGAGACAGAGGGAGAGAGAGAATCCCAAGCAGGTTCCGTGTTGTCAGTGTGGTGCCTTGATGTGGAGCTCAATCTCACAAACTGGGAGATCATGACCTGAGACGAAGTCAAGGGTCCTACGGTCAACTGACTGAGCCACCCAAATGCCTCGTGAACTGATAAACTGATTTTAAAATTGTAGTACTCTGCCTAATCTGAAATGAACTAATGTGTAATTTGGATTATCAAAATGTTTGTGGGATTGTACGTAGTCAGTGTTTGAAAAGTGTATTTTGTAATAGAGCCTTGTAAATATATGTGTGTGCACAGAATCTCTGGGAATGACAGTTTTGTCACCCATTCTTTAACTCCCCCACATCTTTCTTTAGCTCAAAAAGTGACAGGATTCACTTGAAGGACTCTTTAATCTTTCCAGTCTTCAACAAGAAAGGTGAAATAATAAACTTAATAGTGGCTATTAAACATAGTAGACACAGGCAAAAACTATTGCCAGTTCACCCCCAGAACTACTTAATGTTTCCTGAAGGGTCTTATTGTCTGCACCATCTTACTTCTGGTACAGATACATGAGATCTACTGCCATGTATTCTAACTTAGTAGGCCTAGGGGCTTGGAGGACTTTAGACCTTAGTGTTTTTTAATAGGATCCACACTTGATTCCATTGCAGTCCAAATCTGAGATCCACCCTTCTGGACTCTTCTTGCTTACAAAGACATTCAATATGTCTCTGTCTAACAAAATAACAAGGACTACATTCCTCACTTACCTTAACCTGCAATATGCGTTTCATCCTCCGCTAATCTAATTTTTCTTACCTGGACACATGGGCTGCCCCTATCATCCTGGATGCCACAGACAGAAATATATGTCTGCGGACCCTGTTGCAATCATGACTTTAGTTGTTACAAATGCCTAAGACTTTTGACAAAGAGCCGTATTAGCTCTTGTGGAGGAGGAAAAAAACAGTCTTATTCTAATATCCAAGTGAATCATCTGTGTTACTGCATTAAGACACAGTGACCACAATAAGAAAAATCTTAGTAGCTAAGAGAACAGGTTTGCATATGCCAAAGATGGGCAGATTTTCATCTGAATCATAAATGAAAACTGCAGGTATTTAACAAAACAATACCAGTTTCACTCAGCGTTCAGCTATTGCATTACAGTGCATAAATCTAATGAAATATAGCCCTCGGGTTAAACAGAGATGCTCACTTTCAAATGTATGAATATTAACCAGCCCATGACATTCTCAGTTTCATTAACTAGCCCCAACTAGTTATTTCAGCTGCTGCATATATAGACTGGCCTTCCTCAGAGAACAACCCACCTGGGGTCATAAATTGAAAACTGGTGTCAGGAGAATTGCAGATTGGTTTCAAAGCAAAGAATTACAGTGAAGAACATCAGTGCTGTTGACAAAGACGTCTCCTTGGTGTTCTGCATTCTATCATCGACAGTTCTCACATGGGGACAACAAAGAGAACGGTCCCATATGAGTCTCACTTTCTTGCCTTCTTTTGTACTTGTGGCTTTCTTTGTTTTTTTCTCCTTTTGTTTTTTTTCTCCTCTATTTTATAGCAAAAAGGAGAAGTGGGGCAGCCAAAAATATAGATAAGCTCCCTCTAAAAATACAAACTTATGAAATGGTGGAAGGTTTTTAGGGTATTTTCTCAACCTTACTTCTTTTTGTGAGTACTATAGTCAGTTATGGATTCCTCACCTTAACTTGAATTAAGTTTGTTTTTTAATGAAAATATCACTACATCTTGCATTTCCCATCTTATCGTCTCAGTCAGTTAGCTATCTACTTGGAAGTTATATCAGATTGTATAAATCATTATCTTTGGAAATTAAAAAAAAATAATTGTGTCATGGTAATTTTTTAACATGATGATTTAACTCAATGTCAAGGTTATCAGTGACTGCTACATTACTAAATGATCAATTTTCATTTTACTTTCTCTATTTGTAGCATTTAACACATTTATTTCTCCCTTTTGTTTTAAGTATTTGTTTATTTTTCAGAGAGAGTGCCAGGGGAAGTGGTAGAGAGAGAGGGGGACAGAGTATCCGAAGCAGGCTCCACGCTGACAGCAGCCAGCCTGGTATGGGGCTCAAACTCACAAACTGTACCATGAGATCATGACCTGAGCTGAAGATGGACTCTCAACCAGTCAGTTGTGCCACCCAGGCACCCCAACACATTTCTTTCTTCTGATACACTTTCTCCATTTGAGTTCCAGGATCTCACCTCTCCTTGGTTTTCTCCTAATACACTGGCTATGTCTTAGTCTGTTTTTTTTTTTTTTTTTTTTTTCTGTTTTTTCCTCATCTCCCTGACCTCTAAAAGCTAGTGTTACCCAAGGTTCAAACACTGGACTTTACCTTTTCTCTAACTATATTTACTTCCTTGGGGAATCTCATCTAGTCTCTTGACTTTAAATAACTGTTGTACACTGATGACTTATGTATTAGTTTTCAGGGCTTCTGTAATAAAGCACCATAAATTAGGTAGTTTAAACAACAGAAATTTATTCTCTCACAGCTCTTTGAGCTAGAAGCCTGAAATCAAAGTGTTGGCAGGGCCGTGCTCTATCTGAAGACTCTAGGGGAAAATCCATTCTATGCCTTTCCCTTCACTTCAGTGTCGCTGGCAATCCTTGGTGTTCTTTGGCTTATAGTTGCATCACTCAGTCTCTGTCCCTGTGTAACATGACATTCTCCTTATATGTCTGTATCTTTTCTTCTTGTGAGGACACAAGTTGTTTAGATGAAGATTCCACTCTACTCCAGTATGACCTCATATTAACTACATCTGCAACGACGCTATTTTCAAATAAAGTCATATTCTGAGATTCCAGGAAGGACATGAATTTCAGAGGAACACTATTTACCTAGCACAACTTACAAATTATATTTCTAGCCTAATCTCTCCTATGAATGCCAAACATGTGTATCCAAATCCACTTTCACAGTTCCTCTTCAAGTTGAAGAGATATTTCAAATTTAACATGTACAAATCTGGACTGCTGTTCTGCCACCCTAAAGTTACTCTTTCTACAGTCTTTCCATCTCAGTTCATAGCAACTCCATCCTTCCAGGTACTCAGTCAAAAATCTTGAAGTAATTGTTTCTCCTTTCCTTGTTTCATATCCCACATTCAATGATTCAGCAAACTCTGGTGCTTTAAAAATGTATCCAGTATTCAATTTCCCCTTGCCACTTCCTTCTTCCAAATCTCATCAAACCAATCAAACCAGTTTCTTGTGATTACTTCTAACCTAGGCATCCTGGTTTTTTTTTCCCTTGTCTCTCTTGAGTCTATTCTCAAAACTGTGTATAGAATGATCACATTAAAACATAGTCTGATCACGTCATTCTCTGTCCAAAGCACATATTCCTGTGGCATCTCCTTTTACTCTGAGTACAACAAATGTCCTTTTACAAGACTATGAGAACGCTCTTCCATTTCCCTTTCTGACCAAACCCCCCAGCTACACTGGGCATCTTGCTATTCTTGATATGTATCAGGCACATTCTTGTCTCAGAGACTTTCTCCCTCAGCCTAGACTCTGTTTCACAGTTATTCCCAAAGTTTGTACATCACCGACTTCAAGTCTTCATTTGAATGCCATCGTTTTCTGAGGCCTTCTGTGAATACTCTGTTTAAAATTTCATTGCCCCAAACTCTCAATCCCCCTTCCCAATTAATCACATTTTTCTCTTTAGCATATACTATCTACCAGCATTTATGCTCACAATTTACAGAACTTACACTACCTGTATACGAGAACTTACACTACCTATTTTACTTACCTCCCCTGTTGAGAGTGCAAGCATTAGGAACACTGGGGTTTTATGAGCTTTGTCATTGCCATACCCTTTGCCTTTCGGAAAGGGCCACACACTGACACTAGTCACTACTCACTGAATGAAAGAATGAATGGTGTCTATTAGCAAGGAATAGTAGGTAGTAGGGACACTTGAGGACTGTGTTTCAGAGAAGCAGGTTCTAGCCCCAGCTCTACCGTAAATGTAAATCATTTGCTCATTAGTGAGTCTCTCAATCTCATGAAAGTTCTATTTTACAGACTATGTCCCATTATGTGGATCCAATCTGGGAAGCACTGAAATAGGCTGTAGAACCACAGTCAGTCTAGCTAGTCTACAAATTACCTATATCTGTGGGAGACTTATAAAGGCTAATGTTAAGCCACTAATAACCAAAGCCTCTATTTGCCATGGCCAAATGGATCTCTTTCTGAAATTCTACAATTTTTTTTTTTTTGGAAGTGTTCAACAGTGATGAAGCATGAGCAGTTTCTCTTAACAGATGTGTTCAAGTCTTAGGTTAACATTTCTAATGTATTGGAACTTACAGTTCTAGATTTAGTTTCGATCAGAAAGACAAAAGTGGAATTAAAAAGGGAAAGAAAAAACAATTGCCAGACTGCTCTTCTTTATCCTGAGAGACTACAAATGCCACAAACCCCTCACAAAGCTCTTCTATTACTTCTTTATCAGTTGGTAAATAGAGATAACTTTTAAAAACCTGTATTTCTCTACTCTCCTTAATTGCTTCCACTATTAGGATTTATCTTTCTGATATGGCAAAATGTTTTTTTACAGAAACTACAATGTTTTGGAAAAGGGAAAAATATTACCCAAAGTATTCTATTAATGAATGTTTATGAGTTTCAGTTCTGGCAATTCAAAAGGCTCCTGAGATACCTATTCAGAGAGCTCAATTCAACAAGACAGACATTTAGGTTTATAATAAACCAGGTTATTTCATGCAAGATTTAGAACTTTCCTTTAATGTTAACTAATTTCCCCATTCTGAACTGATCACCATGAATTCATTTTATTCCCCATTCATAGCAAAATATCATTGAATAACATCCCTCTTCAGATCAGCACTGTAAGAGGTTTTCAATTTCTTTCAATTTTAATTGTATTATGAAATCCCAATTAACTGTGGGTAGAATTATACCATTCTAGTATAAGAGAGAGAAAAGCCATTTCCACAGGGTCAGACAAACACCCACTGATTGATCATAGAACTTCCTATCAGAACCTAAAATGAAGTCTGCTGATCAACCCCAGATACACTTCTGATAAATGTGTTTTTGGGAATTACAGACAATATTTTCCATGGGAGAAACTTAGCACAGTTCTTTTGCAATGCTATGTGAAGACAAGTATTGTGATAATAACAGGTTTGAAGATATTAGTCACTGATAGTAAGATTTTTAAGAACTTTTTCCATAATATACTAGTGGCTTTTGACACTACGAAAAAGAAAGAAGAAAAATTAGGTCTCTGTGATCTATTATTTTTCTGTCTTTAGAAGATGAGTTAGAATCCTCTGTGAACTCTTTGACACAGCACAGCTCCTGCCTCAGTAGGTAAATCATCAGGACATACATATTCTTATTACTCAGACAGATATTTAATTTCAAATAAATTCCATTACTGTTTGAAAACAAAAAGATCGCTTTTTTATATAAAATGACTTCCATTGGTTGCTGTCCCCTTCTTTATTTTTTGTAGCACTGAGGATTTAAGGCTACATGAAGGGCGACGAAATTTTGAAATCATGTGATGAGAAACCATCCTAAGACTAGCAGAAGAAGCTTTGGTAGGTCACAGAGATAGTGAAGAGTAGGGACTAATAAGACAACCACTACTTGAAGCAAATTTGGTGATGAGTTGGATATAACTGGCAATACAGGTGAGGTATCTAGGAGGATTCTTGGTTTCTGGATTATAAATTTCGCTTGACAGAGATGATAAATAGACGATAGATAGAAAAGGAGCCTATCTAGAAGGGAGTCATATTTTATATATGCATGTATGAATGTATTTGCACATACTGATTTGAAATTATTTTGAAAAACTAGAGTGGATATTGGCAGTTGACCAGATCTGGAGACAGCAGACATGGATCTGTGAGAAACATCACTACCGCATATCTGGTGAGCAAAACCTAAAACTGGGTGAGCTTCTTGTCAATAAGAACATACGTACACATGCCACCCAACATGATAAAACAAAACAAAACAAAGCAAGATAAAACAAAACAAAACAAAAACACAGAGGAAGGACTGAGGAGGGCCTTGTAGTAAACCCTGGGAATTTCCAAGTACAGGTACCCAAAAGAGGTGACCCATCTCCATCTACTTCTGTGTAAAAAGCTTTGAGCTTGACTCAAAGTCTAAAGTCTCCAGTCCAAAGTCTTCAGTGACTTTAAATATCCACAAAATAAAGGCCCGTATCACTTGTCTCTTTTGGTGAAGTAGCCAAGAAGTTCCTTGGCCCCATCTTTTCATCACCCATCTTTCGGGTAAGTGACTTTGCACTTCCGATTATATCACATACCCTCTGAGAGTAAACGCCATGTCTTGTGACATGATATATAGTGGTGATATGGGTAAAATGCTTACTTATCATAGACCCTAGTGTGTTTCAGGCATTCATGTCTCTGTTGCCTTCTCTTGTTTCTATCACAGTAGCCCCCTTGTGGCCTTGCATGTATAGTTCCTATAAGCAACCCACATTTGTTAAATGAACGAACGCTTGAGTATATGAAATAATTCAATGTAGATTAAGTTCCTATTATCCAAATAATCCTTCTCTGAGTATGCTTATAAAGGCCTTTCCAGCCTTGTGCTATGGTCCTTGTTAGGAGACTTAAAGAAAGCGGAAAAAGGAAAACGGAGAGATTTATATTCTTATCATTGCTTTCATCTCCGACAAGTCAGTTAACTACCTTAATTTTATTCTTCCCATTTCTAAATGAGGATCATGATACTTTCCATCCCTATTCATCAAATTATTGTATCTACTTAAGATAAAGTTATAAAAGGTATTTGAAAATTTTCTATCCATATTTTAAATCATATGGGTTTCTTGTGGGCTGTGATCATATGAAAGGGTTCCATTGAGGACTTTAATCTTAAAATAATAGAATAAATTTTGTATTGGGGTGAAAAGACATTTTTTTTTTGTACAGAGATGCATGAAGAATATTGTAGGATAAGACAAAAATCAATGAATTAATAATGTAAGAAAAATCTAAATAGTTGTGCTAGATATTTTTCTTTTGAGATCTCCTCTGTCTCTTCCCTGTTCTGAATTGCAGGAGGTTTACCTCAATGGGCTTTCTTGCCTTTAGACCTCTGGTTGAGTCTGGCCAGTGGGAAGCCAATGGTAGATCACTGGAGAACAAGAACACAGTAAATTTGGGACTTTTATCCCATGTCTTTTCCTGCATGGTTTCAGTTTTGCTGTGTCTCTCTTTTGAAAGAGGCAGTTCTTGCTGTGATGCATTTTTCCTACAGCTACCCTCTGATTGTAGTTTTTGTTTCCTAATCTTGCTTCTTGAGGTTTAGGGATGGTACCCCTGCTTCAATCTTTTCATCTCTTAATTGCTTTATTCTTTTTTTTTTCACATATTCATAACCATTCTACTCTCTCCACCCTTCTGTGGTTCAGTGGGCAACTTTTGGCCAGCACTGTAATTGACACAATGTCAAAGTAAGGTTGTTTTGTTTCTTTGTTTCTTTGTTTCTTTGCCTATAAACACACAACAATCATACAACTGCCATTCCTCTTATACACACACATGCATAAAACATAGCTATTGTAACAATTCTATGATTAAAAGAGACAACATGGGAAAAGGTAGATTATTCTAGAAATATATGTCCTGGAAAATAGTCATTATCTTCAGATGGTCAGAAATCTGCCACTTTGAGAAAAATAAGAAGAGTTGTTACTTTTGTCCTTAACTATTAGTTAATAAACCATATCTTTTTAACAAGATAGATATCATTTTTTTAATGTTTATTTATTTTTGAGAGAAAGAGACAGAGGGAGAGCAGGGGAGGGGCAGAGAGAGAGGGAGACACAGAGTCCAAAGCAGGCTCTAGGCTCCAAGCTGTCAGCACAGAACCTGATGTGAGGCTCAAACCCACAAACTGTGAGATCATGACCTGAGCCAAAGTTGGACACTTAACCGACTGGACCATCCAGGCACCCCAACAAAATAGGTATCATTTTTGATGGGAAGTACAATCTTCTAAAAAATAAAGAAGTAAAAAATTCACTTGACCTCCTCAGAGTTGGTGAGTTCATTCTCCCTGAAAGTATTTCAAGAGCATCTAAGTATCTATTTCTAGAATTGAGAGTCTTATTTTGGTGGGAGATTGGACAAAATCATCACAAAGTATTTTGGGACTTCATGATTCTATGAAGAACTCATATGGCTAATCCAAACAGCAGAAGTAATAATTAGGGATATGTGTAATTGTGCTTATAAAATGGGCACCTTATATATATATATCATATAGGGGAATATTTAAAACATGATTTCACAATCTGGCTATTATTATGTATTTGAGAACTGTTCTCAAAGTAAGTCTGAACAATTTGAACAATTTTCACTATCCTGTTATTTATGCGTCTGTGGCTAAAATTCCAGAGATACAGTACAAATACCCCTGTGTGTAACTGAGATGTTCATTTTCATCCCAAATGTTAGGCCTCACATAGATTTATTCATGATCTTCTTGCTGCTTTCACTGAGGTTCAGAGTGTTTTCTCCTTCCTTCTCTGATACAAGAAGTCCTATTTTCTGCATACCTACTCCTATGAAAACCACAATATTTCATATGTAATCAGAATGTGGATGTGCCTCACTTTAGGAAATGGGCATATTTTTTAATATAATTTATTGTCAAATTGGCTTCCATACAACACCTAGTGCTCATCCCAACAAGTGCCCTGTTCAATGCCTATAACCTGCTTTCCCCTCTCCCCCCACCCTTACCATCAACCCTCATTTTGTTCTCTGTATTTAAGAGTCTCTTATGGTTTGCCTCTCTGTTTGTAATTATTTTTTCCCATTACCTTCCCCCATAGTCTTCTGTTAAATTTCTCAAGATCCACATATGAGTGAAAATATATATTTTTCTCTGACTGACTTATTTCACTTAGCGTAATACCTTCCAGTTCCATCCACGTTGCTGCAAATGGCAGGATTTCATTCTTTCTCGGTGCCAAGTAGTATTCCATTGTATCTATAAACCACATCTTCTTTATCCATTCATCAGTTGATGGACATTTAGGCTCTTTCCATAATTTGGCTATTGTTGAAAGTGCTGCTATAAACATTAGGGTACATGTACCCCTATTCATAGCACTCCTATATCCTTTGATAAATTCCTCATAGTGCTATTGCTGGGTCATAGGGTAGTTCTATTTTTAATTTTTTGAGGAACCTCCACACTGTTTTCTAGAGCAGCTGCACCAGTTTGCATTCCCACCAACATTGCAAGAGGGTTCCCATTTCTCCACATCCGTGCCAACATCTATAGTTTTCTGATTTGTTCATTCTAGCCACTCTGACCGGTGTTAGGTCAGTATGGCTTTGATTGTGGAAATGAGCATATTTTGAAAAGAAAGAGTGAGATACAATTTACCTCAATTAAATCTTATTTGAAAATGATGGAGAAAGTACATGATACTGAAAGTATATATTTAAAAAATGACTTAATTTAAATATAATTTTGATTGTGGGAAAAGTATCCTTTTTACATTTCTCCTATCTTTATTCAATTTGATATGGAGTTCTGTTAAAGAGAATATATATATATATATATATATATATATATATATATATACACACATACATACATAATAGAGTAGATTTACAACTCATTGTCACTTTCTTTCCATTCCTATAATTGCCCTGTTATAGCTTACTCATACTTCTGTGCAGCTGTAGATTTGTGTGAAATTTGTAGAAATTCTAGAAATCTAGAATCTAACTGCATCCCAGGACTACCCTCTGAATGTTTATAAACATTAAGTCACCAATGAATGTACTAAGAAAACCAAATAACCAAAGAACCTTGGTGGTGGTGTTACATAAAGTTAAACAGGTGCACAAATCCGTGGACCTTTTTTATTTCAGACCTAAAGAAAGAAGGACAGTAGAATATTTGTTCTGCCTTCAATGCCTTAAGATTCTGGGTGAAATAGTCTTCATCAAATGTCCTTCCAGAATTAATTTTTTAAACTCTTTTTAGACCATTGTATATCAATTCATGGACAGCTTGCTCAGTTAGGTACTATTGGAAGTAATTTAACATCTTCAAGACATATAACTGCTCTAGTGATCTCACTTATACTCAAAGAAACTTCTTCCTAGAAAACTTCCATAAATTGCCCAACCTTCTACAGCAAACTAGAGGGGAACCAGGTCTTCAGTGTTTCTAGAGCTTGTTGCATAGGGATACATATGCAAGCATTGGAGTTAGAGGAGAATGATGTGACTTTTGATAAACCTTCTTTTTCTTAAACATCTTTATTGAGGTACATTTAGACATAAAATTCACAGCATTCAAGTGGACAGTTCAATAATATTGGCATGTATGCGAGGAGTATCACTATAAATCAGCTTTAGAATATTTTCCTCACCCCAATATGATTCCCCATGTCAATTTACAGGTAATTACTATCCCACTTCCAGACCCAAGCAACCACTAGTCTACTTTCCAGTCTATAAAATTTTTGGCAAGACTTTTAATTTCTTTGACCTTCAGTTTATTCAACACTGAAGTACGTTTAGTGATATGATACTATGAATAGCAAAGTAAATAATGTTTGATATGATAAAAGCACAAAAATTATTTTAGAAGTTGGTAGTAACATTAATATATTCATTGGCATTCCGAAGAGGACACAGGAAATTACAAGGAACTGAGATCACATGCCTATGTTGTCATTAAGATCCAGGCCAGAGTTCAAATTCAAATCAATCCATTCCCTCACTGCACTTTACCAGCTAAAGCCAAGTGGACTGTGAGATCTTTTCATATTTCCCAGCTCTGCTTCACCCCCAGTGTGTTCCAAATGCTATCTTTGACATTGGGCCTCAGGAAGTGATGAATCAGTTGAATCCTCATATTTTGGCCTGAGAACACCTGTTAATGGAGCCAATTAAGGCAAAGGATGACAGAGATTTGGAGGAGATGCTGACACTTGTCCAGAAGGAGCTGTGCTGAGATTGCCCATTGAAGTCCTAAATAAACCACCAAACAGCTGTCGAAGGGTAAGGATTTTGAAGGTCTTGGCCCAAGCCAGACTTTAGTAGCAGTAATGAAGTCGATGCCTTTGGATCCTGTGGTTGAAGAAACGTGTCCTCCTGGATATGGAGACATCATGGCAAAGGACTGCTACTGTAGCCTTACATTCTGAGAAGAATCTACTAAAAATATCTATTCTTCATATTCAAAGAACCTCTGCATTCCACACAAGCCAGGGGAGAGGGATAAGGGGAGCCTGGAGTGTTGATATGCTCATTTCAGCCAGAATAACTAATAACATGTTTGAAATCCAGTAGCACTTCACTGCTTTGGAAGTAGGACTGGGGGCACCTTGAATTTTTTTTCTCCACATTGATTAATTGGAGCCAACTCAAGGTATGTACAAGTTTCCAAGTTTTCAACATTAATCACATAAATGAACTGAAAATAATTAGTTCATGGTGACTTTCTGACTTATAATAATAAGCCCCAACTTAAATATACTTAGTCCAGACAGCTAAATATAACATGGAAAAAATGGAAACAAACAATTCAAAACCTTCAGGCATTTTTTTTTCCTGTGTAGCTCTCCTAATAATTAACAGAGGATTCTGTTTAATTGGCACACTTGATTAAATGACAAAAGTGGAGTGCCACCTAAAACATTAACACACAAGGCAGAGAAACTTTGGAAGGGGAATTAATAAGGAAAAGTGAGGCTTCAAAAGTACTTGGTAATACTATTTCTAATTCTTAACTTTTGTGCTCACACCCCCAATCTAAATATTATCTCTTCCTGGGGCGCCTGGGTGGCTCAATCGGTTAAGCGTCCGACTTCGGCTCCGGTCATGATCTCGCGGTCCGTGGGTTCAAGCCCCTGCGTCAGGTTCTGTGCTGACAGCTCAGAGCACGGAGCCTGTTTCAGATTCTGTGTCTCCCTCTCTATCGGACCCTCCCCCATTCATGCTCTGTCTCTATCTCAAAAATAAACATTAAAAAATAAAAATTAATATTATTTCTTCCTTTCTTGTTGTTGTTATATTTCCCTGATGTGAAATATTATCAAGGTCCTAAGAATTTTACCTCACACCCACAATCACCACCATGTCTACCAGCACACAACTTTGGATTATAAAAATACTGTCATGACTTCTTTTTGTTGATAATTGTAAATATTTCATTTGACTACCGATACTGTTTTGCACTGTAAATTTAAGTGTAAAGAATTTTATATAGTAAATGCTACCCTTAAAAAATAACCTATAGTCACTTGAACTTTTTAAAACTTGCTTCCAAAACCTATAATGTCCTTCTAGCTGCATGTGTGCTTCTGAAACGAGAGTTGGCCTGTTTGCTTTAGAAATGTGAGGAAAGGGAGATCAAACCAAGAACACATAACCTGGATAAGTCCAGTTAAATGAAGACAATAGGGCTTCACCAAGGAATCCCAAAGAGAATGTTCAAAGTTCTTTCTTTCTTTTTTTTTTTTCAGTGTTTATTTTTGAGACAGAGACAGAGTGTGAGTGGGGGATGGGCAGAGAGAGAGGGAGACATAGAATCTGAAACAGGGTCCAGGCTCTGAGCTGTCAGCACAGAAGCTGATGCGAGGCTCGAACTCACAGACTGTGAGATCATGACCTGAGCAGAAGTCAGATGCTTAACCGACTGAGCCACCCAGGTGCCCCAATAGTTATTTCTTTATTAAATGTTTATGTATTTGTTTTGAGAGGTGGGGGGGAGAGGGACAAGGAAAGTGAGAGAGAGATTCCCAAGCAGGCTCTGTGCAACTAGCACAGAGCCTGGTATGGGGCTCAATCTCACAAACTGCCAGATCATGACCTGAGCTGAAGTCAAGAGTTGGACTCCTAACCAATTGAGTCACCCGGGTGCCCCAAGAATATTCATAGTTCTATCAGGAATCCTGTCTATAATGAAAATGAATAACTGACTTCACTACCCTGAATTTGGTCTAATGCAAACAGTAGGACTGATTCTTGAAACAATCAATATCAATTTTGAAATTGTTTAATCTTAAGACACCTCTCCACTCAAACACGGGAAACAATAATTCCATGGCAGCCTGTTTTGCTCAGACAACAGAGGGTTTCCATCTTTCAGATCAGACATTTCGGTGTGTATTTAACGGGTCATAAGTATATTCCCATGTCTCAGTTTCTCTCTCTCTCTCTCTCTCTCTCTCTCTCTCTCTCTCTCTCTCTCTCCTCTCTTTTCAATAAGATACCATCCATTCTCATGGTCCCAGTCAACTTGTATGTTTGCCTGTTATGATAAGATCCTCAGGTTAGAGTTTGTACTCAGGTGTTGTCTTATAATTCAAACTGGCGCCTACATGTTTTCAGTGTCAGTAAACATTAATGCCTCTGGTATCCAACTTACTACAATTCCTTTTAAAGTAGCTCTTTCTCCAAATAGCCAGGCTTTTACAGAACTCCCTGGGGAGCAGTACCTTTTGTCCCTTGAATTCCTTCTCAGTTCCTTCTTCCTTCTTCCCTTGTTACTGCCCTTACATCTCATCTGGTTTTCTGATATGGCCTCTTATAAGGTTCCTTGTCTCCAGGCCACTTCTCTACTTCCATATTGTCACCAGGCTAATTTCCCTTTAATGTACTATGTTCATTTATGTGTTCTTTATTCATTTATTTGTTCATTGACTTCCTCTCTCCTTCGTTGAGCATCAATTATGTGCCTGATTTTATGATGCAAGCTAGTTCATTGAGGTCATTTCTAATTAAAGTCATTTACTGGTTATTTAAAATTTTATAGTTGGGGGCTCCTGGGTGGCTCAGTCAGTTAAGCATTCAACTTTGGCTCAGGTCATGATCTCATGGTTTATGGGTTCAAGCCCCATGTTGGGCTCAAAGCTGACAGCTTGGAGCCTGGATCTTGGTTCAGATTCTGTCTCCCTCTCTCTCTCCCTCCCCACTTGTTTGTTCTCTCTCTCTCTCCCTCTCTCTCAAAAATAAGTAAACATTTAAAAATAATAAAAATAAAAATAAAATTTTATACTTGATCTTCACCTGCAATTTTCACTTTTTTTGCTGATAGTTTCTCACATCATCTCCCCTCCATGGAGAGGAGTGTTCTAAAAATGTCCCTCCTTTGAATGGTTTAAATGAGCAAATTTTCCTATCCAAATATTTTGTATTATTTCCAGAACAATGTGCATTACATTTTTTTAATTTCCCATTATCCCAGTCTTTCATTATGCCTGGAACAAGTTTTACCTTCTCTCCCTTATTTATCCACTCAAGAATCATTTATAGTATCTTTCTCAGATCTCCTTGTAGTTTCTCTCATCCACTTTTGCCATTTATAGCTGTGTATCTATTCTATTCCATTTGTCTATGTGTCTGTTTTTGTGCCAATACCATCCTGTCTTGATGATTACAGCTTTGTAGTAGAGGCTAAAGTCTGGGATTGTGATGCCTCCCGCTTTGGCCTTCTTCTTCAATATTACTTTGGCTATTCGGGGTCTTTTGTGATTCCATAAAAATTTTAGGATTGCTTGTTCTAGCTTCAAGAAGAATGCTGGTGCAATTTTTATTGGGATTGCATTGAATGTGTAGATAGCTTTGGGTAGTATTGACATTTTAACAATATTTATTCTTCCAATCCATGAGCATGAAATGTATTTCCCTTTCTTTGTATCTTCTTCAATTTCCTTCATAAGCTTTCTATAGTTTTAAGCATACAGATCTTTTACATCTTTGGCTAGATTTATTCCTAGGTATTTTATGCTTCTTGGTGCAATTGTGAATGGGATCAGTTTCTTTATTTGTCTTTCTGTTGCTTCATTATTAGTGTATAAGAATGCAACTGGTTTCTGTACATTAATTTTGTATCCTGAGACTTTGCTGAATTCACGTATCAGTTCTAGCAGACTTTTGGTGGAGTCTATTGGGTTTTCCATGTATAATATCATGTCATCTGCAAAAAGTGAAAGCTTGACTTCATCTTTGCCAATTTTGATGCCTTTGATTTCCTTTTGTTGTCTGATTGCTGATGCTAGAACTTCCAACACTATGTTAAACAACAGCGGTGAGATTGGACATTCCTGTTGTGTTTCTGATCTCAGGGGGAAAGCTCTCAGTTTTTCCCCATTGAGGATGATATTAGCTGTGGGCATTTCCAGAATTGGAACCACAAAAGTATAGCCAACTAATCTTTGACAAAGCAGGAAAGAATATCCAATGGAAAAAAGACAGTCTCTTTAACAAATGGTGCTGGGAGAACTGGACAGCAACATGCAGAAAAATGAAACTAGACCACTTTCTTACACCATTAACAAAGATAAACTCAAAATGGATGAAGAACCTGAATGTGAGACAGGAAACCATGAAAATTCTAGAGGAGAAAGCAGGAAAAAAACCTCTCTGACCTCAGCTGCAACAATTTCTTACTTGACACATCTCCAAAGGCAAGGGAATTAAAAGCAAAAATGAACTATTGGGACCTCATGAAGATAAAAAGCTTCTGCACTTCAAAGGAAATAATCAGCAAAACTAAATGAAAACCAACAGAATGGGAAAATATATTTGCAAATGACATATCGGACAAAGGGCTAATATCCAAAATCTATAAAGAACTCACCAAACTCCACACCCAAAAAACAAGTAATCCAGTGAAGAAATGGGAAGAAGACATGAATAGACAGTTCTCTAAAGGAGACATCCAGATGGCCAACAGGCCATGAAACTATGCTCAACATCACTCCTCATCAGGGAAATACAAATCAAAACCACACTGAGATACCACCTTATGCCAGAGTGGCTAAAATGAACAAATCAGGAGACTATGGATGCTGGAGAGGATGTGGAGAAATGGGTACCCTCTTGCACTGTTGGTGGGAATGCAAACTGGTGCAGCCACTCTGGAAAACAGTGTGGAGGTTCCTCAAAAAATTAAAAATAGACCTACCCTATGACCCAGCAATAGCACTGCTAGGAATTTACCCAAGGGATACAGGAATGCTGATGCATAGGGGCACTTGTACCCCAATGTTTATAACAGCACTCTCAACAATAGCCAAATGATGGAAAGAGCCTAAATGTTCACCAACTGATGAATGGATAAAGAAATGTGGTTTATATACACAATGGAATACTACTTGGCAATAAGAAAGAATGAAATATGGCCTTTTGTGGCAATGTGGATGGAACTAGAGAGTGTTATGCTAAGTGAAATAAGTCATACAGAGAAAGACAGATACCATATGGTTTCACTCTTATGTGGATCCTGAGAAACTTAACAGATGACCATGGGGGAGGGGAAGGGAAAAAAAAAAAAAGAGGTTAGAGAGGGAGGGAGCCAAAACATAAGAGACTCTTAAAAACTGAGAACAAACTGAGGGTTGATAGGGGGGTGGGAGGGAGGCGAGGGTTGGTGATGGGTATTGAGGAGGGCACCTGTTGGGATGAGCACTGGGTGTTGTATGGAAACCAAGTTGACAATAAATTTCATATTAAAAAAATAAAGCTGTGTATCTTTTCAATATGAGTAAGGTAAACTGTATTACAAATTATAATTTCTTGGGGACCAGAGAATATATGTTTCATGCCATTTTCCCTTCTGCAGTGTAAAAATATCATGTGCCTTACTCAGTATTAAATATAGAAGTGCTTCATGCATCCATTCGTTCTATTCTCTTTCCCATCTCTCTCTTTGGTCTGTATCATTTTAATCAAAGTGTGCCACCTCTATCCCCTGACCATTAGTTGTTCTTCATATATTTTATTATTTTATTATTTTTTATTTTTTTTTAATTTTTTTTTAACATTTATTTATTTTTGAGACAGAGAGAGCATGAACGGGGGAGGGTCAGAGAGAGAGGGAGACACAGAATCTGAAACAGGCTCCAGGCTCCAAGCAGCCAGCACAGAGCCCGACGCGGGGCTCGAACCCACGGACAGTGAGATCGTGACCTGAGCCGAAGTCGGATGCCCAACCGACTGAGCCACCCAGGCGCCCCTCTTCATATATTTTAAAGACTATATATGCCCGGGAATTTTTTTTTTTAAGTTTACAAACTACTAGTCAAAATTTTCCCCCATTACTAGATATCACGTATTTCCTTAACTCCCTCTCCCTGAGGTGTTCTTAGTTTTGCGTGTGTGTCCGCGCGCAGTTTGTGTGTGTTTAAGCTTTTTAAATGTATTATCATTCTGTCAATGACTACTTTCTGCTTGTACATATTACACTAGACTGGATGTTTGGTGACAATGAGTAAGAGTTAGATTTAAGCAATGACATTAGGTGGCTGAATGTCTTGGTTAAATGTAAACAGTGAAGGAATCTTAGGAGCTTCAGACAGGAGCAACAGCAATGACTTTGATTTCAATTTCTCTTGTGCTCTTTAGATGTCTTCTAGTGGGCTCTGTGGCCTTCTGAATTCGGTGATCCACCTTGCCTTCTCTTTGCCATCTCTCTCCTGTTTTCCACTCACCAGCACTTTGGCTCACACCATCCATTTGTCTTAATTGTTTTCTTTGTTTAATTCTACCTTCCCTTACAATTTGAGAAAAACAAAGCTGCCATGCAAACCCACATTGGAGACATAAAAAAGAAAATAACTTGAGGAATGAGGACAAGTAAGGAGAATTAAATCTGAAGAAAAGCAAAGTTAATTTTCATTTCACTATCCTGAATCCCTGAAAGGGATTGTTTTACCTAGAGAATTGTTTTCTGATATCAGGCACTTACCTCAAGCCATTCACATCTCTATTACAATGTTCCCTGACTGGTTAATTGTTACTTGTCATTGAGCCAAAACAAGGAGAAGGCAAAATAACCTGGGAAACTACAGAGTAAGGCTGCCAATAGAGACTTTAAACAAAACAAAGGGAAAAATCCAAATGCTAGGCATTCAATCTAAAAAAGCATCTGTCAAGCAATGCTAGAGATGTGCCCATTTTTATCTATTTATCACTTAATATTCCCATTTGTGTACTTTGCCCTTTTTCCCTATTAGCTACATTCACGTTTTATTCCAAAATAGTGTTTTCAATCTAAACTCTCCCACCCTCAGAAACAAAATGATAATTGAAATAACATAATAAATGCATCGTCTTTTCCATTTCTCCATCTTAAATTTTTTCCTTGCATTCCAGACATTACGGAACCAAATTACATTTTTGCATATTATTTCAAAACAAGTGCAATCACAATAACCATTTATTTCTCAGCATTTTCATTTCTTTTTTAATGAACTTTCCCTGAGGACATTCTCACAATTGAGTATTTATTTATTATAAGCAACAAAAGAAATCTTGATTGTTCCAGCTGTGACAGAGAAACTTACTTTGATAAGCATACAGTAGATGAAACGAGTAATAGTAATAATGATAAGCATTTCAGTACTCTGGAATCTAAAGAAACAAAAAGACACAAAGAGGCATTGGGTTAAGATATTCTCTTTCCCATCATTCTGTGAAATATTTTTAGTTCTGTTCCTCAGGATCAAATGAAATTTCTGTTTTAAAGTACCAAGTCTCCATAAATTACCTTTTTTTTTCCTACAAAAATGAAGCCTCTACTGGTGAAAAATACCATAACGAGAGCTCTGAAAAACAGTTCTATCATATGAATATTTAATAGCAGTAGTAGCATTTGTAGCAGGTAAATCATCTTTATTCATAGACCCATTTTAGTTCATAAAACTGTTCACCTACTTGTATACAGATGTTTAGTATTCATCTTTTCATTCATTCATTGACTTATATATTATCCTTCATTTCATGCTTTTTGAGGGACAAGGATTTGTCATTGTTTAAGTCTAAAAGTAAATTGAATGACTTTATTCCTCATTTACTAATTGATGCCTTGGGATTGAGCAATATCAACTGGGAACCATTCATTATAGCCATTCTACTGGATTCCAGAAAGGTAAGCAACAATGTTAGTAATTACTAAATACAAGTTCGGAATGGAGGGAAAATGATACTTTCCCACTACTTTGCTCACATCCTTTGGACTCCTGGAAACATACAACATAAAAGTGGATTATCCTTCTCTACTTTTAGTGTGCACATGTAGAAAAGAGAAGTCAAAATGCCATATGAAAGTCATTCATTGCTATGAAAATATATATTACTCATTGCTCGTAATGATTTTTTTCCCTTCTAATTCTCCTTCACCTTATAGAAACCTCAGTTAGCTTTTTAAGCAAGAACACAACTAGAGGAAAGCCTCCATAAATGCTCTCTGGATAAGGGAGAGAATAATTAACCAACTGCCTAACTTATTAAGTACAAAAAGTACAGACAGGCACTGGCAGTTCTGTTCTTCTTTTAAGGAAAGCAGAGAAACTGGATTGCAGTAGAGATAACAGAGGTATAATTCATCATTGTGGAAGTATAAGGTGTTTTAAAACATAGCTTCATTTTGTGGGATTACGTGTAATGGAGATCTTGGTGTATGATATAAATTAAGTTTGAAAGCCATCAGGTCTTCTTTAACTAAGGAAATACAGAGTGATGTAAAAATCATTAACATAAAAAATAAAAATAAAGTAAAATAAATAAAAAATTATTTACAGGTCAATGGAAGAGTTCAATGTGAAAGACAAAATCATAGCATTCTTAAAAGATGACACTATCTCT
Organism: Panthera tigris; assembly: GCF_018350195.1. Lineage (NCBI taxonomy): Eukaryota > Metazoa > Chordata > Mammalia > Carnivora > Felidae > Panthera > Panthera tigris. The sequence goes on along the minus strand of NC_056671.1, from coordinate 60,937,689 downwards.
ATAAGCTCACCAAAAAAAATTTTTTTTCTAGAATTACCCCAAAAGATACCATCAAGAAAAGATAAAGTTAGCTACGTTACAATAGAGAAGTTTCATCTAAAATCAAAAACAACAACAACAAAAAAACTGTAAAGAGAGTAAATAAACAGGCTTCCAACTGGGAGACTTTTGTAACACACAAAACTGACCACGTGTGACTATTCAAACATATGAAGAACTCCTAGAAGACAACTCAACAGAAATTGTCAGTGAGTCTTGGACAGACACTCGTAGAAGAGGAAACTGAAAAGACCAAAAAACATATAAATATGCTTCACCCAATCAGTATCAAGGAAATGCAGATGTAAACCCACCAAAATGGCCAAAAGAAGTCTTACAATATCAAGTATTTGCAAGGATGTGAATTGATGGACTCATCATCAACATCTAGATGTTTCCCTAGATATTGACTTGCATGAGTGTGACCAGAGAAAGGTGCAGGGTTATTCAAAACAGGATTATTTTTAACAGTGGCAAACACTGGAAACAATCCATATGCACATCAACTGTATGATAAAATATATTTACAGTTGTCAGCATCACTGAATCTAAAAACACACAATATTGGACAACGAAGCATGGTCTAGGAGAGTGTATATTGTAAAATCAAAGTGATGTCAAGTTCAGAAAGTGGTCAAATGGAACAGTACCTCGTTTTGGGATACAAACAGGGTGAAAACACTAAAGAAAAAGATAGACTTATCAACAAAAATCCAGCCCAGCATGTTCTCTCCTGGGGAAGGAACAGGATATAATTGGAGAAGGGTACACAGGAACAATTAAGCTACTCACAATATTCTATTTCTAAGTGAGTGATGAATGCACAAGGATTTTCTTTGATTCTTATCTTTAAAATGGCAGACATATGTCTTATTTACTCTTCTGTAAGCAGAATTAATGAGAGCAAAACCAAAAATGAGTAGAATTATCAGGTGAAACAGGAAGTAGCTATGGGATATCTGGACAGAAGTCTCAAAGACTACCATGTAATAGTCCTTAATAATCACTGTTTTTCTCAGCAAGACATAGAGAGATCCTCAAAAATATAACCTATCGTTGTAGCCATTTCACCTACTGTCATGCCATTCATATCCACTTGGATCACTTTCCCCACTTCTATGTGCCTTTTGCTCCCCCCTTACAAATTTTTTTAAAAATTTTGCTTCCAATGGTTCACACCTGTGATACTATTTGCAAGCTGTTTGATGCTCACACCAAGAGAGCCACTTTACCTGAAAGTGGGAAGTGTTCCCATCTCCAAAGCCTTAGCTAATGACTGACTGGAGCTGGGTTATAGAAGCTCAGTTCCCCTGCCTTCACACAGGGTATGCTATGAAGCATATTTGAAACTCTGGAGAGCCCCCTGTGATGAAGCTTTGAATGAAGTTTTACCATTACTAGGCTTCTTTTCATTCTCTCACTCTCTCAGAGAGCCCTTGTACACTAACCTTCCTCTCAAAGTCTGCATCCAAATTCCAACTCATGTGATATTGCTGACAGGCCACAATTCATTTATATTTTCTGTTTTCTTAAAAGACCATTATTTGAGTTGTAGTCTAATACATGGTTGACTTTGGTCTTAACAAGAACTACTTTCTGGGATAAATCTAGAACAATGACAATTTTTATTCCTATTCTCTGAATGATGGTTTATGTGGACTTAATATACTTATAGATGGAAATACTTGAAATAACAGTTCCATAATAACACTTTCAAGTCTGATAAGAGATAAGACCTGTGTCAGGGGGCACTTGGGTAGCTCAGTGGTTAAGCACCTGACTCTTGATTATTGCTCAGGTCATGATCTCATGGTTTGTGAGATCAAGCCCCACATTGGGCCCTGTGCTGACAGTGCAGAGCCTGCTTGGGATTCTCTCTCTCTCTCTCTCTCTCTCTCTCTCTCTCTCTCTGCCCCTCCCCCCTCAAAATAAATAAACCTAAAAAAGTAAAGTCATTCAGATCTTCTGATTCAATATTCCCCTTCTTAGAGAGATATAGGACCTAGTAAAATTAGTAAGAATGGAAAAAAGAAAATCCTCCTGGGTTTACATTGACACTGATGTTTACTCATGATGCATATTTTATAAATACAACAAGCTTAATCAAGATTATTGTATTAGTTTGCGAGGGCTACCATAACACAGTCTCCCAGGTTAAGTGACTTAAATAACAGATATTTATTGTCTCACTGGAAATCCAAAATAAGATGTCAGACAGGATCCTTCTGAAGGCTGTGAGGGAAAGATCCCTTGCAGACCTTTCTTCTTGGCTTGTAGATGGCTATCTTCTCCTCATGTCTCTTCACAATGTCTCTGTGTCTGCATTTCCCTTTTATATAAGGGCACAAGTCATATTATATTAGGGCCTACCCTAACGACCTCATTTTTACTTGATTTCCTCTGCAAAGACCCTATTCAAAATAAGATCACATTCTGAGGTACTAAGAGAACTTCAAAATCTGAATTTTTGGAGGGACACATTTCAACCTATAACAAATATTACTAACTAAAAATATTATAATATTTTAAAGTTAATGCAATTCTCTGAGTTTTTTCATTTTATTGTTTTTAGTTCCATGCATAAGGCTGAGTTTAGGGAGATTCAGTGGTACACCCTGTTTATGAGAGAGAGCAAGTGCTAGGGCAGGTGTCAAACTCTGACATTTGACGAGCGACTAAGATCAGCAATCACATTGCCTCTCAGAATCAAAAGGTTGTATATTTTTAATGAATCCAAGAATTTCTGTCCTGAGACAATTTAGTCTGCCCTCAGTTGAAACCTTTGAGAAAGAGGATAGAGGATAGATATATTTTAACTAGAAACTTTGTTCATCGTCATGACCAGCTAGTGCTTCCTTGTTTCCTTCCCACTTTTATACTTAATAGAAATGATTCTCACCCTGTCTCACCACTAACACCATTCTCACACTCCATATGAGGATATGTAGGTTTATATGAATAGCCGTGGATGATGAAAGACAAACCTTTTACTACATATATGAGACTGGCTGTCTATCATTGTTTCTAGGGAAGGTGTATGATATTGCAGAAATTGACACAAACAATGCCCACTCTGATTATTACCTTAGACAAAATTATGGCTCAACATATTTATCGCTTACTTTTGTTTTTGTTTAAAATTAAGAAGCCTTAACTTTTAATGCCTATTTTTTCTTATATGTAGATTTTTTTTTCCTGTGAAACTTCAGAATTAAAGGTTAAAACTCCCTATCTGTGAAACCGTGGCTCTGTTTCCACCTTGCTTCATTCAAATACAAATTAAGTGGGAGCACCTCGTGGCTCAGTCAGTTAAGTGTATGACTCTTGGCTTCAGCTCAGGTCACAATCCCAAGGTTTGTGGGATCGAGCCCTGCTTGGGCTCTGTGCTGAAAGCATGGAACCTGCTTTGGATTCTCTCTCTCCCTCTCTCTGCCCCTCCCCTGCTCTCTCTCACTGTCAAAATAAATAAACATTTAAAAACACAAATTGAGGGGAAGATATTTGGCAATGTTCCCCTTGCAAGATCTCAAAACTCATAATTCTGTTCCCAGAGGAGTGATATTTACTCATACGCCTTCTGCAGTCAGGAGCAATAGGTGTCCATTTTGCTATTACAAGGCCTAAAAAGAAGAAACACCTGGGCACCACAAGTATTTATACATCTGTACCCTTGTTTCTGCTTTCTCTTCTGACTTCTGCCAAAAGGAAACCAGGGGTGACTAGCTGGGACACAGAGGCTTTTAAAAATCAACAGTGAGTGTATGGTCAGTTATTGGGACGGCTTACATGCAGTTATTCTAGGAGGAGGGGGGATTGACGAAATGACCTTTTGAGGATGATTCCAAGTGTATGACTCAATAATCACACTTATCAACCTGTTCTAGTTGTCAAGCACAAAATGGGAGTGGGAAGGGCAATCTATTATTAGCCACAGGCTTCTGATTAATCTTTTAAGCTAAGGGAGCTTGTGTCTCAGCCAAGATGTGAAGCTGTCTCCTGAGGTGAGGCCATTAACATGCCAGGAATGAGAGAAGGTTATCATTAAGGAGGCATTAGACCCTTATGACCATAGTGAAGGCAAGAATGGCTGGCTGGCTGGCCAGGCAAAGCTGGTTAAGAGCTAACACAAGGTCACTGTAAGCAATGCCAAGCCATATGTTCGAATTGAGGATAACTACACAGCAACTCTTTTGTCACCCTCTAGAGAATTCTATTCAGCAAATGAATGAGAAGGTAGTTCTATAAGAGTGATAAGAACTATGAACTGTACTGTGCATTTCAATATTGTGTGTATATATGTATACACAAATGTGTGGTCACATACTTTGTGCGTGTGTGTGTGTGTGTGTATTCTGGCCAATATCTATAAACATAAGAGATAATCTCTGGCCTTTAAAAATACATTAGCAAAGGAAATCATACATTTTCTTACAAAACCTATGTGCTTTCTCAAATTATACTTCTTCCTATAAAATAGAGATCAGAACGAAAATTTACAAATGTTCACATGTGTTGGGCATCTTAGATATCTATCAAAGTGTTGCCTTCCATTGGTCTTAGAGAATAATTCATCATTTAAAGGGTAAAGAATCTGATGTCAATTAATCATTCAAAATAAAAGTATAAAAAGAAGCTGACTGAATTAGTTTAGAAAGATAAATGCATCTGCTAAATGTGGATTACTTTTCCACTTATGCTTCTTTCCTCTTGATCAACATAGAATGCTATAGCTATTGATATGGAAAGGATGAGTGACCTGGTAATAATAATCAAAATAAACATTTAAAAATCTTGAGTATTAATGAGTTCTTGGCTGGCTAGCATGTGGCTTTGGTCAAGAATCTCAGTTTCCTCGTATGTAAAATGGGGATGATAATGACCTATTTAGTTGCCATTAACAAAGACTTGCAAGTAACAAACAATGCATGTGAAAGTGTCTTGGAATCTACAGTAGAGTGTGCATATTGTTGTTGATGTTGTGTTTGTTGTCATTATTGCTAACATGAGGGTATGTTAGTACCTAAATGTCTACTGTTCTCTGTCCCAGGTGTAGTAAATGACTGGCACATAGTAGATGTAATGAATACTGAGTTTAATGAACTAGAGTATATTGATGTAGTTATATATGATATGTTCCTTTATGTAGCACGAAACTACCAATATAATGTTTATATATAAATTAATATAGCTGTAAATAAATATATTCCAGGGGTACCTGGGTGGCTCAGTCGGTTGAGCATCCGACCTGACTCAGGTCATGATCTCGCGGCCCATGATTTCAAGCCCCGCTTAGGGCTCTGTAATGACAGCTCAGAGCCCGGAGCCTGCTTCAGATTCTGTTTCTCCCTCTATCTCTGCCCCTCCCTGCTCATGCTCTCTCTCTCTGTCAAAAATAAATACGCATTTAAAAACTAAATATATATATTCCATACACATATGTGATTTTCAAATTTGAACACATATAGCTTCATCTTTTTAAAATTTATCTTGTAATTATTATCTTTCGTTCAAGCCAGAGCTTGACATCATGTCAGACATCTATTCATCCATCTATGCACTCACCCCACAAACCAAAAAGCAGATCTGGGAATTAATGTACCTGAGTTCACATCCTCATTCAATCACTTACCCCCTATAAAAGTCTATTTTCTTATCTCTAACAAGAACAGTAGAAATCAGTAGTGACATTAGTGCTGGGAGAATGAAAAGACATCGTGTGTATAAAAGGACTTTCCAAAGAACCGAGCTCATAATGGTCAACAAGAAGTTCTCTGTTAGTAATTATTAAGCACATCCTTAATTCAGTGCCAGTATGTGTTGGTGTCTCTCCATTGACTTGCAATACAAAGGAGAACAAGACATAGTCCCTGCTTCTAGGAAGGTGCACTTGAGAGCCTCTGGTGGAGGGTCACATAACAGCAGAATGCAGCATTCTGGACTTGACCTCACCCAACGTGCTACACATACCTAACTTCTGAGAGTGAGGTCTAAACCTGCATTTTAAAACACTTCAGTTGTTCTTATGTGCAATAAGTTTAGCTATAGGATTTGACTTAGCAAGTTTTGTTTATAATGCAGAGATGGAGAGGACTGTTTATTTGTTATCCTGGTGCCTCAATATGGCATCTCAAACCATTTAGTCTCCTGCTTCAGAATGATGTACCCTTCCAAACACATACTTACGATCCATTTGGATTAAAAGTCTATGCAGTCTTCCCATCTGAAGAGATCAGAACTAAAGTTTACAAATGTATATACATGGTTTGGATATCTTAGATATCCATAAAAGTCTCATTTTCCATCACTCTTATAAAATAATTCATAATTTACAGAGTAAAGAATCTGATGTCAAAGAACCATTCAAAGTCCTCTCATCTCTTTGTGCCTGAATAAAATTTAAATTTCCTTGATCCCACGCTCTGTCACCTGTCCCACCATGGCAAAAACTTCTTCAACTCTTTGTAAGACTTGGCCTCAGTGGGAGTACCAATAGAGGAAGAAATCAGTGGAAGAGGAAAAAAACACAGAAGTAGGACACTGAGCCTTCAATCATCCATGTGATTTGCCTTTTTACATGAGCCAAACTGTAAAACCACAGAGAGCTGCCCCACCAGTTTCAAGGAATGGATTAATTTACCCTTAGTCTTTGGCTCTGTGATGGAAAAATCACTGTTTCTGCAGTGACTTCAACAGAAAGACGGGACAGGCACGAAAAGACAAAAGAGTGTAAAAACCAGTTTGACACTGCAAGGTTGTTAAATTCAGAAAACAAACTTTAGTAGTGTGTACCAGGAGTTGCATTTATCATTTTGCTCTTTTTATTTCTAATATTTACTCACTTTACTTACCCTCAGTGCAAATATATATTAAAAATTTACAAGTGTATGCACTAAAATTTATTAGTATTATACATTAATAAATATTAAGAATCAAGATAAATTATAAGCGTTCTTATGCATTCTGATTCATGTACCTTAAAACATAAACATATACATGGATATATAAAAATATTATAGCTTGCATGAATCAAAACAACCCAGGACTTGCCAATTTATCTTATTATTTAATATTCATTAATACATACTTCATTCCTGTAAATGCTGGGAGCTAGCTGATTGTTGTATCATTGGAGGGCACTGGAGTCAGTTCCATAACCAGAAAGCAAAGAGTGTGACATTTATTCATTGGACTCTGAAATGGATCTGTAGCATTAGGGAATGAAATGCTGGCCATGGTGCCCAGAGGTGTAAAAAACAAAAACTGAACAGCAGACACAGTGGCTTAGGATGATGGTGCCAGCTTTTTTTTCCCATTACCTGTGATCTGACATCAAGGTTAAGTAAATCCTCTTTTTAAACCCTGGACCGCCATTCAGTGACTTCTTTCTATCCTAAGCCCCAGCCACTCTGTTTTGTCTGTTTTCTCTTGTAAAGGGAAATTGATCTGATAAATGTGTTCACACTTATTTAATATGAGATTTGTTTCAGTATGATTTGCATTCTAATGAAGAGGGGGGAGAGGGCAACCCTTAACAGAGAAAAATAAAACATTAACAGCAGGACTGCCAGGCCTAGAATAGAGGCAGGCTGGGAGGCCACCGTGTTAATAAGAATAAGCTCATACCAGGTAAAAAACAGTGCAATGCCCAAGTGGAGGCCTGCCTGTAGGAAGGGGCAATCTCCTCTCCACTGCTCTCCTACTATCTATCTATCTATCTATCTATCTATCTATCTATCTATCTATCTATCATTATAGGTACTATATGTGTGTGAGGGAAATACCATAACAAATAGCTGTATGAGAAAGCCCTTCTATTTCCAGGTGACATAGAGATTGAAGTTAGATGAGAACTAGTTAAGATTCCCAGTCTGGGGAAAGCACGGAATTCCTCATCATCCCACCTTTATGCTAACAAATATAGTAGCACTCAACAAGGGTTTTTGCTAGTTGGACAAGCTGGAGTTAATCCATAAATCAAATCAAGTTAGACACTGTGGACTGACTACCGGGCCTTATTTCCTTACTTTTATTCCTTGTGTTTTTATTCTCTCAGGGCCTGATTTTTGCATTTCTGAGCTTACTACAATAAAAGGACATCATAATATCTTTTCTTCCTAAATGTGTGCTTCTGATCCAGAATATGCCTTTAAAAATAATGTCTGATGTCTAAGTCCTTACACTTTAAAATCTTGAAATCATCACGTAAAACAATGATAATGCTGGTGATACTGCTGATGGTAATGATGATGAAATATAATATGTATTCAGAGTTTACGAGTCAGGGAGTGTGATAAGAATTTGATGTGTATTATCTGTGTTAATCCTCACAGTACCTCTACAGAGTCCATAGTATGGTTATATCCATTTTATAATCTAGTTAATATCATAATTATGATAATGACCCTCATATTTTTATTTATAGGTGAATGCTTATGAACATGCTTCCATTGTCATTATCTCTTTAGATCTTCACCACATGTCTACGTCTCTATAAAATCGGTAATTTAGGGGGAAGAGAGGGATTTGCTCTTGGCTCCCTTTAGTTTCAGGAACAGTGACAATCCCTAACTCCTTTACACAAGAACATTTTGGAGCCTCCAAAGACCCTAGTTAATTGTCCCTATTTAATTTCATTTCTCCATCAAATTCCATTGCATTGTTAGCCCCACAATTAGGAAACAGCATGATATGGTAGCAAGAGTATTTGCATCTGAACACATGGTATAAAGTCAGCTTCTGTGTCTAATGAGGAAGGAATTAACTCAGAACTTGTCTGTAAACTAAAGCTTCTTGCCTTTCTACATCTTGGAAGTATCACATACAATATTTCAAAGCATTTTGTAACCCTAAAGCTTTTTTTTGCACAATTTTATACCGTATAGAATATGTGACGTGGATATGGTATATACATATGTTGCAAGGTAAGAGCATATCTGTATATCCAGCAATAGGCACCCTATAAGATATGGATATTTGTATATTGTCAAAATATAAATAGACAGTAAATTCTATACTTAAAATGACAGCTGCTTAGCAGTCGCTATCTTGTCATACAAGAATCCCATATAGGCATGTCTCAGGAGACAACCAACTCTTCTTTGCTTGATACTCTGAGTATCATATTAGTCATGTAACTAATATATAAAAGCCCAGTGCTTCTTCATTTTTCTGTGAAAACGAATGATATAAGTGAAACGTGTAATATAGAATATGAGTATAAACGTCCACCATATTTCACCAGGTAAATCGAGAACAGTCCTGTGTTCTAAATTATCAATACTAGCACCCGCTATGATATGTAAACAGATGCTATACCTACAACTTTTTGCTTATAATTTACTTGTTTTCCCACTTCTTTTTTACCAAGATATTTTAAAGCATGATCCATCAAGGTATTCTGCCTTGTCTGGTAAAACACCATTGTACGTTGTATTCTAATGATATTATATTCAAAGGTATTCTAATTATAGTAAATGAAAGAAAAGATTTACACACAGTTGTGAGCATTAAGTGCAAGACTTGACAATATTTAGGACTCAAAAGCCTAAGGTATTTAATGAATAAGAAAACAAGAAGTCAGATAAAGTATGCAGCATATGAGTTGAGACATGCAAAAGGAAGCAAAAAAAGAGTGCTTTATCTACTGCCCCCAACTGAGTGTCCTGCTGACCTAGTGTTGACATAATATAACCTAATTTAAAATCATATGTGTGAACGAATAGGTAAAGCATGATTAAAAGTTAAAGGACAATGAGGTTATTAGATGGGAGAGAAAAGCAATTACATTTGCAATATTCACCAAGCCAAGGAAAGCACATTACTTTCCTCCTTAGGATTGGTTGATGGACTTACAAAGAGCTTGTAAAGCTGAAGGGCAGGACTCACAATGCAATTTAAAGTCTTTGTGATTAACAATTTTTAACTTTATTGACCTTTGTAACAATAATCATGCTTTCTCTCCAAGGGAAGTTCTTTCTATTTGTGAAATACTTCCCTCTCAATAGACTAGAGGAACTGAGTACCTGTTATTGAATCTTACTATAACTGAGGAATGTAGGAGGCTAGGGAGATTAAAGCAAGTGGCTTCTCTCCTTAACCCATTTTTTGGGGGCAGTGAGATCTGAACTACTGTATTTCTTTACATCACAAAGCACACTCACATAAGGAGAAAAACGGCATTTAAAAATCTTTGTCTTAAGGCCCAACATGGTTGCTGTATTTACTCACATTATATGCGTGCACATTTGCGAAGCTTTTGCCTTCACACTCCTTCTCAATTGTATTGTCTCAAAACTTAAGCACTTCCATTTCTCCCTAGCTTAACCTCTGCTAAAACAATAAACTAAACTCAGGAAACTGCCTTGGCACATATTGTTTTATTTGGTGTTCCTGAAGGTCATGAGCATTCTGCGCTCTCCTTAACCGATTAGACAGATCATATGCACAATTAATCTCTCCTAATCCCTCCCCTCAGTTAGACCATAGGAGAAAATGCACATCCAACAAGGATAATGCTTTTGTACATCTGAGGCTTCTTTCATCTGAGGATCTCAAAGTCCTTGTTACACATGTCAAAAGCTCCCTATCACTCTTTCGAAATGGGTATTACAAGATTAATTTGCAGAAGGGCAAAGGCAGGCACGGAAATGTTAAGAGACTTTCCAAAGAGCATATACTAAGGATACACAGCAATAACACCCTCGAGTTTGGGGTTCATATGCCCTGGGGGGATAGAGGACATTTCAATATACGGGAGGTTTATCTTTTAGGAAATGAGGTCTCACTAAACAGAAAATGGATTTCTTTACGTTATCATAGGTCATAGGGTTGAATAAAAGGCCTCAGACTTGATACCTTCCTTTCTCTTTTCTTTTAGTCTCACGGGTTTAAAATTGAGAGAGGCAAGGCTGTTTTCACTGTCTCTAAAGTACTTGTATGTGGGAGTGCGGAGTGAGTCTGGTTGCAAGCATATGTCCTTGGACTTGCACTTTTATTCAGAGGACTGAAAGGTCTGATGGAGGTCCTTGGAACAAAACAAACTAACATCAATAAAAGTAACAAACACAGATAATTCTAAGACTCTTTTGAAGTCATATGTTTGAAACTCAGAACTCATGTTTCCTTTGAAAGAAACCATTTTTATAAGGAGGTTAGATTCCTAGTCCAATCTGATAAACTTACTATACCAGTGATGAGGTCGAACTACTATGTATCTATCACTAATGTGATTAACATTTATAAATTATTGCAGTTGTGGTTGTTTCATAGAAAACATTTTTTGTTATTGTTTTTATTTTTAATTGAAGTATAGTTGACACGCAAAGTTACGTTAATTTCAGGCATATGGCATAGTGATCCCAAACTCTATACGTTATACTACCCTCACCACAAGTGTAGATACCATCTGCCACCATACAGTGCTATTACAATACCATTGACTATACTCCCTATTCCATTCATCTCAATGACTTTAACATTCCATGACTGGAAGCCTGGACTTCCCACTCCCCTTCATCCATTTTGCCCATCCCCTGAAATCCCTCTTCTCTGGCAACTATCAGTTTGTTCTCTTTATTTATGGATTTGTTTCTGCTTTTGTTTGTCTGTTTCTTTTGTTTTTTAGAGTCCACATGTAAGTGCAATCATATAGCATTTGTCTTTCTCCATCTGACTTATTTCACTTAGCATAATACCCTCTAGGTCCATCTATGTTGTTGTAAATGGCAAAAATCTCATTCTTTTTTATCAGTGGACATTCGAGTTGCTTCCATATTTGGCTATTGTAAATAATACTGCAATAAACATATAGTGCATGCACCTTTTTGATCTCATGAAAAAATAACATTTTAGTACCTAACGTTTCTAAAATATTATCTTTACCAAAGGTCCGTGGTCAAGGGGACTGTGACCAAAGAACAGGAGTGAGCACTCTCCTGTCTACACTCAAAAGACCTTCTTTGTGGGAGAAGGGCAATGACTATGTCTAGTTCTGAGCCAGTGACTCCAGCGTTGGTAGGGAGGGTAGAGCCCTATAGAGTTTTTCTTACGTGACTATAGAGATGTCATTGCTGGAAAGGAATATTGTCTAGGCCTTAAAAGGTCAGGGTGGGGAACAATTCCTCCCATGCTAAAGATGACCTTGCCACCTAGACTCAAAGTTTCACTGGGACAGGAGAGAGTTTAGTACAGATACTGCCTTTCTCTACCCAACCCCTACATTCTCATATGGAGAGCATGGAAAGGAGTTTTTAATAAATATTAGCTCTTGTAAAGTCATATCTCTCTGTACACTGCTTTTCCAGTCTGTAGCATTCAATATCCACCAAGGACTTCCATTTTACACTCTTTCCAGTTTGCTTATAACCAAGCAAACCAAGTTTACTCTAAAAGTAGTATAAGCTGCTAAAGTTAGAGCCTGACCCTGAACTCTAGTTAGAATATGGGGCCCCTGGGACCTTGTTAAGCCTATCCAGCCCTTCTTCTTGTGATTGAATTCTCTATTTCAGCTCCTATGTGTTTTCTACCACACTGAATCATCTGGAACAAACAGAGCCTGAGGTACACCTTAGCTAGGTACAACTTTTGAATACTGTGCTCTGTGCTACCTAATTGCTATCTAGAACAACATCTACTTGTTGGGCCAGTTTATTCTCTCCTTATCCTCTTTCCTAACAGCCATGCTGATTGAAACTCATCATACTATGCCATGAGCTCATCAGGTGTTGTGCACGTCTATGGTATTTGCTGACTGCAGGAACTTAAAAATCTTTCTTAGGGTTAGGGTATGTTTTCTGGCCAGGGTGGGAAGGGTCGAAGGGCAGCCACAGGCTTTTCTCACAGAAGCGTGGGGGAACAGAGGAAAAAAAAGTACACTTTATCAAGCACATAAGTATGTAATGGTTAATGATGGTTGTGGTAAAGAAAAATCTATGAAGAAAATTTAAAGATATTAGGAGACTGTATCACTGAAGAACTGAGCTGAGGTATCTTTAGAGTTGAAGGAATAATAGAAATGAGTCAGTGGATAAACCCAGGAGTTAACTTTTCTACCTTTTTTCATGTTCTTCTGTCATCATTGCTCTTTGTAGAGATGATATACAGGTTATTAAATGTCAAATTCTAAAATTTTGCAAATACATCCCCTCCCCCACCCCGCTGAAGATTTGACTGGTCATGTTTTGTTTGACAGGAAACCTGCCGAGCCAGAACTGAAGATGTACACTATGAGAATCAGAGCACTTGTTATAACAGAGTTTATTAATTCACTCTCCTTCTTGGCAGTTTTAAAAAAATATTACTTTGATTGTTTTCAGATTATCATAACCTAATGCAAAACATGTTACAATCATTACCTGAGTTTCAACTATATGTATATCATCCATCAACTCATCCATCCCCTGTCTAAAAGTCTTATCACCATAAATTACATTTGAAAACCTAAAGTAGATGTTATTCATCCCTATTATTATTGAACAACAGGGGATGCACATGTTTTTTAAATCAAAATCCTCACTCTATATTCACTAATGCCTTTCAATATCTTATGGGATATTCAATTGGCAAATTAGTAATGAAGTTTTTCTAAGAGAAATGATGCCCTTAAAAAAATAATTTCAACACAAACCATTTTGCAGAGGATAAGCATCTCAATAATGGTCTGATGATCCCTGCACAGCTGGGGGGAGAATCTCTGCCTTTCAATCTATTCATTTTGACTCCTATGTGTGTTTGGAAATACAGCATTATTATTCTACCCACTGAATTTATCAAAATGCAGCTTTACACATTTTTAAGGTTACTTGTAAGTCTTCTCCAAGGTCATTCCCCATCTCTCCTCTTTTCATGTTCTCCCTCTCTGACCAGCAAGGACCATGGTCCTACTGAGGCACAGTTGCATCATCTCTAATGACATTAACTGCTGTCATTGACACCCTCACCAATAAAAGCAACCCCCTACCAAATGCTACTTCAGTACAAAACAGGGAAATAAATACTGCAAGAGACATTTCATCTAGTTAGGAAGTTTAACCTTTAACACTAAGGTTCACGGGAGGCTTGGAATTCTACCAATACACTTAGAGAAATGTTAATATGTGACCTTCAAATTTTGTCACCACTGTTAAACTTGTACATCTTTTTCTTAAGACTGCCTTTGACTACTTCCCCCTGTTTATCACATTGTTTATTATTGATATGAACACCAAAGTATTTCGTCTAATTTTTGATTTAATGCATGTTCTCAAGTGCCAAATGTGCTTTCTGTTTAGAGTTTGTATGTGCCCTGCTCCATCCATGATGATAATGCCTACCTGATTGACTAAAAGGGCAACAGTCCATCCTGTCTTTTATGGTAACTAACACTGCTACTCTGATGAGATGGGCTACCTCCATAGGCTCACCATATCCCAAGTAAAACCACTTCACCACCATTAAGTTAAAATAAAAGAGTAGCAGGCAAATACAAAGTGTATAAAAGCTCTAAAATTTTATATGTGGACATTTATATAATTCATTAATTGAATTTTATTTTATGTCCTATGTCTTTTGATGTGGAAAAGGTTTTTCTCTCTATTTAATTTATTTGTATGCAATAATCCAGAACCCAGAACATTGAAGTGATTTACCATGCACAGTCCCTAGTATGAAGATTACTGATTTTGTAACAAATGTTCTATCACAAACTGCTTTTATGACAAATTTGAATTGATTTTAAAAGCAATTCCATAGTTATTGTCATGTATTTTACTGCTATCTAGTTAAAAATATCCAAGTAATGAAAAATAATTTCAGAAAGAAATAAAGCAAAATATAGATGAGAAATAAATATTTTAAATAAAAATCATACAAAATCCTACTGCCAAGCCACTATTTCTTAAGTTATAGTCTTGGAGACTGGAATACCATCTGTTGATTTTCTAGTACATTCAGTGGTAATGATAATCATAGTGACCTTTTATTGATGGCTTACCATACCCAGACTGTGTTGTCAAAGCTGCATGTGTGTGAATGTGTCTTATCTTCATGACAATTACATGGGGCAGATTCAGTAACTACCCAATGGTATAAATGAAGAGACCCATTTACAGAAACGTTAGTATTGAACTTAGTCTCACAGAGTTAGGGAGTATTAAACCAGACTTTTAATCTCTTTACCATACTAGCTTTTATGAATAAATTAGCAAAGTTAAATATCCACAGTTTCTTCTCCCAAATCCAAACTCATGTTTTTAATTAAAATCTATCATAAGTAAATTATTTTATTCTTATATTAAGTATAAGTTTCCCCCCAAAATATAATATTCATAATCTGTTTTAACAGACTAAATATATATCTTCCAATAAGTTTGTTTCAGAAAATGTTCATGGATATTATTTTTGCCAAGCTCTTTGATGACAGAGGAGGTCTTTTGACCTTCATATGTGAGTCACCTCTTGGCTAGATGTCGAATGTGAGAAACTTAACTCTTCCTTCCTTTAGGAGCTGGTTGCTCATGATAGAAAAGAGAAATCTGAGTCAAGCCCCAGCACAGAGAGAGGTGATTTTACCAAGTCTTTACACTATCCCTCTTATAAGAAACACAGAATCCTATTACAGAGACACACTAGTTTAAGACCAACTCAGTCAGTGCTGAAGTCAGTCCCAAAGCTTACCCAATGGAACCAGAATGCAAAGGGTTTTAACCAAGATTTCTTCTTTATTCCTGGGGTACTACTTCATGATGGCAAGTGCTGGGTGTCATTGTAGGTAAACCATTTGAAAAAGATTGTTTAAAGCTGTAGGCCACTTCGTTACATTGTTGACAATATATATCTTTAGGATTTTTTTTTAACTGCCTTAATATTATTAAAATTAAAACTTGTAGCTGTGCATAAAATTTCTATTGATTGTATCTCAACACATATTCAAAAGAGCTGTATCTCATCAAACTTACATGAAAGGTCCTGGCCTGGTAAGACTTTTAGACTGAATTATAGGCAATTATTCTTTTGCAAGTTGAAAATAAGTGGAGAGTTGAAAATTTCCTATGGCTTAATCTAATAGGTTAAATGATCCTAAACTAGCTCTGGTGATGATGAAAGATTGATACCAAAGGCACATGTTAAGAGTTTGAACAAAATTGTTTCAGGTTTTAAGATGAAGGAAAAAGTATAATTCTCAACTACATATTTTATAATATGTGAATTTAAATACAGCTGGGAAAGTAAATGAACAAATTAGTTTTTATTATTAGATTGTTACTATTTTTTCAAGTTGGCCTAATTTTTAAAATTTCTTTATTGAGAAAATGTAGGACTGGTTTATATTCAGAGTGATCGCCAATTTTCTTATAATTAGGTATGTATTGTATTTTGTTCTTTGAAGGTACGTGTAGAATTGTGTCATTATCTTTTAGATTCCGTTATTTCATTGGCAGATGTTTAGATATTATGACTTAATTTTACATAGCATGAATCATTTCCATCTACAGGAGCAAGTCTTCTGTCAGTTAAACATATTTGTTCTCCATAATATTTGCAACTATTTTTTCTTTTCTTTTTTCTTTCTTTTTTGTTTTTGTTCTTCTCTTCAGGAATACCAGTTTTCACAAGATGATAAGATGATTTCCACTGGCATCCCTCATCTCTTTTCTTTCTTTCTTTCTTTCTTTCTTTCTTTCTTTCTTTCTTTCTTTCTTTCACCTTTCTGTTTTTAAGTCTGTGACTTGAGTATCCATAAGCCTGTGATCCACATCATTTATTTGGTTTTCCACCATTTCGGCTCTGAATGTGAGCACTCAGTGTACTTTTTCACCATCTGTACCATGATTATGCACTCATGTTCATTCTTCTCTCAAGTCAGCCACTGCCTTTGTTGTGAGTCCATTCTTCTATCATCCCATTTTCAGCTTATATTTATTTAGGAACAAAGCAGTTGATATCTGTACATTTCTTTTATTTCCTAATATAATGTTTATTCCTAGCCATTTAACAGCTCTACAATATTCTTATTTTCTTATTTTAATATAAGATTTTTTTTTCTAATCTGTGTAAGGGGAATAGAGAGTTCTAGTGTGGTTCTGGAATGTGCTACAGTGAGTGGCCAATTTTTAAATACTTCTGTTGCCTTTAAATTTCTGTGTGAGGAGGCTTATCTTTCTTGAAGTCCTCTGTTTCTGTTGGACTACATGGGTGAAATGTTTCCTACTAGTGTACTTCCAGGCTTTCTCATAGCTTGCCCTTCACCAGGCTTCAGAGGCTATTAATCAACATGGACATGGAAAAGGTGAAAGAGTATATGGGGAGAAGGAGTTTCCCAACAGGACCCATGTCCCTAGGGTCCACACAGACCATTAGCTCTTGCTTGCCCCATAACTTTCAGTACTAATGTCCACTTATACAGGAATGGTTCTTGTGCCTGCCCCACCATTTTCCTTTTATTTGGTTCCATCACATGACACATGCCAGGAATCAGATGCAGCATTGGTAAATATCTTTCCCCACTCTATCCTTTTTGGTGATCTGGGTAAGGTTCTAGGGGAAGAGTTTGGAGGTTTGCTAGTAATCCTGTTTTTTCAGAACATCCAGATATTTTTATGACTTGAGAAATGGTAGATTGCTTGAGGGATTACAATCCATTTCCCCCCACAAAGCTGGAGATAGCTTGCTACCTATACGTAGTCACACCAAGAAAGATAAACTTTCTTAAATTTGGTACATCTTACATATAAAAATGTAAAGCTGTCATCTTATATTAAAGGCAAACCCTTCCAGGAAGATTTTATTCTTACCTGCAATTGGCAACTTCATTTTCATACTGCAGAGAGGTATCAGGGTGGTAACTAGAGACCAAGTTTTCCAGATTATAGCATATACCCCTGGAGGACTGGTGGGCTGGCTGGGAGGGTGACATCTGTCACAGAAAGAAGCCCAAACACCTAGGATGGATTCTTGTCTTAGTATCAACTACTGTCCAATCAGAAGCCATTTCTTCCTTGTTCTTTATAAAATGATGGTGTGCATTTTCCTATTTTAGAAACACCTGTTAAATTATTTTCTTAATGCAATTCTCAATTTTTTAATGTAACACAATATGACTGGTGGGATGTTGTTCATGTTTTGGCTCAACATGAAATTTTAGTAGCTGAAAAAAATAAAAATTAGGTGTCAAAATAGGCTTCTTCCGAGTCCCTTAAAGGCTGACACGAAGGAGATCTGTCAGAATTCTGGGAGTGGGAAAGGTTGGGTATTTTCTAAGCATTTCAGAAGTACAAGCATCCTGAAATTGGCACTCAGTAAACACACAAACAATAGCAGAAGACACTAATAAAACTAATTACTTGTTATGAATCATGTGGCTTGATTTATTTGCACACATACTATGTGTCTAGGCTCTACAGGGATAAGGATGTGGTAGACACTACAGGAATAAAAAGAAAATATAAAGGATGTTTTCTTCCCTCCAAAGCTTATGATACGATTAGTAAAATAAAATATTTATTTGGATTAACTAGTAAATAATGGAGTTCCCTGGAAGGGTACTTGTACATGGTAAACACTAAATAAGTATTTTTTAAATTAGACTTTTGTAAGTGATTCTACATCACCATGCTACATGCAGAAAAACACTATGTGAATATATTATTTCTATTATTATCTTAAATGTCAAGGAAGAGAGTTGTGTAGATTGATATATTCAGAAAAAGACATCATATGAAAATATTATCTGAACAGAGACTTGAAAACAAAGTAAAATAACGATATCAAAGGTAAACTAATGTGTTGGAAAAAATGGAATATGCTATTAAAAGACTAGAATACAAGCTCTTTAACTTACTAGCTGGTGTACTATTATTGATTAATTTAGCTCTCTATGATAACACAGTTTCCTTATCTGTTAAAAGGTGACCATAATAATGCCCAGGTCATTGGATTCTTGTGAACATGTTTTTCATGAAAATGCTTGGAAGACAAAAACAAATCAAGAAGTATTTCCTTAATCTGTGTTGTCAATCCACAAGGAGTGTGTGTGTGTGTGTGTGTGTGTGTGCGCGTGTGTGTGTGTGCGTGTGTGTAAAAACATAGACACCAAGGAGGAAATAAACAGTCATACTCATATATAAAGAAGTAAAGAGTCACCATTCTGGATTTAGTAGCATGAATATCTCTGAAGAAAGAATTCTGGTCAATGGAAAATGTGAGCAGACATGGAGATGTTATGGGGAGGACAGTTTCATAGAGGAAAGGGGAGTTGACTTTGTGCGTACAGGTAAGATTGATCTCTCTGGATGTGTTCTATCCCATCCTGGAAGTTCTTTCTCACCAACCTAATCCCCATAAGAAATACTCTTACGGTGACCTGTCCTTCTTGAACCTTGTCTTATATCTTCCCACTTCCCCCCTGGCAGGTGTTCTGTAAGACATTTGCTTTTCAGAATGTTGTTAGGACGATCTGCTCCTTCTTACATGTTTCTTGTGTGGGCATCCTTCCCTAAACTTGAATAATAAGCCTTAGTCCATAGTATCTTAGTCCATGGCAGTAGAGGTCAGCTTGGGTGTGTGCTGTGAAGGAATAGGAGATGATGGTTGAACTTGGAGGGTAAATGAGCATATCTTTCTCATGTGTCTGACACACATATAGATCTGCTTTTCTTTGTTTAAACTGAAACCATGCGTGTCATCAAGCATGTAGAGAGTCCTAAAGAGAAAAGAGACAGGGATTATTCTACAGACATAAAAGACCAAAAAACAAAAACCAAAAAAGAATCAGCCCCTGCTGCCCCTGCAGGCCCTAAAGACGAAGGGGAAAGTGGTGGGAGAATTCTCTAAAGCCTTTACTTATTACTTATTCTTGTCTTCCTCTATGCCTTTATAGGAGTTGGCTCAATCCATCTTTTCCATTCCTTCCTGTCAAAAACATTATTTTCATTTCTTCACTTCATTCTCTTCTCTTTGTCCCAGGGCTTTCAATCTTAAATTCATTTAAAACTTAAAAAAAAAAAGTTGAACTACTTGGGTTTTTCAGTATCTCTGGCATTTTAGTCTTGCTTTTGGCATTGCTTTTTCTTGGAATATTTCATAAGAGAGCCAGCATGTGAAGTTATTTGAACCTGACTTGTAATCTGCCATATAAAAATTGAAATGGAGTTACATATGGCAGGATCCAGTGGTAATGGACATATAACCTTAGTCTCATGTGGGTGAAGTGCTCCCTAGGCTTTAGGATGCAGGGAGCATCCTGTCCTCAAACCTGATTAAAGACTAGGTACCAGGGACAGAGACCAGAGGCTGCCATAGAGCTTTCCCAAATTACTCTTTTCTTTTCTCTAAATTTCATGGCACTCCTTTTTTTTTTTTTTTTTTTTTTTTTTACTTCTCTTAGTACCCTATTGCTATGTAGGTGTTCATGGATTTCTGTACTCCTCTGCCACCTACCCCACCCTCAACCCAACCCAGATGGCACCCTCTTTAAAGACAGGGGATTTGACACCCAGATTTGTTACCCTCAGTGCATTTCACACATTGTCTGTCACCCAGTAGGTTCAAACATTCTTTAAATGAATGGATGAGTAACAGTAATTCTAGTACAACCAGGTTAGGAATCAATGAAAGGTGAGGGGAAAATGCTCGAGCAGCAGGGAAATATGTACTGCCTCCTCCCAGAGGATACCTCCTTCTCTTCTACTTGTAACTACAGCATCAGCAGTTTATTTCAGTTCAGGAAACACTTATTATGACAAGCTCTCTGGTAGGTTATGGGGAAACAAAAGAAAGCAAAATATGGTTCTTTCCAGAAGGCAGTTATAATCTTCACAGTGCAACAGAAAAGGATATACACAGAACAAGTGTAGTATAATCCATGCATTGGAGAGACTTCTGAACCATCTTCAGTAACACAGAGAGGCATGGTCCATCTCTGGGTGAATGGTCAGAGAAGGACCCCTAGAACCAGATTTCAAGGATGAGTATAAATTTTTCAGGTCCAAGAATACAAAGATTTATTCTATGATGACCAATAGGAAGTACATGTGTGCCTGTGTATGAGTGTATATACATCTATATGGGGGCATGTGTGAGTGTGCCTGACTAGGCAGGTACCTGTGTGAGACATATGTTTCCATGCATGTGTACGAGTGTGTGTGTGTGTGTGTGTGTGAGTGTGTGTACACAAGAGCGTGTGTGCACATATGTTTGTGTGTGTCATTATGGGAGGGGATGGTTGCAGTGATGGGCAGGGGATTGCACTAGAGACTGGGCAGACTGTGGGTTGGTAAGTTCATTTCTCACCATTAATTCCCACTTCTAGAAATGGTCTAAGGAAGGCCACAGAAGAGGTGATGCTAAACGGGAAATCAGGAAGCACAGGCATTAATTTCAATTCTCTTACATGAAATTAGTGACATCAGAAACCTTTGTATTCCAATGTGTTCAGTGAAGGTGTACAGCTAGACAATGGCAAACTGATGGCTGAAGCCAAGGACTAATACAGTGTTTCCCTTTGTGGTCAGAGTAGAGACCAACATCTGTGAAAACCTAAAGTGGCATGACCTGGCTGGTGGGAGCATGTGGGCTAGCATGAAAGACTTGGCCAAGCACGGCTCACATTCTGTAATTCTGGCTGTCATGCTACATCTCATGTGGAGATGGCAAAGAAAGTTTGACTAGAAAAGGGTCTACAATTCCTGATATTTGTTGGGGGAGTTTAAAGAGAAAAATTAAAGTATGAAATAAACCCAAAACAGCTTTTATGAAAAGAGAATTGATTAAAATTTCTTCCAAGAGACCAGATCATACTCTGCCTCTCTCTTATTAATAATATAACTATTATCTTTGATTTGGATAGAGGAAGGAAATCGTTCAACGAAAATTTTAGGAGCCAAAATTTTAGGAGCATTTTAGGAGCCAAATTCTTAGAGAAACATTTGAGGGGTTGCAGATGGGAAAAGAAAAATCATGGGGGGACATGCCAATCATCTTCAAATTCTTTAATGGGCTTCAAAATGAAGGAAGAACATCAGTGTTATCTCAGAATCTGGAAAGCAGAACTGGTACAGGTAATTTTTTGGACAGTCTCTCCTGCTAGACTCTGGGCCCCATTTTTTGCTATGGTCCAAGGATTGGCACAGCACCCATGCAGAGAGGGTGTCACCAATGATATTCAGAGTCAGCAAAATAGATGGTATGGAGAGACCAAGACTTCATTAAACATACAGGAGAAAAAGGCTTTAGACTCAAACAAATCCGATTTTGAGTGTATTTTTCTCACTTAATAGCTATGGCCTTGAGAACATTGCTGTACCTCCTTGAGGTTCCTCATCCTCAAAATGAGAATGATGCTTATCACTTGTGAGTACAAAGATTAAATGCAATGATATATGTTAGGTTTTACTTATTTTGACAAAAATAGGTACCCGTTGAAAGGGTTGCTGTTATGATCATCTTATTTGAGCTTTCCCCGAACACTTTCATAGAGTAATGAGAAAACTGAGGGTCCTGGGGACTGAGAAATTTGCCTAAAATTGCACAAGTAGTAAATGATGGGGTGGGAATTCATATCCTCACCTGTCTCATAATAGAACCCTGCCTATACAGGACCCCATGCTGACTCTCAGCTAGGGAAATACTTAACGCTGGCAAATACGTCAAAAGACTATGTGTTACTCTCATGGCCAGACAGGGCACACATGTTGTTCTTGTCACTCTACTCAATGTAATAGATACTCTAGGATTTGTCTGGCCTGGAATCTGTACCACAAGCTCCTGATTCAACTTTAACTCTCTATTTGTGGAGGTGCAAAACGGATTTGGTCATGACTCCTTTTTTTTTTTTTTCCTTTTATCCAACTGAATGCAAGGACAGAACATGGAGGCTGACAGGGCTTGATTCAAAGGGAATCTCAAAACTCCTTGGCCACCTAATTCAGAACCACCTTCCCACCCACTCCACATTCTGCCCCCCACCACATACACAGTGTGTCCTCCCAATAGCTTTCTGTAACATGCAAATACTCCCAGAAGGGGAAACTATAAGCTACTTGCCCTGGGTGGTATCTTTCCTCCCTAGCACTGGTTATGAAACTGTGCAGGAAAAACCTTTTTAAGTAGGGAAAATAATAAAGGAAAACAATTTGTAAATGATACTTTTTCTTTCAATTTTATTTGTAAATTTCCGAATTTGGCCAAGTACTTTCTAAGTCACTTGGTGTTTTGACTACAAGAAATCTTATGTCTTTTCCTTCTCACTTCTCTATTCTCCCACCTGCACCTTGTGTCTTTGTTCTCTCTCTCTCTCTCTCTCTCTCTCAGCCTGAAAATTCTGGTTCGCCGTGGTTTAGGGTACACGTCGTGGTCGATCACTGATAACCACATTCCCCGTTCTGAGGTGCAGGAACACTTCCTTAAAGCAGAGAGTGCACGGACTAACAATTATATTTCAAGCTGCATTTAATGTTGAAGTATGAGACAACAAATTGATCTTAGATTTCTTCAGTCAAGCGTGACCTCACCTCTGACTCTGGCAGAAGCCGCCTCTGTGCCAAAGCAGTAGTCACACAGTTGTGAAACAAATAAAAGGGAAAAAAAACCCCACAAAGCCTCATCCTCCCTAAAACAAAGCAGAAGAGAAAAACTACCACCAATTTTTTTTCTGCATTAGCAATACCTGCTTCTAGAAAGGCAGACTGGAAAACAGTAACTGAAACATTCTGACAGCCTTCTATGCAAACCACCCGTTCTAGTGTATTCTTCCTCTTAGAAAACATGGAAATTCATAGATATGTTTGTGTTAAAACCTAGGTCTTTTCATTGCAGAATATAGAAATTGAAATATTCAAATATTTGCCCCCAAAGTATCTAGTACGATGACTATTTAACGTCTAGGAATTATATGTAGTTGGTTATTTATTGAATCCCTTTATGATAATAGCTATTGAACAAAGGAAGAAAAATTATCTGGCTCTAAGAAGATCAAGCATTTTACATTTTTTCATTAATTCTCAGATGGTTTTTCTGAGGTAAGCAAGTAGTATTCTTACTTCATTAGAGACAGGGAGAAATAAAAATCCAAAGGGAACCTGACAGGTCCTAGAGATACCCAGTTTGTCATTGCTGGAATGGAGAACCAAATCCAATGGTAATAAAAGAAAAATATATTTTAAAAAGAAGAAGAACAAGGAGAAGAAGAAAGAAGGGAGAAAAAAGAAGACCTCAAAGAGCATTTTCTCTCTGGATGTCAATGACACTTTAAACATAATTCAAAATATATGAAAAAATCAGTGGAAATGATTCTGGGGCAACAAATTAAGATTGTGAAGTTGCATTTCAAATACCTTTGTTGTAAAATAAATATGGCTCCATTGACAAAGTTTATAATGTGAGATGTTTTCTGAGCTCTGAAATGCTATCTCAAATCCAGAATTAGCAATGGAAATGTATACCTTTATATTTTCAGTTTTGATATGAAAATGAGTTAATTTAGAAAGTGGACCTAATAAAAAAAAATCCTTTCTCTGTTCCCCAATGCCAGCGTTTATGACCAATTTTTATTCTTAGTCCAAGAAAGAAAAATCAGACCTTTTGCCAAAGTTTAAGAATTTATGTGAATATCTCAGCCCTTGCAGCCTAGCTTTCCCAAACTGCCTGCTATTCCAAGATTAGCTGCTGTGTGGCGTTAGTCCCCTTCAAATGAACACGTTCTTGCTTCCTCCAGCTCCTACTCATCTGCCTTGTTGCTTGAAAATGGTTCTCTTTGCTGTCACTGTAACAAACGGTTCTAATTGCTGGGTCGACTGTTAAGGGGGGAAATTGCAGCAGTCCGCAGTTGAAGGCTTTCGCTCTGCTTTGGTAATGACACAGAGAGCCAAACTGCTCCTTTCCTGAAGGAATAAAGAAGATAATCTTGAAAAAAATCGTAATAAATAATAAATCATTTTAAAAGCAGCAGAAAACAAACACACTTTCTGAATGGTTATAGTCGAACCTAATTGTAATGCATTTTCCCTCATGAAAGGATGAAAGTTCTTGGATATGTTTCCGTATATTCTTGGTGGTGATGATGGTGGTGGTAGTGTTTGTTTTTGTCTGTGAAGTAATACGTGGTAGGCAATAATTTGGAATTGTAAACTTTCCAATTTATTTTCATGGCAATCTGTGAGATGTGTCCCTGGAGGTAGGCAAACAATTGCAGTTTTAGAGCTGAATTGGCCTCTCTCTTTCTCCTTTCTTACATTAGAAAGCATGCGATCTCATTTTGAGTAGGATTACAAAATTCCCAAAATCTAATAAAGTGCCAGAGGAATATTCGATAGTCTAAGATGGTCCATGTGTTAGTGAAGAAACACTCCATGATGGGAGAGGTAAAAACGAGAGCAGTTATTGTCAGATTTTACTGCCATAACAGAATTCAGGTTACAAAAGGCAATCCCTAATTTGGGAATTTAATCAGATAGCAAGCACCAAGGACAGCAGCTGCTGTTACATTAGCTTGGATAAAATTATAGGGACTATCAATTCTTATGCTTCAGGGCATAAGCTGATCACCAGCTGAGGTCAGGAGGAAATTTCCCCAATGGTAAGCTTGCGCAGTTATATCCATTATAAGAGATTTAACAACTACCCCCAAAACATCTGATGTGATTCATTACCAAACAAATACAAACATACAACATGTATGCATACTGATACATAAGCATGTGCACATAGGGACTAGATAAGGGAGGGAAGTGGATACTGGTCTAAATGCCCAAGTCTCATAATGGGCCAAAGGAAACTCACCTTCACATTGTCCACTTTGCTTATAGATGCCTTTTGTCTGAACCTGTTGGTGGTATTTTTTCCCGTGTCTTCTCTCATGAGATGTTCACATTTGCTTATGTGAACTCAATCTTCAGAAATAAGTGATAGTAAATGGGGCTGGTATTCAATTTTTATAGCTGTATAACAAATTACAAATTTGGCAGCTTTAAATAAAACAAATTTATTATTTCACCATTTCAAGGGGTCAGAAATCTTGGTATAGGCTAGCTGGATCCTCCGTTCAGGGTCTCACCAGTTAGAAATCAAGGTGTCAGCTGGGACTCTGCCTCTTACCTGAAGCCTGGGGTCATCTTCTAAGCTCACTAGTGTTGGAAAAATTCACTTTTTTGCGGTGGTATGATTGAGGTCTCTGTTTTCTTGCTAGCTGTCAGCTGACTGGGGACTATTCTAGGCTCGTAGAGGACACCCATGGTTCCTCGCCCCATGGAGACCATCTTAGAATTTTACCTAAAACACGGCTCTAGTGAAAATAGGAAAGATCAATATTAATAGTGTAGGGCTACTTAATTTGGCTGACTCTATAAGGATTTTTTTCTTTTTTTTACTATTAGATGGGACTAGTCATTAATCTGTTCTGTTGTATCTATTACCAATTGTCCACTAGGGAAGGACAGATCCTTGGCAAATTTGCAATTACAACTATATAAGTAAAATTTTAGAATGGAAATGAGAGGTCATCTTGTTCAATAATTTTATGTGGCAGATAAAGAAACTGGGACTCAACAAAATTAGCTAGTGTGACTAAATTGGCTCTCTCATTTTAAAGCTGGGATGACAGTATAGTTTTCTAGATTCCTAAATAAATTACACAAAATTTAGCTCCAATTTAATGAGTTACCACTGGGGTCTTTGCCCACTTGGGGGCATTTATTCTAACTCCTATAAATTCCCAGTGCCCCCAGATCTTTGTGCATTTTCACCCAACAAAACTACTTCTTTGGAAAGATAATAAACTCACAGTGAGGTACCAGACTGATTATATTTTTCCTAATTACAATGATAGTATCATTTTCACAGAAATAAATACATTAAACTAAAAAGAGAAATGATACTGTCAAGGTAGAATTTAATGTTAGAATTTGAAGGAGAAAGGTGGAAGTATGTGAGTGTGTGTGTGTGTGTGTGTGTGTGTGTGTGTGTGTGCGCGCGCTTGAGTGCATGTGTGAATGTGTGCGTGTGCATGCATACATGTAATTTGTCTTGTTCTTAACAGCAAAGAAGATGATTGGGGGCACCTGGGTGGCTCAGTTGGTTAAGCGTTCAACTTCAGCACAGGTCATGATCTCACGGTTCATGAATTCGAGCCCCACATCAGGATCCTCACTAACAGTGCAGAGGCTGCTTGAGATATTCTCTCTCTCTCTCTCTCTCTCTCTCTCTCTCTCCCCCCCCCCCTCACTTGTGCTCTCTTTCTCAAAAAATAAATAAATAAATAAACTTAAAAAAAAGAAGATGACTATTTGGAGTCAATTGTCTAATAAGAGTGTAACTGAAAATGGGAAAGTAGAGAACTTTTCCTTGCTCATTTAATTGTACAGTGGACTTTTCCATTTTCTCAAAATCTTATATAATCAGCTTTCCTGTAAACTTAACTTATTTCATGGATAACTACCACTTTAGAGGGGATTCATTACAGCTCTATTGCTATGAACAACTGGCAAGGCAGAGACCCTCAAGACAGGAAATGCTCTGGTCAGAGAATCTTGGAGGCTGGAGATAAATGCTGAAATCTATTCTCCTTTTAGGAGAAGTAATAAAATCCAGGGCAGCCCTGCCAGTTTCAACATCGAGACTGACTTTTGCACAATGCTCTCTCTTTGGATGCCTGTAATGAGTGAAATTTTGTGATTATATAAGCATCTGCCAGTGATTGATGACAGAAGCAGGCAATGTCAGAGGTTGTGTTTGTGAAAGCCAACACTGAAGATGGAACTTCTCAAGATGTACTTTTATTACACAGGTGGATGTGGGTGTTTGTGTCTATTTCAACGTGGACCACAATTCACATTTTCATCATTGTATCTGAAATGAATGAGAAGGAGAAGAACATGGTACCTAAAGATCTTTATTAAGAAATGTACCTCTCTGGGAGTGGCTGGGGTGGTTCAGTGGGCTGGGGGTCTGACTGTTGATTTCAGCTCAGGTCATGATCCCAGGATTGTGGGATCATGCCCCACATTGGACTCCACACTGAGAATGGAGCCTGCTTAAGAGTCTCTCTCTCTCTGTCTGTCTGTCTCTCTCTCTCTCTGTCCTTGCCCCAACTTGCACATGCTCTCTCTCTCTAAAATAAAATAAAAAGAAGAAATGTACTTCCCTGGCTTAGGTGGTACTCTTATGAGGCCTGAAAATTCCATCAAGTTAGTGTCTTTTTTAAAAAAAAATTTTTTAATGTTTATTTATTTTTGAGACAGAGAGAGACAGAGCATTAACGGGGGAGGGTTAGAGAGAAGGAGACACAGAATCTGAAACAGGCTCCAGGCTCTGAGCTGTCAGCACAGAGCCCGACGCGGGGCTCGAACTCACGGACCGCGAGATCATGACCTGAGCTGAAGTCGGCTGCTTAACCCACTGAGCCACCCAGGCGCCCCAGTGTCTTTTTTTTAAAGTGTATTTATTTATTTTGAGGGTGGGGGAACATGTGCGTGTGAGCAGTAGAGGGGTAGAGACAGAGGGGAGAGAGGGAAAATCCCAAGCGGGCTCCTTGCTGTCAGTGCAGAGCCCAGTGTAGGACTTGAACTCAGGAACCATGAGATTATGACCTGAGCTAAAATCAAGAGGCAGACACTTAACTGACCGAGCCACACGGGTGCCCCAATTAGTTTCTTAAATACATATTTTGCTCTGCCTAAAATATATCATAGCCTTAAGAAAAGAGTGCATCAAACTTTGTTATGTGTTCAGCATGAATTCATCATCTTCATATTAGACAGGGAAAGGCTGTCATCTTTATTTGAGCTATGAGGAAATATTCTCATATTTCCTAAGGAATGTCAATATTTTCAACAAAATATTATCTTAACCTGAGGATGAACCATTTTCTCATCCAGTATTCACACTGTCCTACACTTTTAAGCAACCATCTTGACTACACTATTATGAAAAATATTTCTTTAGAAATAACATCCTCCTAGTCCTATTGTCTGCTAAGCCAAATCTCACCTGATCTCTCACTAGAGAGTCTAGATTTTGCCCTTTATATGAAATCTTTCCTGGCTATCAAGCTCACAATGATTCTTCTACTCTCTGAACTCACAGAGCCTATTTTGGGGGGTATTTATTTTAACCTGTTACTATGTTTTATTTTTCTTTCTTTCATGTAAGTCCTATTTCCAAATAGGTTGCAAAATTCATTGAAAATAGGAACTTCTTCCTCACAAGTTTTTAGTACCTCCTACAATGCCTAGAATAATATTAAAGAGAATAAAGACTCGTAGAAATGGAAAACAAAATCAAAATAGAAACAAATCATATTGAGTGGCCATTGACCTTTTCATAGTTAGAATAGTGATTATTGTTTTCATTCTTTTTTGTTGTTGTTGTTGTTATTGTTGTTTCTGTTGGACTTGTTAGCTTGCTTGTTTGTTTCTTGCTTTGCTTAGCATACACGCCTAGATTTGCTTAGCATCGGCAACTTGACCTAAATATTATAACATTTCATTAATTACCATACCGTTTTTGATAGAGCACATCACACAACATTTAAAAGCAAAAGCAAACAAAAAATGTGGAGGGACCTAGGGTGGTACATGCCTACTAATTTAACTTGGCTCTGAAAGTGAACTCCTGACTCTTTTCTAAGACTTAATAACTCAGAGTTTGCATATTTTCTCCTACGAGTTTCCTGTAAATCAGCATGTGGTCAACATAATCATATTTTAAAACCAACTGAGGAATTCACAATAGAAAGGGATTCTATCGTCAGTTCTCTCTGAAGTGAATAATCATCTCCTAATATTTTGTTATCCTAATTTTCTTCTAGAATTTCACATGCCAGGCTAATTTAGGCAAGGCACACCAGTAAAAAGCAGCCGACTAGAGGTGGTTTCATTTACACTGTTTTCCAGCATGCTAGCAACCAATAGCTTGGCCAGATCTCTAGTCACATACACCTTAAGTTTTAATGGTTACCATAGCAATGAAAAAAGGCATTACAAAATGCACAAGCTGTTAACATGTTGCAGAAGCCAAAAGAAAGAGCTAAGAATAAACTTCTGCAAATTCCTGATCGCACCACATTTAAGGAAAACTGCTGTTAAACCAACATCATGTCCCAGTCAAATAGCTCATTAATCTGAAGCCGAGGCTACGAATCCCTCCCTTGGAGCTCTCCATCAGCTGGGACTGGGCCATCTCCCTGTGAGAATATACGTGAGTATGTCAGAATGAGCAGGGGTGTGTGTGGAGCTGGCAGGGACATAGAGACAGAGAAAGAGAATAAACAGGCTGCAAATTGAGTCTCAGCTCCTTCATCAACAAGAAAGAAAACCTTCATGTTTTCTAACAGAGATGACAGACAAGAGAATTTAAATGAATCTAATTTAGACAAATCTCAATTTTATTCAGTGAGTAAATCATTATAAACATAGATCAGATGAGTGTTCTATTTGCTTTGGGTTTTTCAGCCAGAACCCAGATATTTGGGCTGCAAAGAAATAAAATATGCACACCCATATAGTCCCCTGCCAGGAAGGAAGTGCTGCTCACTGGGTGGAAAGTATCTTCTCAATGATGTAGTTTCCAGAATAAAGAAAGAAGAAAAAGAGGGCCCTTGGTTTGGGAATATGATACCACTAAAGAAGATAAGGATAAGGTGCAAGATTTCTTATTTAAACGGGCATCTGTTCTAGAGTAAATCGACAACTGGACAAAGAGATGGAACTCTTGTTTCCTGACAAAGCAGACAGGCAATGAGGGAGTTAATGAGAGAGATGAAGCATCAAATATGATACAGAAATGCAAGCCTGATTCATATGGTTTAAATGCATGTTTTTTCCAGATTTGTGGTTTCCAAGGAGGAGGTCACTCAGGGTGGAGGGCAGATTGCCGTTGTGAATTAACCGGGAGAATGTTGTAGGCACCACCCTGGGGAGACACTTCCTCATATCCATTTCTCTTGAGGCAGAACTCTAATTGTTTTCCCTGTGCTGCTCTGCTCATACTCTGAAGTGTCCCTATGTTGTACTGTCTGCTGCCCCTGCTCAGTTCTCTGCTTTCTGAAGTCTGGTCCCTTTTTCCATCTCATCTCCACCTGGGAGACCATTCTTCCTCCAGTAAGGCCTGTCTCCATGCCATGTTCCACATCTCATCTCCCCCTTGCCTTCCAATTCCTAGTACATACTTGATAGTGTCCACTTTTGGCTCTGTACTTGATTATAAACTATTGTCCCTTATTACCACTCTTGGAAGACTTTATAGGTCCAACTAAATTCATGATTTAACTATCAGCCCTTCTTCAACAACAATGATGTCTCATATATTTCTGCCTAGTACTGTAGCCACTGAGCAAGGTCAATGCCCTAAAACATCTTCTTTCTTCTTTTTCTTGGTTTTAATTTTACTCCCTCAGTTAAGTTTTAGAGTCATTTAGGACTGGGATTTTATCCTATTTTTTGCAATGTTCACTATACCTAAAGCATTTTGCCGCTTCTACTAAGTACCCAATAAATGCTCAATGAATTGACTTGTATTTTAATTCCCAAAGGCAATGTTCTCTAGTATCACAGTACGTCTTGAAATTGTAGTTTAAGACATGTTGTTAACTCAGAGACTCAAGTTATAGACATACAGTAAATCTAGGTGAAACAGAAACCATAGTAATATTATATAATTTTTGCCAACAATTCATAGAACTGTAGAGCTAGAAGGGACACAGGAAGTCAACTACTCCAAACCCACTTCTCTTTTAAAGCAAAGATCATAACGCACAGGAAGATGCCCTAAGGTCATATATGTAGTTAACGAGTTAAGAAAAGAAGTTGAGTCCCTTGAGTCTCCCTTGTGGATTTTCCCCCCAATGCCCTACTGCTTGCATTCATGTTGTATTGTTATTCATGGGTTGTTATATAGAGATTTGATATTACATTCAATATATGTACAGCACTCTGTATTTACTCCCCAGGATATATTTCCTTATCTGTTTTAAACTTTCCTGGTCAGGAAGCAGAAGGACACTTGTACCTGACATATCTCTCCAGCTGATAATATAGCCAAAGCCAACTTACTCTCATATGATACATGTTTATTGATTAGTCAAAATTTGCCTCAAAACAAACACTATATTAGGTCTGTGGGATACTAAGTGAAGTTATTCTCCATCTCTGACCTTGAGAAACTTTGTGGTCCAGTAGAGGAGAGGACCAATGAGAAATGTTAATGAAGGACCTAGACTTCTGAAAAGATCATGGAAAGAGATGTCTTCTGGGCCAAGTACCACATACTGGAAGATAGCAGATAGAGACTGAAAGTAAAACATTCTTCAGAGTAGACTCAGCATGTACAAAGAGCCAGGGATTAAAACGAACAGTTTGAAAACTTGGAATTAATTTTGGTTTAGTTCATATACTAAGCTGAGAGAAAAGGTGGAGTAGACAGGCAGAAAACAGACCATGGGAAGGCTTTTGGTCAATGTCATGGTATTTCAACCTGAAAATTATTCAGTATGTAAATTGAGCGGTGACATAATTATATTTATTCTAAGAAATACTTTTGATGCCAATGCAGAAGAAAGTAGTGGTTAAAGGAAAATTCAGAGAGCTTTAACAGATATGAATACTTTATTGAATGGCAAACTGTTCACAAATGGGGAGACTTCAAACTAAAAGTAGTTGGAAGCTCTACCCAGCAGTTACAGCTCCCTTTATGAGGTGTGGGTGAGGGAGTATATTGTTTATGCTGATTGGTTACTCATATTCCTTTTCCCTGGATAAACTTACTTGTTTCTAGCTGATTGGCTGGGAAGCTAAAAGTCACACTGACATGAAGAATGCTTAAGTTTTGTTTAGGGTCAGGGTCAGCATTTGGAAAAATCATGACAGTTTTATATTCTTGTTACATGACTATGATGGTTTGGCTTAGGGGTGTATTCAAACCATGGCCTCCTTTTTGGCTAACTTTTAACAGTAGGTATGGGCTCAGCAGACAAAAAGGAAAATTTGCCACCTATTACAGTAAACCAAATGAGATATTATGAATCTGAATCAATGTAGAAGCAATAGAAATGGAGACAAGGGGATAAAAATCAAAGTAAGATTTTTATCAAAAAGAAGGAGCCGAAGGAAAATTTCAAGTTGACACACAGGTTTCTGGGGTGTGTCCCTGTGAATGGTGATACATTTCCTGAGAGAGGAACACAGAAACAGAAGTAAGCTTGACGATGGATGTCATTAGTTCATTTTGGACTTGTGGGTTTTGATGTTCCCATGAGAGGCTTCCAAAAAGAGATTAGACACCAGAACTTGGAACTCAGGGGAAAGGGTAAGGCTGGAAATACAGACATCTGTGCCATCCATATGGAGATGATGAAGCACTGAATCACCATGGCACTGGATCTGCCCCTAAGACTTAGCAGAGACAAATTCCTGGAGAAAGCAGAGTAGGTTTTAGTGTAGTCCCATCACATAATAATGTGCTTCCTCCCTTTTGACCCTAGCCTCTTACTTAGGCTCCTTGTCTCCCACCCACTTGCTTTTTCCTGTATATCTTTTTTCTGAACTAAGGTTATTAGAAACTTCATATATAACTCAGCTCTCTATCCATCTCCCCCATAGGACTCTAAAAGATTGAAAAGTCTTCCAGAAACAGGAATAAAGCTCTAATGATATAATTTCATGAAATTAGTTCCTTTGCTGGTTAATGTAGGCAATAATAGCTGCTATTTATAGGAAGCCTAGGATGACATTTGGACAGGGGTATGCCCATCATAATCATACAGCAAACGTAGATCTCAACGCAGTATGCCTAAGACAAATAGCTGATGTTTCTACAGCACTTACTATATACTGTAAACTTTTCTAAGAACTGTAAATAGTCATTTCATCCTCATAATAGACCTTAGCTACTGTAATTTTCCAACTTACAGATGAGGACACTGACTTACAGAATAGTGGAGTGACTTGGAGAAAGTCTGCAGGTGTAGGAGCTACAACTCAATGCTAGAGAGTCTAACTCCAGATTCTTTGCTCTGATTGTTTATAAAATGAATTAATACATAAACATGCATTAAAGTAATGTTATATAGCAAAGACAAGATAGAGAGGCTAACTCAACATTTCTTGGCTTGCAAATCATGTAACTATTGTACTTCTGGTTCATGAATTAAAGAAATTTTTAGCATTAGTGGTGACCAGGAGAAGGAGTTTTTATTCAAATAACTAAATTAAAATAACTTGGAAATATAAGGTGCTAACTAAAGTAAGAAAGTAAGGAGTGAGGAAAACATCACTCCAAAATTAATACCAAAGGGCAACATAGAAGAAAGAGCCTGAGCTTGGAGCTCGACCAGCTGAGCTTTGGTTTCTTTTCCTTCTTATTCTTCTTTCTTTTGTTCCCCAAGTATCAGTGAGATAACCTAGGGTAAATTATCTTAGATCTTGCAGACTTGATTTCTTCATCCGTAAAATGGGAACAGTATCACCTAATTCACAGAGTGGTTAGGTGGAGATTTATCTAAAAACTCTGGCTCATAGCTTATAAAAAGTAAATTTGCTATAAATACCTGATATTACTATTATCCATATTAACTCAAAAAAATGAGAGACAATATAATTTGTCAGATTATAATCTCATATTCATGCATATTTTATTGTATCATCAAAACATCCCTGGGAAAAACATAGAGTAGGCATATTATTTGACAAATGAGGCATTTGAGGTTCAGAGAGATTAAATTAACATCTCAAAGTCCGAAGCCTAGGAGTTTGCAAAGTATTACTACCTACGTCTTTATAATATGATTCAAAACAATTATTTTGCCTACCTTATGCTAAACCACAACACTGCCCTTAAACCTAAGTCATTTGACACTCACCCTCAGCGTTCCTGGCAAGTGAGGAGAGACCACAAGAGTCAAGTTTCTGGGATATCTGTGCCAGAACCCACAACTCTTTGTCCTCCTACTTCCCATGTGTTATGTTTACAAGTCTCCTCCATGAAATAGCATGATTTATTCTTACTTAGAAGGCAAAGTACAGCAAATGGATTTGCCTTGGAGGTCTCCTACATCAGGTACTGACTCATCCTACCCCTGATTAGTTGTGAAATCTGATAAGATTACAACCCGAAGAGGTATGGTCAGTACCCAAGTTGGCAACTGGGCCTGATTCCTTTGTCTACTAGATGCAACCACCCAGGATATCCTTGTAGCTCACCAGTGGCCCAGCCCATACCATATTTCCCAGGTCCATGCCTCCGCTTCAAGGGGAAGCTTCCAATAAAAAGGTTTAACCACTCTGCTCCTTTTCCTCAGGCAGAAGCAGTGAGCGCTCTCAAGCTGCTTTCAGCCTCCCAAATAAATGAAATGTTTGACATGAAAGCATATGTTTTTTGGCAACTTTGTTTAATCCACATTTTAAAGGGAAAATTGAAACTCCACAAGGTGCGAAAGAGATTAGTGGAACGTTTCAGTATCTGGTGGAAAGCAGACCGTGTTCCCTCCTCCTTCTGTTCCCTTTTCCTCTTCCTTCATGTGCAGATATTTGCTTTATAAAAGCTGCCATAG
Source organism: Panthera tigris (assembly GCF_018350195.1). Taxonomy (NCBI): domain Eukaryota; kingdom Metazoa; phylum Chordata; class Mammalia; order Carnivora; family Felidae; genus Panthera; species Panthera tigris. The sequence goes on along the minus strand of NC_056671.1, from coordinate 60,902,141 downwards.
AAATGAATCTTTTAATTAAGAATCTGAGCCACCTAACTGCAGAACAGAGAGAAATAGCAAATGACACAGGATGTAGGAGCCATCTGTAAGACAGATATGACACATGTCTTCTTAAGAAAGATCACCACTCTCTGAAGTCACATGCAGGTCGCAGAATCAAGGGTTCTAGGATTAGGCAAATTTGATTTCTAAAGAGGTTACATTTCTTACCACAAGATAAAGAAGTGACTCCCCCAGGAAGAAAGTTACTTTGCCAGGATTTGCTTATCATATTAGAGAATGCAAAGTTATATAGGCAATTGCTTTCAGGAACCACTTTGCCAGAAGCTCTGACTGGACTGGTTTTAAAAACTTACAAATTTGGGCTCCAATCCAGCTGAAAAATCCATGCAGATGTCCCTTGTACAAGACAGGTTTGGAAGGGCATAAGGCTACAAACAGGGGTACCAGTAATGTGAGGAGAAAAGTAGAGGTTGGAGGGAAAGTCATCCATTTCTGTATACACCTCAGGTGCATTGGTCCTATATGTACTATGACCTTACTACCCCAACAAAGACCTTGCCTGATGGTGGGGACTGGGGGCTGGGGTGGCAGAAAGCTAATACTGGAGACCCATAGTCTTATTTTCCTAGTAAATCACTGAACTGAGACACAAACCGGAGAATGAGTCTACTACCTATAGCTAAAACTCCATTGGTTCTGAAAATAGAGTATTGTGTTTAGAATAAATCATAAAACTGTTATTACATTTGAACTTCTTTACAATTAAGCAATAATTTGAGAAGCATCAAGATGATTTGGAAGCCAACATGAGAACATGGATCTGGAGCTAGATTTTGTAGATTCAAATCTGAGACTCCTCTCAACCACCACCCCTCCAAGATAGACACACACTTACTATGTGACCTTGAGCAAGTTATGAAACCTGTGTCTTCATATTTTTAAATGGGTATAATAATTAAGAAATCTTCTACATACTAATATTGTGAAGGTTAAAAGAATTAGCACAGGTAAAGCAGTCAGAATATACATCACATACATTAAATGCATAGTATATCTTTGCTAATTCTGTTATTGTTTAAAAGCTTCAAATTGGGTTTTCTCACATTTTTTTATTGTGGCAAAATATACATAATGTAAAACTCACTGTCTTAATGACTTTTAAGTATGCAATTCAGTGACATTAAGTACCCTCACAGTGTTGAGTAAACATCAACATTATACGTTTCTAGAACTTTTTCAACATCCTGAAGAGAAATGTTATACCCATTAAAGAATAACTCCCAATTTCCCTTCCTCACTAAACAGTTGGTAATCTCTATATCAATTTGTGTCTATGCATCTGCCTATTCTAGCTAACTTATATAATTTCAGTTATATATGTGTCCTTTTATGTCTGGCTTACTTTATGTGGCACAATGGTTTCAGTAGTCACTCATGTTGTAGCATGTATCAGAATTTCATTTCTTTATATAGCTGAATACTATTTCATTATATGTATATACCACATTTTGTTTCCCTATTCATCTGTTAATGGACACTTAGATATTCTACCTTTTGGCCTTTGTGAAAAATATCTTGTGAAAAATTAGTGTACAAGTACCAGTTTTGACACCTTTTTTTTCAGTTGTTTTGGATGTGTACCTAGGAGTGGAATTACTAGATCGTATTATAATTCTTTGTTTAACTTTTTGAGGAAGAAACTATTTTCTCCAGCAAGTATACCATTTACATTTCTACCAGCAATGCATGAGGGTTTTAATTTATCCATATCCTTGATTACCCTTGTTATTTTTCACTTTATAATAACCATTTTAATATGTGAGAAATGGTATTTTGTAGTTTTGATTTGCATTTCCCTGATGACTAAAAATATTGAGCACCATTTCAGGTACTTACTGGACAGTTGCATATCTTCTTTGAATACATGCCTATTCAAGTTCTTGGCTCATTTTTAAACTGGTTTCTTTTGTTGTTGTTGAGCTGTATATTCTTTATATATTCTGACATTAATGTCCTATCAGGTATATTATTTACAAATATTTTCTCCCATTTAGTGGGCTGTCTATTTACTTTTTTGATAGTATCCTTTTTTGATGCACAAAAAAACCACATTAATTTTGTTGAAGTTCAATTATCTCTTTTTCTGTTGTCTGTGCCTTTGGTTGCCTATCCAGTAAATCATTGCCAAACCTAATGCCATGAAATGTTTCCCATCTGTTTTCTTCTAAGAGTTTTAGGTCTTATATTTAGGTCTTGAGACATTATAAGTTATTTTTCTATATGGTTTTAGGTAAGGGTCCAATCATTCTTTTGCTTTGGATATCCAGTTACTCCAGCATCAGTGAAAAGACTGTCCCTTTTTGATTGAATAGTTTTGGTACCTTTGTCAAAAATCAATTGAGCATATATCCAAGTTTACTTCTGAGTCTTCTATTCCACTAATCTATATATCTGTCTTTATGTCACTACAACACTCTTTTGTTTACTATAGTTTTGTAGTAAGTTTTGAATTCAGAAGGTGTAATTTCTCCCATTTTATTCTTCCTTTTCAAGATTATTTTGACTAATTGGAATCCCTTGAGATTCCATGTGAATTTTAGGGTCAGTTTTTCTATCTACAAATCCAGCAATAGCAAGTCTTCCTTGAAAAGGATTTCCTTGGGGCGCCTGGGTGGCTCAGTCAGTTAAGCGTCCGACTTCATCCTGGGCCATGATCTCGTGGTCTGTGAGTTCGAGCCCCGCGTTGGGCTCTGTGCTGACAGCTCAGAGCCTGGAGCCTGCTTCTGATTCTGTGTCTCCCTCTCCTACTCATGCTTCTGCCCCTCCCCTACTCATGCTCTGTCTCTCTCTGTCTCAGAAATAAATAAACATTAAAAAAAATTAAAAAAAAGAAAAGGATTTCCTTTTCAAGCTGCCATCTCTCTAGTTCTCTCTCCTGCCTTCCTCTTCCACCTGGGATTACATTGGACCTACTCTCATAATCCAGAAAAATCTCTCTATCTCAAAGTAAACTTATTAGCAACCTCAGTTCCATCTGAAATTGTGATCCCACCCCCACCCCTTTGTCAGTAGCCTGATTTCAGGTTCAGGAGATTAGGACGTGGACATCTTTGGGGACCATTTTTGTGCCTATCACAAACATTAAACATATATAAAGATATGTCTTTACATTTTAGAGCTAGAAATATCCTTGACCAAATTCCTTTATTTATGCAGAAACTAAAGATGAGAGAAAGGAAGTCACTTTCCCAAGCCTGTCTCCCTAGAGGACCCCATTAAATATTATCCCCAGAAACTACTAAACAGGTAGGTCCCTTCTCATTTTCCAGCCTCTTTAACAACAGCAGAATCTCATCTTTTATATTCAATGATCAACTGCAGCTATGGTTTTTAAAAATTTCTATCATTTGCATACACATAACCATCATATTGTCTAATGCCTGATATTCCCACTGATAATTTTTTAAATACTGAGGGAAAAGCCCCAGAAAGTAAGTCAAAAGTAAGTCAAATTCTGAGGTATTCTACAAGGAATCTTATAAGGATCCTAAAATACATGGCTGTCAGATGTGGTTGTCTGCTTATCAATTCTCTGTAGAAATGGGTAACTGTCTACTAATAAGGACATCCCAGTCCTATTGGTCTCCCACTTGAGCAGAGGATTCCCAAAGCATTTTAATCTTGCCCACTCATAATAACAAGAACATATTCCTTCCTTTCCTCTTGAAGGCTCTTTCTTGTTTGCTCTGTTTTGACTCTAGTATTCAGGAAAAAGTATATTGATTCTGACAAATGACAGTAATTACAAATCATACATAAAAATAGACACTTTGTTTTAACTCACTTTTCTTGCATTGCAGATAGTCTGGAGCACTCAAAATATATTGAATGGAAGTTTAAGACTAAAAAAATGATAACTGAATTATTTTCTTCTTAAGATGAATGTGATCGAAGGGCTGTGAGTGTGTCCTTTATTTTAAAATATGATGAGACCATTTTCAACCCCATAGTAGAGTGAACAATCTAGAAAATACAAATCACTTTGAAACTTAAAGTTTGTGAACAACATGGATCTCCTTTACCAGGAATGTAAAATTGGGAAATGTGCAGAAACCACATTGATGGTATCACATTAGTCAACCAATGTGATGTATTTGTTCAGTAGTTTGGAGACAGTGACTGTTACTACGTGCTTGAGTTTTTTTTTGAAACCCCAAATGATAGAACATTAAAGTTGAAAAGGAATTTAGAGTGTATCAAATACAATTCTCATATTTTATAATTGAAGAAATTGAAGCTCCTCAAATTTAGGTGACTTACATAATATTTTGAATTTAGTATGTGTTGAAGCATGGATGTTTGTTAGATTGAGACTGGAATGCTTTTTACCATATACCTACACAAAGCTAGTGTGTGCTCACACATTTGGTTCAAAGCACATTTGATGATCTTCTACGAATTCCCATCCTATGCTAAGTTCTGTGCTAAAAGGAAGACCATGCTCTTGTCCTTAATGAATTTGGAATCTAACCCAAGGAGCAAAACAAACGTAAAGTATAGATAATAAAAGGCACTTGATAGAAACATGAGGTGGTTTTCTCAGTTTAGAACTTTTTACTTACCAAGAATATTTCATTATTCTCACAATTAAACCTAGTCTTTACAATTGTCTCCAAAATTATCTTTCCAATGTCTCCAGAATTATCATTCCAAAATTTGTATGTGACAAAGTTTTATTAAGTTGGTAGTTGTACATGCTCTCCATCACCTATCAGGCCCCGCTTAGTATGTCATGCCAATTCTTCCACTTTGCTTGCTACTTCCTAGCATTCTTCCCATGTGCTTCTCCTTGGCCATCTCATACCGTTCGTTATTCCCTACCTGGGTCACATCATTGCATTTTTTTCCTTTTTGTCCATGTTAATTACAGAGATAGATCTTCAGACTAACAGATTATTTGAGTTGGAGAAATCTTTAAGTGTCTTGTTTTCAGGTTTTGAATCTGGAAAATGGTGTTTAATTATATGTTTTTTAATGGTTCTTCACACACAAACATTCCAAGACCCTGAGATGAAGACTGGCACTAAATAAGGATGCAGCACATAGGACATTTTTAGCCATTGATATAGTTGGAGAAGACTTCATATAGGAGATAAATATAGAGAATGAAGGAGTTAATTAGGAGATGCATCATATAACTACTTCAGTTTTCAAAAATGATTTTAAGATGGTCAAGGAAAGGTCTTCACATATTCCAGAAGATTAAAATGCAATGACACCACACTTTAGTCTTCCCCCTTGAACTTTCAAAACCTGCCAGTGATTGCCTTATTACATCTCCATTATGACATTTGCCAACATGCCAATAATGACCCAATATTTTGTCCAGCGAACCACAAAAGCTGCAAGGTAGATAAGGTACCAGAAATGTGATCAGAAAGTCCTTTACTGGGCTCACAATTCCCATAGTCTCCTTTATTGTGGGATTTCCAAAAAAATTTCCAATCCCTTGCTCCTGGCCAACCTGCTTCTTTAAGATAGCCTTTCAAGTGCTTCTCTTTCCTTTTTTTCTTGCCAGAAGATATAGCAGTGTTCTCCAAAGACCAGAAGCACTTCAACTTGGAAAAACTGCTTGATTCCAGGAATGCTGAAGGAAATTCCTCAGCCTAATTAATTCTTTTACCTGTGACACAGCCTTAGCATCTTTCCAATTTATACCTAAGCTTTGTACCCCACTGTTTTAAGAATGTAGAGATATCCACACTTCAGCTTTTTATAAAGCAATGTCCAACTCCAGTTCATCTTTATGAATAAAACTCTGCCCATAATTCCACTGAGTCCTGCAGTATACTGTAATCAGTTTATTCAACCTACCATACAAAAATCTACTTAGTTATACATGAGTACATTTTATCAATTATTGATTTATGAATGCGGAAGGTATGTTCCAGTCAGCATTTATGCACTAGGGTTTTATCATCTCCAAAGCAGTAACAATCTACTCTAGTGACACACTCTCTACTATTTAAAATTCCACACCTTCCATCTGATTACCCCATTAACCATTATGTTGTAGAGATTTTAAGGTAATTAAATGTCTCCCAACAGTCCTAGGCCTTTGTCCATAGACTCTTACTCTTGTCTGTAGTGGTGAACTCAGTGAGAAGCAATTGTCAAAATTCTGGACTGTGATGAGAGCACATGGCAACTGCCTTAACAAGCACAACCCCATAGGCAAGGGAATTGCGATCACAATTAGAGGGGATGTCTGAACTTTGGCTCTGGACACTCCCCACTGACCTAAAATTCTTCATGTAACCTACTTCTCTTCAACTTTTGTGATACATTTTCTTTCTCGGCAGTTTCATGAATTTCCATGGATTCAATTTTCATTGAAAGTTAATGACTCTTAAATGTCTCTATATATTCTACAGACGCACAAAACTCACCCAGCTAAAGCCATACTCTCTATCTTCCCTTTCTATACCTACCCCTTTAGGTTCATCATGTACCAGATATTAAAAATCAAAGGATCATATTTCTGAAATTGCTCTCAGCCAAGCACTTGTTGTTGTTGTTGTTGTTGTTGTTGTTGTTGTTGTTGTTGTTTGCTTGGACTCTGGTCAACTTGTGGTGATGAAGAAACATGAATCTGGAGTCAATGACCTGATACTCCTTTGGTTAATTCACTTAAGTCCCTGGGCTCCCAGCTTCTTTGTGTATAAAACAGAGAAAGTGAATATCTACCTTACAGCATTGCTTCAGGAATTTAAGGTGTTCACACATTTAGCAGGCTTTGAATGTAGTGTTGCACATAGCAAGCACTCAATAAAAATCACCTGTTGTGGTCACTCTCTGAAATGTCTCCTAGACTGCTTAATGTCAGTTTCTCTTGTGCAACCAATCAAGTCTTCTCACCAGAGTAAGGATGGTATTGCTAAAACAAAGATGTGTTCAGCAACCTCCTCCCCACAAACCACATACCTACTGTGTATTTCTTAGCTGTGGTTGATATTCTCAGTGTTTTATCCAAAGTGTTTTATCCATCTTGGCTTTGATACTCCACCCCCTATTCTCAGAACATACCTTGTTCCTCCACCCTTCTGCACTTTGTTCATGCTAGAGCTTATGTTGGAAATGCTCACAGGACCCCTTTATTTGCCTCTCAAAACCTATCTTGTCTTTCAAGACCAAGCAGAAGCATCACTTTCCTGAATCATGCCCTGACCCTCCTCTCAGTCAGAATTAATTTTTATCACATGTAAACTTCCACAGCACTTTTAGCTTACATTATTATAGCACGTAACCACAGTAGGAATTGCAATGTAGTTATTTGTTGACAATTCTGCCCTGCCCCCACCCCCTGCCATTGTGACTTCCAGATCAGAATGCTAGAAATGGCATCCTACCCAAATGGGGTCACTCACTCACCATGCTTAGCAGAGGACATTATTTTCCTGTTTATGGAATTGTATATGTTTTAGTTTCCATCCTAATTTGCTATGCAACTAATTGCAAAATGTATCACAGTGTATTTTTGACAACTTATGGAGCAATAAATTTAAATAATAGAAATGTTTCCAAGAGGGTAAGAGAAAGAACATTTGCTATAAGGTAAGAAAGGGTGGCAGAAATGGGCAGTGATACCACTGAAGACATGTGGTGTGTTTTCAACTTTTTCCTAATTTATACCTTTGAACTTAATTCTAAAATAAGATAGTATGTTACATGTATAAAGCACTTTTGGATCTTAAAATAACCTTGTGAGGTAGACATGGCCAATACTATTCCCATTTGGCAAGGTGGAGAAACTAGGTTTCTAAGAGGTCAAGAATCACATATAGAATGACCAAGCTAGAAATTGATAGAGATTAGACAGAACCAAGATTGCCCCATAATTCAGGTGCCACACAGATTGGTTGGTGCCCCATGGGCCCAAATACACACACAGAAGATGGAAATGGAGACTCAGAATAAAGGCTATTCCTCCTCTCCTTTCTTTTTAAGTTGATTTTTATGGGCATCTAAAGGAGAACACTTAGGTTGTTTTGAGCTGTGTGTTCACAAAGCATTAGAACAGCATATCAAAAGGTGAAAGATCAATCAGCAAGCCTACCTTTATTATTTGCCAAATTATTTTGACTGCATCGACAGCTTACATGGAACAGAAGGGATTTTTTCTAACAAATTATACTTATCTTTCAAAACCCAACTTAAGTTCTATCTCAGCTATGAAAATTCTTCTGACTGCTGAGGCCAGCATTGGCATTTCTCTCTTCTGAAATTGTAAGTGATATATCACAGTGATAGTATCACAGTGAATAAAATAGAATTTGCATGGATCCCTTATTTTCTAATAGTAAAGTTATGTTACTTTTGTTTAATACCTTAAAGTAAGAACACCATTACATAAATTATATTGTTTACTTAATACAGCAATCACTGGGTATTGTATAATAAAGAATTTATCTGGCCCTTTACCCAGGTCCTCCAGAAGAAACTTTCTTGGAATTTTGTAAGTGATAGAGGTTTCTTTGTTATTCATGTTGTGACCCTGAGGCCACATCTGAGTTTATGTTAATAAAGTAACATATGATGGGCCTCTACATAGTTTCTGGATGGAAGCCAGCCACACTGGAGAAAACAACCATGTTACTAGAGTGTTGGGGCTTTAAGCCATGTGATATCAACCCAACCTCTCAACCACCAAAGAGGTGCATGGCCTATAATTAAATCAGTCACATCTTTGTAGGAAACACCAGTAAAAACTCTGGACATTAAAACTCACACTAAGGCTTGGGTGAGCTTCCTGGTTGGTGGATACTTTGATTGATGCATTGTGAGGATGATATACCCTGATTCCATGGAAGGGGACATGGAAGCTCCATATTCAGGATGGTGCTAGATCTCACCCTGTGGGTCTCTTCTTTTGGTTGGTCCTGATTTTTATCATTAATAATAAAACTGTTAACCTAAGTAAGAGGGTTTTGCTGAATTCTATGAGTTGTATTAGTGAATTATCAAACCTAAAGCGACAGTGGAAGCCACCAAGTTTGTAGTAAGTTAGTTGGTCAGGGTTTGGGTGGCCTGGAAACCCCAGAACTTGTGATCATTGTCTGAAGTGAAGACAGACTTCAGCATCTATGTCCTTAACTTGTGAAGTCTGCACTGACTCTAGATAGTGTCAGGATTGCATCGCAGTATTACAGTGCGATGATGAACTATGGAAAAAATCAAAATAAGCTTTCTTTTACAGATGCAGTAACTGAAAACAAAAGAGTTTAGGTAATGTGCCCAAAACCAAACAGCAAGTTGGAGTGAATTAGTGCTAGACTTAATTGCATTGCTTTTATTACTCTTATCTACATTGTGCTCTCTGTCAATAATGTATGCTAGTTTTACAGAAGTTAAGACTAAGGCTATACAATCTGTCCCTTTGCATCTAACACAGTGACCAGTCTATGTTTGGACAAATGCAATAATAATCAATACAAATATTCTTATTGATTAAGTTCATGAACTTCTTAGTTAAATATTTCTGTATACCTAATCCTTACCATGACTGGGTTTACGTTTCAGTTGAAAGGAATATTTTAAGTTGGAAGTGGCACGGTGGAGGCGGGGGGGGGGGGTGGGGGGGTGAGGAGAGGGGAAATAGGTGTAAGTAATTGGCAAATGTGGGAGCAGTCGATTCCTGATTTGTAGCCAAAATAGATTTTCTGGTGGGCTAAAAGACTTTTTAAAATACTTTGTGAGGTTGTCTTTTTGTACGACTAATCTTGTTTGTATTCAGGGATGTTGAGACTATATTTGGCCTGTTTCCTGAGAATGGTGTGCAGGGTCAATAATGTGGTGCTGTTTGCCCTGAAAAACAAGCATTTACCCCTACCTTTGAGCATATGTATCTCCATTTGGGGCATACATTGTGGGATCCATCCTCATTGGTTAAATGACCCTGAAATGAGATCACCTACCTGTTCTCCAAAGAGAATTGAACTGTCTTCAGGTAGAATTGATATTGGTCCCAGTAGCCACTTGGATTTGATTAGAACAGATCAGGTAGAAATGAGAGGGGTCGTCATCCTATAAACAAGGACTGTCTCCTTGAGATGTCTGATCCTCTACCGAATCTATTCCTATGATGCTCTGATAAGAATGTCATTTGAATTCACACAACCATTTTGCCCTTGGAGATGGAAAGAACGCCCCTGAGAAATTAGCTTCCAAAGAAAACTGTCTCAAGCAATTTCTCTTTTTTCCTTTTTCTATAGATGTCCTCAGATGCATATTTTCCTCTATTAATCTAAACTTGTACAAATTAGCAGTATGATGATGTACAAGCTTAACAATAGAATAATTTTTTTTACTTCAATCATGTGTTTTCCCTTTCATGGCCTAGTTGCCAAGGACCCATAATCTACAATCCCAGCATTTCTTTTTAATTCTGTGAGCCAAAATCCATCATTTCTGAATATTTTCAAGACAGGGAATCTGAAAGATTTATTCTGATCATTAATCAGTCCCCTCCAATTAAGTTCAATTATACCCTATAATCATTGCTATAATTATTGATTGATTAATCTTTCAACTATTAATTAAAAGTCTTAATTAAACTTTTTCTGATGTTATTTAAGCTAAAATATAATGATTATGCAATTTCCCTAGTATATGCAACATGCCCTACTAGCCTTATGATAAAGTCGTAGTCTACTAGCTATGAATCACTGACTAGTGGAATCTAAAATGAGTGAAATACTCTCCTTCATTCCCCCTTCCGACACACGCATGCATGTGTGTGGACATACTCAGGTTCATGGGTAAAAAGTTGAGAAGAGTGAGCTATATAGAATAGTTAAATATAATAAGAATCCTAGCACCATAGATGGAGGTAGACTTTTTCACAAACCTAATAGGCTGGAATCAAGACACAGTTTAAAAAAAATAAATTTGATGGGGTGCCTGGGTGGCTCAGTCGGTTCAGCGTCCGACTTCGGCTCAGGTCATGATCTCATGGTTCGTGAGTTCAAGCCCCGTGTCGGGCTCTGACAGCTCAGAGCCTGGAGCCTGTTTCAGATTCTGTGTCTCCCTCTCTCTCTGACCCTCCCCTGTTCATGCTCTGTCTCTCCCTGTCTCAAAAATAAATAAACGTTAAAAAAATTAAAAAAAAAATTTGCAAGATATTCATTTTTCTTATGTACCACCCAACTGCCCAAACTTACTCATGTGTGTTTGCAGGAGAGAGGCAGATTTCAGCTGTGTGAAGCTGTTGGTATGGCCTTTGTAGGGAACTCGGTTTATGTGTTTGACAGGAAGTAGGGAAGAAGAGTAATGTGTACTCTCAGTAGAAATCCTATCCCAAAGACTTTGAATTCTTATCATTTTTAATCCTCTCAAAACCCCCAAGGGAATAATTTATGTCCATTTTATAGATGAGGAAATATAATTGGAGAAGGAATCAATATTTGAACCCATACCTATCAAACTTCTAATTTGTCATAATATTCTTGATGTTCTTGTGAGATGTACTGGGATAAACAAACAATCAGTCAATCAAACAAACAAACAAACACAAATACTTGTTTAACAGAAGAGGATATTTTGGAATCACATACATGGGGTTCAAATAGAAGCTCTATTGATAGGTTGCGACGTAGGCCAAGTACATAAAGCTTTGGAGTCTAGGGTTCCTGATCAATAAATTGGGAATAAAATATAACTTGCAGGATTTTGTTTTCAGGATTAATAACAATGGCTGGCATGAGAGGGTCTTCATCAATGGCAGATATAACTTGCTACTTGATACATTCTTTTTCTAAAGTTACTAGATCTTTTTTTTAGTCCTTCCTCACTACTGACCACTGTCTGACCTCAAGGAACCTATTTCCCATTCACATACTCCACCCTCCATCTCTGTCTGTTGTGTTTCATAGAATGTTAGTAGTTGCAGCAATCTTAGGAATTCCATTGACCAGAGCCCCATGCCATGATGAGGACACTGAGGCCTGGAGAGGGTTAAGGCGTTGCCTGTGGTTGCACTACTAATTACTGACAGAATCAGGTCTCTAGACTCCCAGTTCAGAGAGCTCTTTCCACTACTCCACATTGTCCCTCAAGCTAACATTTGCCCTACATTTTTTACAGGGTTGTCATGAGGATCAAATAATATTAAATATGGGAAAGTGCTTTAAAAAGTGCAAAATTATGCACAAGAGCAAAGCATTACTATTAATGGGCTTCTTACTTGGCTTCTTTGGGTAGAAATGGAATGTTATTTAAAGTGGCTTTAAAGGTGTTCTTAACTGTGAAATGCTATGAAGTTGTGTTATTATGTCTTGCAATGAGAGTACCAGGACTTGAAGAGGAGTCAGTGGAGCACATTTCCCTTCTGTTAGTGAAATTCTATCATGGGTAGGATGGTTTTCTGACATGATTCAATTGCAGATAGCTTATTTGGGGGGTGATCCCAGGAAACTCCATTAAGGGAATGGAGAGGTAAGACAGGAAAGGTGAAGAATCCAATAACTGGTATATTATTAAGCCACTTACCACTTTGGGCAGCTGGGGCTCCACCCTCCCCTGCCCACCCCCACTCCCCCTGCCCCCTCCCATCTTCCCAGAAACATTGGAAACACTGGAAGTCAGCTTAAGGAGTGTGGGTCAGAGGTACCATACCCGAGCTGATAGGGTATTTATCCACAATTCTCATCAGCCCTTGCTTAAGGGTATCCCACACGAGGCAGTAAGTCACCTGTACCTTGCTCATAGTACTGAATGGGTATTCATGGGTAAAGAATACCCTGAGGCAAGTAGATGCCAGTGCTTATAGTTCAAATCTGGTGAGCTTGCTTGAAAATCTGGTGAGCTTGTTGAGGCGCTATGAGCCTTCAGGACGAGCAACCTCTGTTTTTGTGACCTCTTAGAAGAAACCAAGCTCTCTGCTTTCAAGAAGTCAGAAAAACTTGTGCTTACATATATTGTCCTTATTTAGGTCAAATCAAAGAAGGACTATATTAATGGGGATTACTTGGGACATGAGAATAGTGCAAAAGATGTTTGTTGATGGCAGGGAAGCCTGGGCTCACCGAGACTGCCTCTGTTGTTTACTGTACCTTATAATCTATGTTTTCTGAACAAATACTGTGTCTCCAAAGACAAGTCAGTTGATAGGGCTCAAACATAAGCTGGAAAATGAGATATTGTTGCATTGCCACCAGCAAACTTTCAAGTTTCCTTTTCTCTGGATACCCTCCTAATATCCCCAGCTGTCAGAAATACCTTACCAGAACTGCCAGCTTGGGTTAGTATCCTTCTGTTGTGCCCCTAATTATTTCTTTTACACCTTTCCATTTCTTAGCCTTTGGCTTTCATTTGGCTCTTAGACAAAATAACAATATGAGAAATTTATACATCCAAAGATGTGAATGCTAGGTAAGAATTTATAGTATTTTTCTTGCCAAAAGTTCGTGTATTTTTACAGTCGATTCCTAGAGCTCTGAAAAAAATGTGCTCAAAAACATTAATGCTAGATGGTGACCTTCAGGCACTATGTAGAGAATCAGCTACTCTATGCCTAAAACTCTGTTGAGGAGCCATTGAATAATGTAGCCTGGAAACCTTTTTTCAAGGTAGCCAATTAAGAAAACCACAGACACCACAGAGAATCAAGTCATTCTCTTCACCTGGAATTCCATTCCTTGATTGCAGAGCTGATCCCTGAAGAATCAGTTCAACATCTCTTCCTAAAGTTGGCCTGATAATACCATCTCTTATTCATATTCATTTTTTGTTAAACATCTATAGCACACATCACACGTTTTTCATTTTTTGCTAGTACCACATGAGTGACACTCTTACCCCCACAACCAGATTGTAAGTCACTTGAGGGCAAGAATGTATTTTGTTTATTCTAAACTACTGTCAAGCCCTCATAATTAGCTAAACCAGGGCTATAGGTGAGTATTCACACACGTTCACTCTTCTGCTCTAACCATTAGGTTTGTGAGGTGGCTATTAGGCTAATTAGGCTGACTGAGAGATCAGGTTCAAGGAGATGAGAAGATTCACTTCAATATTCCTGTACTCTTTTCATGATGCCCAGTGTGCTTCATATGCAAGGTGTGGAGCAGAGAATGGAACTTTATATTTTCTTTCACAAAAGGTCACATGCCATGCTCTCTCCATTTCACAGGTATCATGTGACTTCCTATAGAATATAGCAAGTGTGTGCACTGGAGTTAGAAGATCCAAGCCTAAGACATTGCCCTGCCACTTCCCAGCTCTATGCAAGTCTGACCGTCCATTTCACTGCCTGTGAAGTGAGCAGATGCTTGTTCTACCCTTCTCATAAAGTTTTATAGACTCAAATAAAATAATGAATGTGGAAGCACTTACCATAGTTAAGCACTTATCACAGTTATTATGACCATGAACTTTGGAGTCAGACATGGGGTTAAATACCTGCCCATCACTACCATTTGTGCAAAGTTGAGCAAATTACTCATCTTCTCTGTCTCAGTTTTTTTTTTCCTTTGAAATAAGAATAATCTTTCGTCCAGAGTTGTTTTGATGATTAAATAGGTTCATACTTGAAAATGGCCTATGACATGTTAAGTATTGATAAATGTTAGTTATTTGGCTATTGTGCTATTGTTGTTGTCATTATTATGCATTTCTAAGCAAATATATGCCATTATTATAGAGATAATATTAATGTAATGCAAAAATATTGGGCTTTAGAGACCCATGAATTGGCTTCTTATCCTGGTCTTATTTTGGCAAGTTATTTCATATAACACCAGTGCAATTCAGCTTCCTCAACTATAAAAAAATGACATGCACCTCACAAGGTCTCTGTGAGTGTTAAATAAGATGATGTATATAAGCATATAGGGAAATATCTGGTAATTCATTGACGTCCAAAAATTGGATTCTTTCCTTCCCATACTTTAGTTATAGGGGTTGATTTTGAATGCCTTGAAGGTTTTAGGGTAGTGTTATTGACGTTTCTCTTTGAAGTTTTATAATTTTTAGTATGTTTCTCAAGCATGTAAATATGTATAACATAACAGATACCAAAAATCATAAAACACACTTAGTTGTTAGATACAGAACTATTAAAATTATCCTGGAAAGATGTCCCATTTTTCTAAAAGTAGAGGGGAAGCGGGGCGCCTGGGTGGCTCAGTCGGTTAAGCGGCCGACTTCGGCTCAGGTCATGATCTCGCGGTCCGTGAGTTCGAGCCCCGCGTCAGGCTCTGTGCTGACAGCTCAGAGCCTGGAGCCTGTTTCAGATTCTGTGTCTCCCTCTCTCTGACCCTCCCCCGTTCATGCTTTGTCTCTCTCTGTCTCAAAAATAAATAAACGTCAAAAAAAAAATTTTAAAGTAGAGGGGAAGGACAGGGGATGGGGAGAATATCATCAACAGTCAATTTCTTTTATGGCAGATGTATTGGGTGCATCTTGATATACGGCTCCTCCCTGGCAGGTGCCACTTCTGTGGAAATGCTGCAAAGCTCACGACATCTTTGGGACAATATATGAAGTGCCAGCTAATGGACAAAATATGGTCTACTTTATAAACTCACTTGTGTCAGACACTTATGTTGCTTCTAAGAGTGGCAGAAATCAATAATGAGCAGAAAATTATAATCATCAAATAAACAGGTAAAACCTACAAGATCCAAGACTTTAGTGAATCTCTGTTGAGCAACAGTGTCTATAAAGGAGGAGAGTTGAAGCTTTTCAGCTGCTCAGCTGGAAACTGAAGGAAGACTTCAGGATCAGGAATTGTCATTCATTTCTAAGTTCAGGAAAGTATTGAGGATTACCACTAAAAGAAGTCACCTTGGCATTTTCCCAATAATGCTAAGACTTGATTTTTGTTTGTTTGTTTGTTTACTGTGCTTGCCATTTTTTCCTAGAGCTCTATCTTACCTCATATGTATACAGAATGCCCCAGAAACCAAGTGCTGCACCCAGGTAGTTTTGTAAGATAATTGAAGCCTGTAGATGACCTCCTTTACCCCATTGCCCAGCCATGTTGGCTGGGAACTTCTAAGCAGTTTCTTAAGCTTGCCTGACTTATAAGCAAAGAAAATGGAAGAGAAAATCAACATAATTTATTATTGTTCTGTGCAATAGTACAGTTTCCTGTCCAGTGCTCTTGATAGCTGTCAGTTGCCACATTTGAAGTCACATTCTTTAATACCATCCCCTTCACTTCTGTCCACCCACATTTCTAACAGACACACACTCTATTTGCTTCGTGGGTTCTTAAGTTGAATAGAAAAATTGATTATATATTTTTTCTTTAATGAAAGTCATGGATTTCATGTATGAACTTCTTGACAATTATTTTGTGAACTTCGAGCCTCACCTTAAGAGCTGTTCTCTAGAAGGTCATAGTTGTGTGACTTCTCACTTTGGCATAAGTGTTTTTATGCTTCATGTGGGTCTCTACTGGAAAACCTCAAATCTATACCTACAGGATAAATGCACTGCAGACAGTGGGACTTATTGGTCCACAGGAAGATGACATAAAATATGGTAGATCCACAACCTGGAGATACATCATTAAATCAGTGTGTTGTTAGTTCTTCACAAATTTCAGCAATTGATTTCATGTCTTTATACATCATAACAACTTCCATCATGTGTCCAATTTTAGTAACTCACTAACTTCCTTGATTGGTACTCACTTTGGGGTTAAGCCATAACTTTGAACCCCTAAGTGCCATCAATATTTTCCTGAAGACTGGGTGCATGGCTGGGTTCTAGACTCTCTTTTCCACTATTGGACCTCTTTGGCCCCAATGATGCATCTATGTAAATATCTACTTACTAACACTCACTAAACTTTCCAAATTATTTTCTCTATCTTGGTGCTGAGATACTTGCCCATTGGTTGCATTATGTCTCTCTAATGTTCACGCCTAATTATTTGAGTTTCCTTTTATTAGCTCTCGCTGATAGCTTTCTTATTTCCTGGGTTTCTATCCTGGCAGGTGTTTCTAGTCATTTTCCAGCCTAAGTTGTCACCAACTTATTACTAAAAGCATTCTCTAGCACTGCTCCTTTCTTCCTTCCTTCTTCTAGTACTACTTCCATCAATTCAATAATATATTTTAATAGGTAGAATATTAATAGATCAACAATCTTTTTCTGATTTGACATATTCAAATGTCATTGGCAAAACCCTGCTGCATGAAGCCTGTAACATGGTAGTTTAAATACTTAGAGCTCTTACTGTGCTCTCTTGCCATGTCTCAGCATTCCTATCTCCATAATAAGAGACAGATACTTCACCTCACGACCCAGCCTACCCCCGACATGTACAGTAAAGCATACGTTTGTAATTCAAGCTTTTGTTGCTGCAAAAGATTACTTCCCATATAAAGAACAAGTTGGTGGAAACTTCATGAACAATCGAGAAGAAAGTAGGTAAATACCACACAATGGCCTCAAGCAGACATCCAAGTCCAGTAAAAGGGGACTTGTTTTAATTGTAATCTTTTCACACACAACAACAACAACAACAACATTTTTTTCCCTTCAAAACTTTTGAGATAAATATCCTCTACAGCTCTAAGTTTTACCTTTACATAATATTTATACTTAGCTCATAAGTCACCTCTGTTGACAGCTTTTTTTTTCTCCCCATCTCCCTTTTGTCCCATAGAGGAAATGGGCAATGAATCCCCCTGGGTGGTTTCTCTGGGGCTAAATAATGGCTCTACTGAGAGAGATCTACTCTGGCCCAGGAGAAGACTTCCCCTCTCTCTCCAACATAAATAAGGCCAAGATTTTCCTCTACAGGGGCTGATAGACCTTACAGTCTGGCCAAATGGCCTTTTGATGTCATAACACTAGGGAAAGATTCTAGGAAAAGTGATGGAGGGAAAATCTTAAATGTTCTCTGCTTCATTCACTTGAATTCAACTCATTAACAACCACCAATCACTTACCACCAACACCTACTGGAAATTTAACACACATTAGCATGCTTATAAAAGATTGGTCTTTCTTATCATGCATGGACTTATATACATTGATTCATTTAATAAATGTTAGGTACCTACTGTATACTCTTCTATGCACAGTAAATATAAAGACGTATAAGACAGTTTCTGTACCTGATGAATTCTATGAGTGACTTTTTAAATTAAGATAATTACTTTGATAAACTAAGTTTTAGAAAAAGTTCATAATTAATAAGATTCTCATCTCACTGATATCTACATTTAAAATGTAGACTGCAATGAAAAAAAATGCTTATCTTGAAAGACTATGAAATTATCACATTTCCAGGAAACAAGTGCTGTACAATGTAGGGCCTGTATTTTACGCATTTCAGATAGCATCATGTTGACAACCAATTGCAGAGCCAGCTTTATATGTTTTGTAAGTGGTTAGGTAGTGTTTTCTTTCACAATACATTCAAAGCTTTTAGTTACAGGTATATCAAAATTGATCAATGCACTGCATTAGGTATTAACGTCATTATAGGTATGGCACAACGACTCCCAGTGGACTGAGTGAAGAACGATGATGAGCAACTTTGTGCCAAGCACTGTGCTAAGTTCTTAATGTCAGTTATTTTATTTGTTTTATAACATCACTAATATGTTCTTTTTATCCTCACATTTTACAACTAAGAAAACTGAACATTGGAGGCATTTGCAACAATGATGGATGCACTTGCTAAATATTGCCAAAGCTATTAAATGGAAAACCTAGTATTTGAATCCATATGTACCTGACTCTGCAGACTGACTACTAACTTTGTTTACCTCAGTACAATTAAAACTCGGTGGGGAGACAGGTCATGTACCAAGAAAAATGGTAGCCAATAATAAAAAAGCCAATTATGATAAATGTGTCATGATTGATTTGGATAGACAATTATGTGGTATGAGGTTTATCAATCGTGCTTAATTTTGTTGTTTCTTTTCTCTTGTATTCCTACAACATTCCCTAAAATAGCATGAACTGGTAAATATTGTTAGCTCAGTTAATTATTTAGTATTGTAAATTTTAAGCAAAATATTGGAGCAGAGCTGAATTTTTTCTTTAGTGGATGTGATGTCTGATAGGAAGTGGGTTGAGATAGTCCTGATTCTTAGTAGAAATAGATACTTTCTTTCTACCACCTTCCAACATTCCTGACAGACAACAAATGGCTTCTAGAGTTTATGAACAACAGAATCATCTTATTTGACAGGTATGATTCTAACCTTTGACTCTTCTCAAAGATCAAACTCACTTTTATAACGGAAGGCATGTCATAGCTTTGAATATACCTTTATATAGGCAGCAGGGTTAAGTACCAGGTGACTATATTGTTTATATGTGTTTCACTGCAGTTTTGAAAAGAAGAATCAAAGGTCTAATTACTTTACAGACACATTCTAAAGGTTTGGGGAGCTATTTACAGCATGGTCATAAAGTGAGGTGATAGCTCAATTTTAAGATCTACAGTAATGGGCAGAACATACCCTTTAATTAGAAGCCTCTCTCATTCCAAACTCATCTCTCCCACTTTCTTTCTCATTTTTAAGACTCCAACTATGTGCAAGATTTCCACATCTAAACTTCCATTGAATTTACCTGTCAATTTTGTAAAATGACTAGGTTTGTGTTTTGAAAACAAAATAGGCTATTTCTAAAAATATTGTTATTCAAAAATAACTTGTTTGAAACTATTGAGAAAGATAGTGTAGTTTCTAGTCCCTGGCTTGTACTATTAAATCATGAAGATGATAGGTCAATTTTGAATGATTCTTTAAAATCTGTGACACCTGGCTAGACATATGGAACTCACCTATACAGACCAGTGAAATTAGGCATAAATAGTGAACACTTGAGTCATTGCGATGGGTAAGTAGGCTTTTATATAGGGGTGTTTCCACCAGCCTTCATATCAAATACATCAGTGGCTTCTTTCTTTGCGTATATATGAAATAGACCCTGTCCTAACATGGATTAAAAAAAATGCCTTGCCTTTCCCATCTCCTGCACATCAGCACACACGGTAGGCTACCTTTCCCCAAAGTTCAGAGAGGGTTTTCTCCCGCCCTGCATCTCTACCTGCCACACAGGCCTCTCACAGCTCACAGAGAGACACAGCCTGAAATGCACTGCCGGGCTTTGAATGCTCTCTGAATAGCTCTTGTCAGTCAGGAGCCTGCATTTCATGTTTCAGATTTTTCCCAGGGGGCTTTGATGTTAATCCATTTCACACTTCTAACACATCTGTTCTTCTTCAGGCTTTCTTATCTTTTCTGAGCATTCAAATATATGTGTGTGTGGGGGGAAACTTTTGGCTGTCATTGTGCAGTTTCTGAAATGAGACTTTAATGATGAAGCACATTCCACCTCCCCTCATTGATACTCAGTTCTAACCACACAAGATGCTGTATGTGAGTCATATTTCTCTACCATTTACTACCACCCCCATTAAGATCAGATGGCCTGGATGCTGGAAATAATTTAAAAAGCCACTTAGGTATTTAGGAAAGATGTGCAAATCTTGTTTGTGTTTTTGCCATGTGCCTAGTCAAGGCAAGGTACTGAAGAAATGTAAGGGGCCTGCAAGAGCAGTGCTGCTATTAAGCGGCATGAAGTTCCCCTGGTCAATGAAGATAACAAGTAAAACATTAAATAATCATATAATAACATTAAAAAATGGTTCAGTATGGCAATACAGTTGATTGCACAATGCAACATATGAATGACTGGTAACAATGACATGACCATTGATTATTACACAACAACAGAGGAAGAAAAAGTGACTCTAGGCTATCGTAAGCTGAGAAGGCTTTGGTGGGAAGGAGGTGTGGCCAGAAGGTAGAGTGGGAATTATATATAAGCTGGATAACTAAAGTTATCTAGCATGGATAGAATATATCTTTTTTGTTGGCAGGCATATTGCAATTGCTAAGATAAGTGATTTGGCCTGGTTTTAGCCCTCAGCAGGCTTGTGATTTCTAAGAGCAATAAAGGGAAAAGAAAAATAAGAATTTTGAAATAATAATATGCATGATAGTCTATATATTCCTAGAATGAACGACTATAAAAATTAATACCAAGGTACTTATTCTTTTTTTAATACACTCTTTCAATCCTATTCTTTTGTGAAAAAGTAACTACTCCTATCCTGATAAAATAAGAACAGCTCTGCAAAATGCTACAAAGTGCCATATTAGATCTATTACATGAATTTAAATGGAGGCTATTGTCAATGTTATCTGTCTTTCTTCTCCTTTCACTGAATGAAACATGGACAAATTTAATCTATAAACTGCTTTGCAGAACACTCTACAGTTACTACAGAATTTCATCATTAAGCATACATGTTACAATTAGCAACGTGCCTTATAGGACTTCTTGTCTGGGATTAAAAGTAACTAAAGAAAAGTAAAATATTGTTTAGTGTTCACAGGAATTTAGAATCAGAAGCTGAACGGCAATTTTTTTTTCATGCTGTTCAAGTCCAGACCTTGACCAATGTGGAGAGATTGGAGACAGACATATTTTGATATAACTTGAGAAAATTCTAACTATAGCTCTCCAACAGTAGAAATGCATTACAGGAGAGAATGACCATCCATCCAGCATATTTTAGTAAGAATTCTGACATGGGTGAAATCTTGTTTCTAAAACAAGTTTTCGGTCTTCTTCAATGCTTACAGTGCTTCCAGTAATTCAGAAATTCTATGATACAGCCATATCATTTTATGCAAGATGAGATGTAAAAATGAATGTCCTAACATGCAGTGACAGTTGATTGTCATGGGGGCCAGTGGCTATGTGGGATGTGTGGTGGTAGGTTATCTTCCATAACCCTTCATGTATCATGCTTAGACAGGTGGATGATGGATAGATGGATAGTAGATTTATAGATAGATGCAAATAACACACATCATAAGTATATATATATTTCCCTTCTTCTAAATATATACTAACTTAATATTTTTCCCACTGGAAGTGATAAGGAAAATGTTGAATGCCAAGCTGCAGGTAGTATGTTGTGTAAGTCAGCTAATAAGGAGGGACTAGAAGGTCTGGGAACTGATCCTGCATATTTATTACTCTCTTTTTCCTTCATTAACACTCAGCCTCAATTCAAACTGTCTTTATTATTTCCCTCATAATAAATGACTTAAAAGAAACAAAATGGATAAATTTTGATGATTATGTCAAACATCTGGCTGCAGCAGCAGCAGCAACAACAACAACAACAACAACAACAACAAACTAAGTGCATCTGACATAATAAGATTCTGGCTTACAAAATGTCAAATCTCCATAGGCCTAATGTTATATGCCATAAATTTACAACTTCAGCTTTAAAGCACAAGTACTCCTCATTTGCTCTTTTGGTTGTGATACTGAAACGTTAAGGTGTTCTTTTAGTGATATCACTTTTTCACAAAGTTTAAGAATTCAACCCTTAGAGTATTTGCTATAACTCATGATGGTAACTCATGATCTCTGAGCGAGTGAGGCTGCTGTGTAAGTCAGCTAATTCCAGCCTAACCTCTGACAGCTAATTGGTAAACAAAACAATGACAAGATTTAAAATATTAAATTAAATCTTGAATTACCTTCAACCCATTAGCACATTGTATTGTTGAGCAGTGATTTCAGTAAATGAGAATTCTAGGTAGAATGAAACACAAAAGACCAAAAAAAAAAAAAAAACCTAATCATACAGATTATCCAACACAGGCACTTAAATTACCACTCCTGTTTTATAGTTATTATCATACCTCTATAATCCATGTCCCTTTACAAGGCTATTCAAGCTATAACACATGACAGGCAGTGCATTGCTCTGCTATTTATAAGGTGCCTTGGGTCATGTTATATGGCATAAGACTAAAGGCAGAATGACTTAAACCACCCAAGAAGTGCAATAATCCCTAACAAATGCACAGCCTGGAGTGTCTTATTGCTGTTATGAAATGAAATGCATACATTAAACTAAGAAAAATTGTCAGACCCAGAGCATTTATTGGGAATAATAAACATGTCTGTCTATCCATTGATGCATTTTTCCAGCCTATAGGAATCAGAAGTGATTGTCCCAGCCCCAAAGATTATCTCTTGTTTCTGAGATGCAAACTGCATCAATCTTGTTAGTTTCAAACTTCCCCTACCATTACAAAAAGGACCCATTATACCAACACCTTTTAAGCTGGTGGCTTTCTTTCCCTAACATTCTCGTGTTTCCACTAGGTTTGATTTTAGTAATGATCCATGTAGGCTGGAGGAAAACATCAGGTCCAACAGATAATGAAATGCAATTTAAGAATACAATGAAAATAGACTTGAAAAAGATGTACTTCCATTGCTTGTTTGGATTACGGTAAACTGAGAGCAATGATGAATGGAAATGTGTCCAACTCAAAGGAGGCATTGGGTGGATAGCACCAGCAGTTAGGAGAGCTGGCTTTATTTAATATTTTCATTAATGATCTGGAAGATGGAGGGAGCCACACACTAATGAAACCATGAAGCAACTAAATTGCACTCGATCTTAGCCAAAAGGCCAAGAAGCGATGAAGCAACTAAATTGGAAGTTGTTGCAAGTGCTGGTGAAGACAGAAAAATAATACAAGTCCAATTAGAGAGGTTAGAAATGTAAGCAAAAATATAACCAACTTAAATTCAGTTTGATACTGTATAAACATATTCATCAGGGAAAAATAACATCCGACTCCTATCTTTGCTAAAGAAAAAAGCTGTTAAAAACGTACCCAAATTCAGGTATTCCCCATGTCGAATTTCATAAGTAGCATCAAACACCTAGTTTTACTGACTGTTCTGTTTCTTTTTGGGCATCTTAATGTTATAACCCAAGAGACTACAACTGCACTTCTTGTAACTGGTGATTTATTTGGAGCCTTTGTAAAATCTTCAGTGACAAATCTTATCCTGATGGTTAAGTCTGAATGACAAGGCTGTATAAATATTATAGAGAAAAACAAACACTCATTCCTGGACATCAATATGTACATAAAAAGAAAGAGAGTGTAAGAATTACACAATACACAGAGAGCTTCAGAAAACTCCAAGATAAAAATGCATATGTGCAAATGAAAAAAAAAAATTTGTTCACATGAGTCCACATTGCAAATAAAACACATTTTTTCTTTTATATATTTATTGTGTATGTGGTGTATGTATACAAAGGAATCACTTCAGGGGTCATATGAAAAGCAAGGCCCCTCAAGCTATGTTTAATATTGTATGCGATACATACACATACACATATGCATACCACTCCAACACAATAAGAAAAGTTTGACGGGACTGTTCAGAAGCAGTATTTTGTGTTCAGTGAGGAACACTCTTCCTCCTTAATGTAGAACAAAACTATTCTTACCCCACATAGGACACAGTATGAATGCCCACACATAGAAATGTGTTTTACAATCACCAGAGGGTAAAAGACCCATTCTGAAACATTCTTTTGAGTGTCAAGAGAGCTTAAGATACCACTGACTAAGAACACAACCTGGAACAATTGATGGCTTACAAGAGAGAAACATGGAAGTTTGGTTTGCTAACCCTGGGAGCCCCTAATACAAATTCCTCATATATGAAGACAAGTAGTCCCTGAGTGCACAGAACTGAAGCTTAAACTCTGGAGCTCCTGGATTCCTGTGTAGCTCCCTTTATAAGGAGCTCATTTGCATCCCTTTAGTGAGATCTCATTCAGCCCTGGGAATACTGCAGACTATTAGGACGGTAGAAGCAGGACTATGGAGCCAGGCTAGAATCTGGTGACCTCAGAATTGTCTACCAATCAGCCTGACACCTTGTGATTTCAGAATTCTGTGTCACTCAAATATTGACCTTAGTCACTCAGCTCTTTGAAATATTTTGCAGATAATGCAACTGGAAACTTTGAGTCAATATTATACAAGCCATAAACGTAATGCCCAGATGTCTGGGTTTAGATCCTGGCTCTGCCCCTGTATGATCTCAGGCCAGTTACTTAAACTGTGTGCCTCAGTGTCCTTATCTGAAAGATGGTGACTGTAAGTTACCCATTCTTAGAGTCATTGGGACTTCTATATGGCTTTATAGAGTGCACATCTCCACACAGCTTGTGAACAATAAAGACCTGACCTAAGGTTGTAGTGCATTTTCTAGAGTTTATGTTTTTCAAAATCACCACTACTTTAGGAAACTGTTTCTATATTAGCTGTTTTCATCCTACAAAATATTAATCTCATCACTAAATTGGGATTTGACAATACTGTAGTCTTTCCTGGAATATGGTTTTGGGAAAGTGTAAGAGAGGGAGAGAGGAGGAATTTATATTAAAGCAATACAAACAACTTCAAATTAAATCGTGTATATATTTATTTGTAAAATGTTATTTGCCTACCCCATCACCAGGAACTTACTCCTCTATATTCTCCTTCACAGCCTCCCATTTACACTTTTACTGTAATATCTAAGAAGCAAAATTGTAGATTTCTTCCTCCCTCCCTCCCTCTCTTTTTCTTTATTTTCCAGAAAAGTTTTCATTGTTTAGTATTTTAAGTTGTTTCAATGTTTATTTACTTTTGAGAGAGAGAGAGAGAGAGAGAGAGAGAGAGAGCACGAGTGGGGGAGGGAAGGAGAGAGAGGGAGACATAGAATCCAAAGCAGGCTCCAGGCTCTGAGCTGTCAGCACAGAGCCTGACACGGGGCTCAAACTCATGAGCCATGAGATCATGACCTGAGCTAAAATTGGATGCTTAACTGACTGAGCCACCCAAGTGCCCCTCATTGCTTAGGGTTATAGAGACATACATGTCCTTCTGTCTTTGTCTAGACCTAAGGTCTCATCAAAATGTTTTCTTTCAAAAAACAGTTTGTTTCATAAAAATATCCTTGTGATATCCAGTAAACTAAAATATTTTCCTTTATGTTCCGTAAGTGTGATTATAAACTCTTCCAGGCAAAGACAGGACCATTATTTCACTTTGCTTTCCAAGTGACGAAAGTGTGAAGGATATGATATCAATAAGAAAATAGAAGCCGAAAAAGTCCAGCAACTTTCCCAGGGTCACACAAGGTTGTGACAAACCCAGATCGAGCATGCAGTGTATTTCTTTTATTCAAACCTATTTCCCTGACACGTTTGGTCCTTGAAAATCAGATGTAGCCTACACACACACAACTGATCTACTCATTTAAATCAAATCAGCTAGAAGTTCTACTAATCAATTGTCTCCAGTAAAGTAAACAAGCCAAATCAGCATCCAAACATATTAATTGATTGAATCCGTGGATTCACTGAACAGGCTTGGCAGTTTCATCTAAAGGGTCAGATGAGGAGAGTATGTGTTAATGGTTATTTACTGAAGAACACTCTTATTCACCACCCCATGGAATTATATATTTCTTTAAATCCGCTTCAGGCTCAGAAACAAATTGTTGGACGTTCACAGAAATGTTGCAAAATGAACGAATTTGTCACCAAACAAGAAACACATAATCAGACTGGCTGAATGCGCCCTAATTAGATCTCAGCCCTGGGTTGACACTGACACATGTGTTAAACTACATTTTCGGGGAGCTGAAGTCTCATTATATGGGTGGTCGGGCTATTGCTATTCTGCTATTATAATTTTTACCAGATTTTTTTGAAGTGTACTTCATGTTTCTTTTCCTTAACTTCAGCCTTAGATGGAATTATAAGTAATTCATAGAAAGATTTAACATTGAAAAACTTCGAAATGCATTGCATTGATGCAGTGTGGTTTCAATGTTTAAAAAAACAACCACCTAAGCCAGCAAAAAATAAGAAAACTAATGTTGGGATCCTAGCTTGGTTTCTGACTAAGCAGTTGATTTTTTTATTATTTTTGATCTCCAAATATTTAAAGCTAATTCTCAATGTTTAGTTAGGTATCATGAATTTCTCTGGAGTCCTCAGGGACAGCGGAGCCTTGTTGGGTACAAAGAGAATAGATATCCCAAGGCTCCAGACAAATGGCATCCACACATGTAAGACAAACTCCAGTCCTCTTAGGACAAGAGGCTGTCAATACCAAGGGACAATTGAACAATTCTGCAGGATCAGGGGATCTAGAATCCACACGTGACAAAGTGAGATGAAAGACAAGGGTCAGAGCACTCTGAAGAAAACTGGAGAACAAGGAACCTGGGAGAAGAAAGGAGGAATGAATGGGCATGAAGTATCAAGCCCTGGATCAGTGCACTTTGAGACCTAAGTTTGTGTTGAACTCCAACTGGCTGAGGGTGCACATCTGTGGAATCCTGCCTCCTAGGATAAATACTTGGTTGGTCAGGACTCACACACTGGCAGGGATGGATGGTTTGTTGGATGGTGCTCATTCCTCCCTTACTCTTTGTTTTCAGTAAAGGAGTACATAGTCCTAACAGGGTCTCAGATTCACCTCACTGCTCTAAAAGTTGGGTTAGCCCAATGCTGTTATTTCATATTAACCATGAGATGTAATTATTAGAGCAAGTTTGCCTTTTAAGTAAACCCAAAGTTTCATTTATTTGTCTATTTAAAGACCAAAGGTGGTTGGGTGCACATACTCAAAGGTGCAAGCTGTGCGTATTTGTATAGTTTTTCAATGAAGTTAAGTCAATTAATAGAGGTTATTGAGGGATATGTTTAGAGTGAGGAAGAACAAATGGTGCCAGAAGACCTAGATCAACATTAGAGAAAATAACAAAGAAATTTGAGAGGAAAAAAATGTTAAAAAGACATATATTATATTTGAAAGCAAAATTTCATTCCCTATTAGTCAATATTGTGAATTACATATTATACGATTGTACTCCATGGATGTGCATCACCTTTCAAAAGATACACATTTGTCCTCCAGGTATATTGCCTCACACATATTATATTGACTTTTTTTCCTCTGCAAGTCAGGAAAGGGGAGGTGATGCTGTAAAATAGGTCATAAAATCCAGATTATGGCTTGCAGTGTAAAGTCCTGAGTCACCTTCAAATAGAATATCCTGAATTCTACATCCACCTAAGAAATGGCTTCATAGTATTAATTAAGAGATTCCTAAATTTCATAGATCAATTACTACTTCACAGAGAGAGAAAAGCAATAGCTACCTGGGATTGATACTGCAAGCCTCTTCAACCCACCAGGCTTACAGGTTACAAACAGCTATCTGAACAGAGTAAACTACCTTCTAAATGAATGTGGCACTTTGTTAAATGAATAAATGAGCAAAGGAAAAAACTACAGTTTTATTCTATGTCATATTAAGAATCCTGCTGCAAATTACTCAGTTTATCTAAGGATTGAGTTAATAATAATGAACACAGTGGGGCTATACATCTCCCATTCCATCAGAGTCACTTCAAAGAGGCAGAAAAATATTTACGCTACCGTTCTATTTGGTTGAGAGCAGAGGACCCCTTTAAAAAGGCTGTTCACCCCTGAGGAATGTGATTTCCATTTGTAAGACCATTGTTCATCTTATTTGGTTAACTACCTCTTTGGAAGAGTGATATTAAATAGAGAGCTTTCAGCAAGCATAGGAAGCAGGGAAGATTCTACGATGGTCCAGCTCACAGACCTTGCTAATTTCTGCAGGTGCTTGTGCAAAATAACTAAGCATGAATTGTCTTATATTTTCAAAATCTTAAAATCTTACCAGACACAAATATGTATCGCTAAAGGTCTCTTAAGTATTGTAGTACACATTTTCTCCTGATATAAATTGATATCCCCTCTTATTTTTTGGTTCTTGAAGTGAAGCTTAGGTAATTGCTACTTGAAAACTGGCAGTCGACCAAAACATTCATTTCAACTACTACCTATCCTGGGTTGACTGATTTGCCAGCACTGTGCAAGGTGTCAACTCTGTATCTTTGGGCAAGTATCCTACATTCCTCTCAGAGTCCCCAGGTCCTCATTTATAAAATAAAATTTTCCCTTCAGTGACTTTCAAACTCTGCTCCTTGGAGTTCTGGGGATTCTCTAGAGAAATGGGTGAACAAGATAAACAGAATAGGTTAGTATGGACAGTCTATCTAGCTCTAATCTGTCCTAATTGTAGGCTTCTCTGTTCAGACCAAAGAGCTGCAGTTTTAAAATACTGAGAAACCACTCAAATGATCTTTAAAGTTCCTCCAAGAACGCTTTATTGGGTTCCAAGAACAGAGGATTTGTGCAACATGATCTCTGCTGTAAGAAAGTTCTCAGATGCAGTTGATTAAAACAACAACAACAAAAATAAACACAAGAGATAGCAAACTATCCCAAATCTTTTAAGAACAAGAGCTCGGGGAGGTCAAATGACAAAAGTCCTAGGAGCTCAGAGACAGAGTAAGGAGGGAAGACTTCAACAAGAGTGGAAAGGAAGGGCTAGCCCAGGAAAGGAGGAATGAGACTGTGTGGATAGGCACATGCAAGTCAGGAAAGAAAATGGAAAACGTCAGAAGAGGAATGGAAATGGCCTATATGGAGGCCACCTAACCTACCCAGAAATATAAGTGGGAAGAAATGTTGCCCAGAAATTCCCAGCCAAACACTAGTGGGCTTAAAAAAATAAGACTCCTCAGGCTCTTGAGAAGAATCTTGAGGAAATTAGTCTGGCTGAGTTTATTAGACAGGGCAAAGACTAGATGGAAGAAATTCATCTGGGAGAACATGTGGCAATCTGGCTCAAGTTTGGTGTGTGAAATGAAGAGGAAGTAGCAAACCATTGTTTCACTGAGACAGCATAATTTTTACTGAAACTTGTGGTATTATTATCTAAGCTTCTCTGACTTCTCATTTACTATTGAGAAAATCTTTTTTCTACTCTCCTACTCAAAATAATAGAGTACATACTATGGATTGTAACAATGCAACATCAGCTCTTATGAATCTGGTGACCAGTGGGTAACAAATCTAGTTTAAGACCCAACATTTCCATCATGCCCTCATTTTTATTTTTTTTCTGTCATAGGCAAATCATATATTAGTGTTTTTCCATTTCCTGATATGTAAATAAATTATAAAGTCTGACCCACATGAGTGGATTAGGTGAGCAATGTAAGGGAAAATTGTTTATAAAATGTGTGGCTAATACACTGCTCACCTTAAATGATAAACATGATGTAGGTAGGTAGTAATAATTACCTAGAAAATTACTAGGGAAAATGAAATTTAGCTTGTTTCTTGTTTGGTTTTGGTTTTGTTTTGTTTTACCTTAGATCAAAGAACAGGGTGTCAAACTTGCAAAATAGAAGTGTTCAGTACAGGATCTGGTGGTGGTGGTTTGGTCCTAGGGAAAGTCATCTGTAATAGTTTAAAATTTTTAAATGTGCTCATCTATGAATTACTTTAAGTGTTGGCAACACTGCTCTAAGATAAATAAGAGAGCATTGTCAGATGAAGGAGCTTGGTTTTGTAGAGGTGAAGCAATTTGTTAAAGGTGGAAGTTAATTAGTAATGACTAAAAGTTTAAACAGTGGTCTTATCTGGTGTCTGAAAGTGAAGATAATGGGAGAAATGTTATAACCATGTTAGTAATACTATGTAATAATACAGACAACATTAAATGAGTGATTACTAAGTATTAGGGAATGTTAAATTTCACATTGACATAGATTACTCTTATTTTCTTCATGATAGATTGGAAGAATCAAATGTTTAAATAGGTCTAGTAGTTTGCTCAATTTTAGCCCCAACTGGTGGAACCAGGTTTTTGCCTTAAGGTTTTCTGACTCCAGAATCTGCATTCTTAATCAGTTGAAAAGGTACAAAGCTCTGCCCAAAATGTACTGTTAGAAAGGGATTGCACAGATGTGGTCTGAATCACACCTCAGGAGAATGGACCTTTGTGTGTGTGTGTGTGTGTGTGTGTGTGTGTGTGTGTGTGTGTGTGTGTGTGCGCACACGTACACACACACACACACACACACATGCATGCACACACATGTGTGATGAATGGAGGAGCAAGTTACTTCTGCATACTCTTGACACAGCCATACAGATAGGATAATTAGAGGATACAGCAGATTTCAGTGCTTGGGACTGAGAGTTGATAAGAAAAGTCATTCTTTTTTTCAAAACTCCTCTAGTCCTAGAGGGAAATGTAAGGGCAGAAAGGGAAACCAGACAGAATCCAAGCATACCACAGAGTGAAGGTTTAGACAATACATAAACTCAAATCCATAGTCCAGGTTATAGGGAGATAGGAGAGAGGTCAGCTTGAAATGCTGTGAGCTCAGAGGCCCCCATGGTTCTCCTAACACCAGGACTTTTGACACAAAGCCTGCAGTGACAACATTCTGAGACTGACTGGTCTACTGGTCGTATTTATTCCCATGGTTACAACTTGAATAGCTGTGTTATATGACCCCACCTGTTGGTCATTGTTCAGTGTTCTAGTGGTCAACAGGCAACTGGACTTGGGTTAATCTTTATAATAGTGAAAGGTCAGCATAAGGACAGACAATACATACTTGGGACTACTGGTACCCAGGAGACCAATATTCATTTCTTGAAGATTACATGCACTTTACACAAACAGAATTCCTCTGCATCTGCTTTGCCCAGCAACTCAGCTGAGATCCTCAAGGAATCCACTTCTAGGCTTTATCTGCCTCATACCTTGAGTCAGTCCTAATGAGTCAGGATATTAACCCAGTGTCAGATCTGTGCTTTACTTCCCCTACCCCCTAGCCCTACTGTAAATTAGACAAAAGTTATCCATTTAGATCTAGGACAGAGACTCCAGGGAAATGTGGATCCCCCTCTTCTTTTTCCCTTTCCAAGTTTTTAACACTAACAATGGCCTTGACTCTATCTGTCCTTTCCTGTCCTCAACATATACCTTTCCTCTTGGCTCATTTGCCTAAAATTGAACTTTTGTTATCTTGGAATTCCAGTTATTTTGTCAGGTTTCCTAGCACTATATTATTATAAGAATTGTTTTATGAAATAAAATTTTGAGTTAGGTGTCCAACTTAACTCTTCTTGGGCCTCTTTCCTCCTGTGAATGAATAATAGGTTCTGTCCACCAGTTTCAGGATAGGATCTACCACCCAAGGAGGGAGGTCCTAATGATTACTGCTCTTCTCCCTGACTCATAGTACTGAATACCATCTACCTTATTTGAGCCCCAACCCTGACTCTGATGCTTATTGATTCTTGACAAGCTCTTGCAAGAGTCAGTTCTTGCAATAGCTCCAGTAATGCTCATACTTTCCTCCAATGACTGTGACTGAGGTTAAAACAAGGAGAAGGAGAGGAGGAGGAGAAGGAGAAGGAGAAGGAGAAGGAGAAGGGGAAGGAGGAGAAGGAGAAGGAGAAGGAGAAGGAGAAGGAAGGAAGGAAGGAAGGAAGGAAGGAAGGAAGGAAGGAAGGAAAAAAGAGAAAGGAAGGAAGGAAGGAAGGAAGGAAGGAAGGAAGGAAGGAAAGAAGGAAAAAAGAGAAAGAAAGAAAGAAAGAAAGAAAGAAAGAAAGAAAGAAAGAAAGAAAGAAAGAGCAAGCTCTGGTGACTGAGACAAATAGTAAGTTGTGTTCTATTGAACATACTGTTGAGAGGGTCTCACACAGTTAACAATTTGTGCCTGTCTTTGGAGAGCATATAGTCTAATTGAGAGGAAGAGTTAAATCTCAAATGATAGAACACCTTATACTTAACTTGTCAGAGTCCAAATCATACTGTAAGTGTGTGAAACAGGAAATACATGAAGGGTTGGTAGAAACTGTCTTAGTGGTGATGGCTCCATTCTTGAAAGCCAGACTGTTAAATGTTACACCAATAAGGATGATACTGTTTTATAGATGAAGAAACACAGTTCCTTGTTTTCTCAAGATCACGCAGCCAATGTGACTTGAGAATCATGAAGTTTTGCATTTACTGTAAGTCTATGCCCAACCTAGTCACCCCATGTTCCTATAGAGAAAAAATAAAACGGACCAAAACCTCAGTGCTAGAACTTAGAGAAGGATGCAATAGGAATTGTTTGAAAGTGTGAACAAAAGGAATATGATTTGAACCCATATGGCTTTGTCAGTGTTAATCAATCATTTGTGCCAGTCAATTCTCATTCAAATGGAAGAAACCAGCATGTGATTTATTGAGCAGTCTGTCATTTCTACTAATTCCACCAGGACTCTAATGGTGAGTACTACCTGGATATTATAGTAAGAATCCAGAAGCTCATAGGCACCAGTTCTGGGCAATGTGTGGCCCTGGGAGACTGGGAAAGAAAGCCAGACCCGTCCGGTGCAGAACCTGTTTGTCTCTACACTGACCACTTTCTCTTCTGCAAATGGCTTTTTTCCTTTTCTCCAGCTGTTATCTGATTTTCAGCTTGCAGTTTCTCTAATGAGGTATTTGGTACTTAATCTTTCAGAACACTGAATGAGTTCATCTCTGTAAAGGTGGTTCCTGTCCTGGGAGCACTGTGGTGGCTCGTCAGGATGCCAGGCTATTGTTTGTCAGGATTCTATGAGGCTGGCTTCCATGAATGTGTCTGACATTGAGATTACATTGCCTCACAGAGATGGGGCATCCTGGGAATGGCAAGGCTGTGAAGACACGCACTTCTCCTCAATGAATATAATGGCTTAGAATCACGTGTTAAATTCTCAAGAGGAGTGAAACAGCATGGCATAGACCATTCTACAAATTAGACATGTCAGTAAGATAAAATAATTTTTTCAAGTTCTTAAAATACCTACCTGTGTGTATATGCACACTACTCTAAAGCTGCGTAGTATAGACACTAGCCACGGTGGCTATTTAAATATAAATAAAATAAAAGTTAAATAAAGTTATAAAGTTAGTTCCTCAGTTAAACCAGGCACATTTCATGTCTACATTAATAACCATGTGTAACTAATTTCTTACTAGTGTTGGACACCACAGTTGTAGAACAGTTCCATTGTTCTACCAAATTGTCCTAGACAGCATTTTCTAGAAGAATAAACAAATGAATTTAGCATTCTTAATGATTGCCCTAGTAATTACTTCAAGCACATACCAATGTAAAAAAAGCAGTTGGCACATGTTCTGTCTAAACAAGGGAAAGAAATCTAGGATTATTCACCAAACATAGATCACTTAAAAAACATGCATTTGCCTATATAGCACTAGAGAATAAATAATTAATACAATTCCCCAGACTAAATAAACCACTGCATACAACAGGGATAAGGGCTGCCTATTCCTCAGCTCCATTCACAGAGCAAGACTCAGTATATTCTGTCAGGTAGTATGTCTCATGGTATGATCCCAAGTTCACCTGCATCACAATAACCTGACCAGAGAATCTGCATTTAATAAGCTCTCCAAGGTAATCTTTCTTACATTATAATTTGAGAATATCTGCCGTAGAGTCTGAGAGAAACAACCTCTTGGTCTCTCTTACTCACTTTTCAAAAGAAGACTGAGTCAGACTTTCTGGATTTGATTCTTAACTCAGCCAACTGTATTTCCTTGGGCAAGTTGCTTTCCCAGAAATTTTCCAGTGAAACTCTCCTCTAGTATCATTGGGCAGGTTTGGCTGTGTCATATGCCCTTGAGTGAACTCAAAGCAGATAGGCAGAATAAATGGACATGATTGCTTAGACTAATTAGCTTTCATCCCAGGACGGGAGAAAGTGCCAGGCAGTACATGGTGATTCAATATGAAACAAGGTTCAAGATCTTTACCAAGGAAAAAGAAGGGTAGAATGGCTCTTGGGAGGTAACCACAGTGCCTGGCACAGAATCTTTTTCTCTGATGCTCACATATGCCTTATTATTGCTACTCTTAGGTGATAGATGCACACAGCAAACTATAGAAATGTTTAAAATACTTTCTCAAGTCTGCCTAGCTTTTTGGTTGGAGATTTATAATTAGAGGCACTGTTAAGGGTGCCTTTTTGCTACAGTTACACACAGATGACTTCCACTGGCTTTCTTTTCCCTTTCTGTCATCTTTTATTTTTTATATGTCCTTTCTCTGTTCCTTTCATATTTTATATCAGGACATCTCCTCTGCACGTGGTCCAACCACCCCCACCCCAGCCCTGCATACCTCCTTGCTACCAGTCTCAATAATATACCATAAATTCCCTTTCTCCTTCTCTAGTAAAAAATATTGTGGGATTTTGAATTTATCAACTTGATCTCAGTCATTAGCCATGTAAAAAGATAATCCTACATTCCATTTAGGAATGTGTGCATGTATTATATATTCATATTCTACCAACAAGATAAAATGGACAAGAGACCCAAGTCTTTCTTTTTACTCAGACTGAGAGGCGATATTGTAAACAGGAGGAAATCTGACATCTCTTTATCATCAGTGGAGAAACCAGACTGCAGACTTTTGAAGATGTGGTAGGAGAACCAAACATAAAAACACATTTTCACAGAAGGAAAGGAAGCCAATACTCTAAGAGTTAGAAACCTCCAGTCTGTTACAGTTTTTGCAACTGTCTGGCTGCATTTCAAAACCTCATATTTATGACCTTGTGTTCAACTTCCCAGCTGTCCCAGGTGATGGCCTAAAAGGAAGGCCATAGTTTCAGGTGGGGAATAAGAGCAGTTGGGGATGGTCACTTAAAGGATGGGGTCCTGTTATCATCACCATACATTTGATTCATTAATTATTAAGGAATGAGGGTAAGGAAATTAAGGGAATATAATGAGCCTTTTCAAATAGTCTGTGCCTTTCCAAAGTGTCCATGAGATAGCAACTGTTTGGGTGCAAAGTGCCCGTGAGAAAGCACATGTTTCGGTTACACTCTTTATGGCAAGGATGTTTTGGTGTTTCTATATGTTTGTTTTTGTTTGTTTCAAATTATTTATAGGAGAAAATTTTATCTTTGATCACTTAATTCTGGTAATAGAGGTCATATTTATCCTCAAAGCAGAAGGAACACTTGACTGAGTGTATAGAATTTTAGGTAGTCTACAATAAGAATGACAACTATGCCATTTGAGGCAGGTTATCTGTAATTTCTTAGCTTTTATTTCTCTAATTGTAAGGTAGAGACAATATCAAAGCTCGTTGTATATCCAAGCTCACTCCCAACAACAGGGAAGATTAACTGAGATAATTAGAGCTTTGTATAATGAGATGGAAATTATAGTTTGGATCTCCATGTGGGTCAACTGATATAAAAAGTTGCAAACAGCACTGTAGCAACTGGCAATGAATGTCTTCAGATCAAGACATTCATAAATAAGACAAATCTCCAAATTTAGTCTTATATTCTGTTCAGGCATCTCATACATGTTCATTGTTACCTGCAATATAATTGGTAGTATGACTACTCTGCAGAATCACCATCCTGCCAGGGGGAAATGAGTTAAAATGCAAGTGCTCCTCTCTGTACAAAGAGCTGCTTATGGGAAAATGTAAAGACACTGGCATCTTCCTTGAAACCGTGGAAAAATGACAGTGGAGCTAGATATGAAGACTTGAAAACAGGCTAAGGGATATAAAAAGGAGTGGCCAATTCAGGTAACCAAATCAGCATTATAGGAAAATATGAGACATAGATTAGCCCTGAACGACTGAAGTGAATCTAGCAGAAAGAAAGGTGTAGTCTATGTGAGGAGAATGGCCAAAGGACAGAAGAATGACATGAACCAAAGCCATAGGAATACAAGGTACAACAAGAAAGCAAATTTGTAGATGTAGATATTTATGTTTGATTATAGCAGAGTAATCTCACAAATGCATTATGGGGCCCAAATTTTATCCACTGAAATGACCCTGTATGCAAAAGTTTGGACTTTTTTCTAGAAGTTGTTAGAGATGTTTGAGATTTGCTCAGTAAAATTATACCTTTGCTTTTATATTATTCTGATGAGGTATTTTGATAATAAATTGAAGAGGTACTATGAAAAATAATGAACTCATTAATCTTCTTTAGTTATTACAACAATTTTGAAAATGGAGACAGTGGAAAAGGAACAATGACCTACCTTCCCCTAACATATATTACTACCATATTGAAATATATTGTGGACTCTATAGAACCAGAGTTAGCAAACTACATGCCCATGGGCCACATGCAGCCTGCTGCATTTTTTTGTAAATAAAGTTTTACTGAAACACCATCATATCTATTGATTTACATATTTTCCAAGGCTAGTTTTGTGCTATAACAGCAGAATTGAGTCAAGAATTGAGACAGAACATGTGACCTGCAAAGCCTAAAATACTTACTATCTGATGTAGATGTCAGGACATACCACTACTATCAAGAAAGACAATTAGTCAACTAATCATGGATTAATCAATTTTAAGATAGATAAAAGTAGAAGGGGACTTGGTAGGGTATGATTGCTCTTCCTTTTATTTTAAATCTCTTTTTTATTAAAGTCCCTACTCTTACCTAGCATCTCATCCCTTATATCAGAAAGGAGTAAAAATAGCACAGGTAGAGAATAGAAGACAGTCCTGACGATGACTTGCTCAAATAATATAATGTTTGGACACAATCTGAGTGTGAATTATCTTACACTGATAAAATTTACCGTGCCAAATAATGCAGACTTTATTATACATTTCTAAATCTGGTTACATTTCTATGAAATTTAAATGTCTTCAGTAATTTAATTTTTCTCCTGACATCTACCAATGCAACTCAGCTGATAATTTTATGTTCCATATGTGGATAAGGTTCTATATCTTGGGGTGAAGCAATCTTTCAAAATGAGTCTCCAGCCAACCACTTCTTGTTTGGCTCTCAGAAGTCTTAGGCTCTCTAGGGGGTAAATGAATATGTAATTGTATAATTAGGCTATTGCTGCTCCTGTTTCTCCCACAATATTGTCTGGCTGTGCCACAGGACAAGGTCACGGAACAACATTAGACTAAAAATGGAAATAGGCTGATTGGAGAATCTGACAAGAATGACCGACCTGCTGTGGACTGTTTTGTGTGGGCATGAGGCCTCATGAGATCACCTCCTAAATTAAATTCCCCTGTAGTTGTATTCAACCATTTCCTCATGCATTTTATCCTCCTCTTCCTCAGTTTTAGGTAGAATAGGAAGCCACCTGGGTAATTTGATTTGAAAGATAAAAGAAAGCTGTCTAGCCCAGAAGAAAATGCATCTCATAGTTTGCTCCAGAAATAAATCTCCAACACTAGTGTATTGTCCCGTAGCACTAAGGAGCCAGTGCAGGAGTGGGAACTTACAGAATTCAGTGATAGTTGGCCAGGTTCTGAATGCCCCATTATCCACAATCTTCCCCTAAATCTTTTTCCTGAGTCATAGTGTCCCCCTCTTTCCTGAGCCATAGTGTCCCCTATACTGTGCATACTGTATGTGAATGGTTCATTATAAATTATGAAATTATAATTAAGGAGTTGTTTCTCTAAGTGTTCCATTTCAAATCCCAGCTGCCTCATGGAAGCAGGCATTGTTCTCATGCTAGCGGTATAATTTTATTCGATCATTTTTCTCTTGACAGTTAAGGGCAGGCCAGTGAGCAGTGGTCCTCAAAAGGTAGAAAAGGGAGTAAAGAGACAGAATGGTAGGGAGAGGGAAGATTTGCATATGGGAATTTTTTTTTAAGTGATATCTATGTATTTTGAGGTAAAGCATAAAGAGAGGGTTAGGTAGCAGGAACAGAATAGAGTCATAGAATGGTGAGCCCACAGCCACTGTATACAAACTTTATCTAGTTCAAAATTTTACCAAAGGGAAGTCCTAATTCTAACTGCTACTTTTGTTGTACCCAAGCAAAGGAGATTGAATCTAATTTTTCACAAATTTTTAACCAAATGGGAAGATTTCATTAAAAAATTAATTTCTTAGGGAATGAATGAGCCCCAGGAATATAACTCTGCCCCTGCATGAATCAAAAAGAAAAAAGAATAGAAGGGCAGACTTGCCAAATGCTTATAAATCAAATGTGCCCCCAAATAAGCTGCATCCCGGATAAAGACATGCAAATAGCCCAGGAAAGAGGCGTGCAAATCATCCTGCATGTAAATCACAGTAAGTGGGTGCTAATAAATTTTAGCTTGACTGAAATGGCAAAATTTCAGAGGAATTAGTAGAAGGTGGGAATATTTAGAAAGCAGATGGAATACCGTTAATCATTTGATGAAGTGCAACTGGACCCTATAAATTATTTTAACACATTTTCTGCCATTTCCAGCATTTTCCGGGAATCATTCCCAAACTAGGTCCATTTTCTAGGCCTAAATTAAACTTTTTTTTACATGAATTCCCTCTATATTAGAAATTTTTTCACTCTTTCTATGGAGTCTCCAGGTTGGGATTAAGTCAGCTGTCCCTCAGGTGCCTGTATAGAGAATTGCCTGCTTGTTTTTTTCTAATCTTACTGATTCTCAAGGCTGCCATTCCCAGCATGGAAAACATTCCATCCCTCCAAACCTCCCTCATCTTTGAATCTTCTCTCCTCCTTCCTTAGCTACAAGTGGATTTATTATTTAATTGAATGATTATATGATGTAACTCTGGGACATATTTAAGGGTACTGTAAAAGAGAAAACTGTCATTTGGTTAGGTCTTGTTTTCATTCACTTTAGTCTCATTTAAGTTCCTGGTGCCTATCTAAATGGCTGTTGATATCTTCATTCTCTTAAGATCCTGGGGAATAATAATATATGACATGCTCATTGGTATTTGACATGAAGCACTGTGGAAAAGAGAGCATATTCCAAAAGGTTTTAATGGTGATTGATTTATATTAGCTTTGAGTCACACTTGAGTTTGTTTTTTAAACTTGCTGCTCATAGTTGGAACACATTTCTGGTAGTTGAATGGTTACCTGAGGGAAAAGGTGGCTTTGCAACCATCTTTGATCACCAGAGCCATCCACTAAATACTACAAATGAGTTTTATTGGCTCAGGCCCAGACAGACTGAACTGCTTAATCTGCTATTAAACTGAAGCTGGAAGCAGTGATTTGAAAAATAGAGAACTTGCTTTGTCAAATGGTTTTTTAAAAATTTGAGGCAGATATACATACAATCACGCCCTCCTCACGGGAATGTACAGGGACCATCCTATCCCCACAAAGGACAATGATTTTGTAAATGGTTATCTGCTTTGCAATTTACATACCTCCTAAACTACCCAGGTATATGCAACTCACTTTACTCTTGTAGAGGAGAAAAGCATCTGAGATGTGTTTTACTCCTACTGTGGAAAAGTCTCTATTTGGAGACAGTCAAGTAGATTAGGCAAGCTTGATGTGGAATCATCTTTGTAGCAAAGCATCTTTGTGGAATCATCAACGAAGTCCTGTGTGGACCTATAAAAATACATTGGATATAGCAGTGAAGTCTGTTCCCTCCAGCAACTGAGGCAAAGAGTTCTAGTACAAACTGTTTTCAGTTCCTGTGACCAAACTCTACCCTTTTTCAAACAGTACACACTTAGATGAATAATGGCTCTTCCAATGCTCTGGAGTCATACACATACATGTGTACACGTGCAATCAAATCCCATCCCATGTGTTAAATGCCTATGCCTCTACATCCAAGGGTGTAGAAGAAAAAAAAATAACATCTGGAAAATTTCTAGGCTTTGTCTAGGTCTGGAGGGATGCTTTTGAGTAGATAAAAAGAGAGAACAAAGACTCTCATGCAGGATGGAGCACTTGAGCAAAATGCTACGGCAAGAAAATACAGAGTAAAGAGAATAATGAAATGAAATAACTGTGTGAGCAACTGGGCAATGGCAATGGTATTTGAAGAGATAGGGAGGAATCTACTATACAGGCTCAAAAGGGCCATTTCCTCCTAAGTAATTGGAAGCCATAGTCCTTTTGGGTAGAGTCGGATTAAGATATGTTGTTCTTGTGAACAGGTGTTAGTAGGATATGGACAAATATAGAAATTTGGTTAAATGAAAGATAAAACTCTTAGACTTGAGAGAACATCTCCTGCTGCTAAGGACTTACTCTATGTGAGTCATAGCCCTCCCGATGTGGCTTGAGACTTTTCCCCAGTCTCTCAGCAAAGTGTATCCTTATTTACCTAATGTCAGGGCTTCCCTTGAGTTTCTCATTTATTATTTTTGTAGGGATTAATTCATTGATTTGCAAGTTGGCAGCATGAAGATGGAATATAGTAAACAGAAGTTTCAATGAGTAGACGGGAGCTGCGTGAACATAGAAAAATGCGTATTATGCAATGTAACACCTGAGTACGAAATGGGTTGTCTAAATAATATATTCTGTAAAAGCAAGAAAATATGTGAATGTATGACTTGGCAAGTTTTTAGTGGATGGGAAGAATGATCAGAGAAGGAAGGTCTAATGTGATGGTTGGATGACAGACCTTTAAATAAGTGCCAATTTATAGGAGGAACAAAGAAAGGGACAAGGCCAGTTTTGCCTGTCTCATACTTCTGGCTGCATCCATTTCCACTCAGGCTGACAAACCTATATATTCAAATCTACTCATTTGTTCTCTTCAGCCAGATCCACCTCCGTCTTGAGGGTTTTTCGGACCACCCCAGATCATTTCTCTCTTGCCTCAACACCTCTAGGACTCTTACTCTTTGGCACACAATGACATACTTAGTGCCCTTCTATCATTAAGTGTTATTTAAGTTTTTATTCTTATTTTATTTAACTCATTGTATCATCTGTCTGCCAAACTAAATTGCAAGATACTTGAGGGCAAAGACAACATCTCACTCTTCTACATTCCCTGAAGCACCAAAGCCCTGGGCACAGAACTGTCATGTGGAAGGCTGATAATTCAATTTGCTGATCTCTGAGCATGAAGGAGAATATGAACCTATTCTCTGACATGAAGGTCCGAAGCTACAGTGTTTACTCTGTATCCAAGCTAATATAACTCTCTTCTTGTTGGCTGACCTAGCAGTCCTATGAAGAGGTGTATTTTTTCAGCTTGGACAGCTCAAGTGACCATGAGCGGAGGAGCCAAACCATCAACCATATACTGGACAGAAACAACACTGAATCATTTCACCTCATCTGAGCCAGAGATGTAGCTTGGAGATCTGCTATCTCCTGGGAGAGTTAGTCACCCATAGCCAATATCTTTGAACAGACTAAAGTTTTTCTGAAATAATTTAGAATTCTAAAGGTATATGGTCTATATGTTGGCAAAGGAAGCTTTACCTTCTAGAAAGAAGACATTTAAACAAAATAGTTTTGGTTTCTGCATTAAATCAACTCCTAGCAGCAAGCATTTATTGAGCACTTATTATGTATAGTGTGTTATGTAGCAAAAAGAAAATGTTAATACCCAGGCCTTTCTTGAAAATTGCTTGGGAGGAGCTGACATACATCATAATTAAAAGTTCGCCCTAGTTGAGCTATGGGACAGTTTTATGATATAGACATTATCATTATAGGTTTTTGGAATTGAGAGAGTAACTGTGGTAGTGTTCCTAGTATATTCACCCTGATTACTGTTAAAATGCAGGTTTTGAGCTACAGCTCACCTGTAGTGAAATGAAATGTCTGTACTAGGTGCCCAGTTATCTGCTCTTTATATACACCAAGATTTAAGAATTATTGTCCCATCAACCAGGATAGTTAAGGAGGACATCAGGGAAGAGGTACAAGAAAGATTCTGAAGGCAGAATTCTGGCTCCATTGGTCTCTTTTCTATCCTGTTTCCTGGGCCATTGATCAATCACAAGCAATGGTTGGCAATGGACTGAGAGGAGACTATCCCAATAATTTTCTTGGAATGTTTTTTTATTTGATATATTAATTCTCTTCTAATGTTAATTGCACCATTGTATACAAATGTGTTTTACCAGAGAGAATGAGGTTTTATACTAAACATTTCAGTAGCAATAGGCACAGTGGTCTTATCTCTAAGCACAGCTGCTGGAAAGTTAGAGGAAGAAAAAGCAGGTACCTATGGAAGCAACTACCACACCTTTGCCTATGGTGTTCGAACTTGACTTTACATTTCTAGATTGAGCTGTGTGAAAAGATCACCTCTTAAGAACATAAACAGCAACACACACACACACACACACACACACACACACACACACACACACAGAGTGGCCTTTACACAGTAGAATTGGTGTCAGTACTTAATGCCAAGTTAAGAGCATGGATTTTCATAGGTGTGCTGCATGCTCGAGCAGACACCCTTGCACATGCTTTGGTTTCCTTTTAATGGTCACAAACTTTAGTCTAATTTCTTAGGTGACTGAGATGCTAATCAAGCAGTTGAAGACAGAGAGCCTAGCGAAAATAATCAAATGTGAATTTGTCCAGGGGGACTCTCGACTTTGAAGAGGGAAAGAAGAAATTGTCACGTTGATTCCACTGGAGACAGCCTTCCTGTTACTAAGCGGCCCCTGGGGATTTGCTACCTGATTTGCT
This sequence comes from Panthera tigris, assembly GCF_018350195.1. Classification (NCBI taxonomy): domain Eukaryota; kingdom Metazoa; phylum Chordata; class Mammalia; order Carnivora; family Felidae; genus Panthera; species Panthera tigris. The sequence goes on along the minus strand of NC_056671.1, from coordinate 60,858,827 downwards.
CTTCGTCAGGTTGGCATCTCAGTGACAAGGCAATTGTAATTAGAATGAATAAAATGAGAGATGTGCCAACTCTCTGCTTATAATTCAGATTGTGACATTAAAGAAACATTGCAGTTTTATTATTTTTTTAAAAATTTTTTAAAGAGTTACAAACAGCTAGTAGGTCTTTGCCTACTGGGATGCCTTCCATAAAACTCGGAACTGTCTTGCTAAAGAAAGAAAATATGATGTGCTTGTTGTACTCCAGATGGTTATATGTTACCTTTTGGGATTTTACACTGTCTTTGGAAATTGTCTTATTTTTTCATGCTTGTTTTTGCAATGCACAGGCAATAAAGACTAGGGGTAAAGAGGAGGTGTAAAGGAAGATTCCTGCTATCCTATTGCCTCTAAGTTCACTGCTGCTGGGAAAGAGTTAGATGAAGGCAATCTGGGCTGTAATAATAAAAACTATAGCCACCTGAATATGATGAGGAATATGCCAAGGTGGAGGGTAGGTGGTGGCAATAGAACCTGATTGATTCTGGACCGGGCCTTGACTTGGCATAGAACGTGAACAAAATCCCCCCAAATTCTGATAGCACATTTTGATTTCTCTTCTCTTTCTATTGAAGACTGGGGATTAGTTGGAAATCTGAAATGGTTCCAGAAAGTGATTTATCAATAAGAATTTTGGGGACACTTGCAATCTTAAAATTAAAAATGCAATGTTTAACTCTTCTGTTTTTGTGTCTTATCTGAACCCTTCATACAGGCAGTGAAAAATTTCTCATTCTTTTCCTTCTATCATATTTGGAGATAAAATGTGGCATTTTTCCTTTCTGCAAAATAAGATTCCCATTTATCATAATTGTACTGTGACTTTCCTTTTTTCTCCTGGTCGATCTATGCCATGCTTTTGTACAACTCTGTTCTGGTGCATGTGTGGGGGGGGGAGGTGGTGTGCACATGCCCATGCTCGTGTGTGTGTGTGTGTGTGTGTGTGTGTGTGTGTGTTTCTCTTCCTCCTCTCTTCTTTGCCAAATTCTAGTCATCCTTAATGAGTAGCTCATGCCCCATCCATGCCAGTTTTAAACATGTGTCTAGTATATACCCAAAGAAAAAATGTTAATCAGGTGGTAGGAAGACTAAATCTAGAATTCGAGAGAAAAGTATGGGCTAGAAAAACAAACTGTCAGCATATGAGTGATATTTGAAATAATGAGACCGGATAAGATCACCAGACTGAAATAAGTTCTTCCTCACACACTAGCACATCTGTGGTTCCTCTATTTCTTATTTATACTAGGGGTGCTTCTCAATCTTTTCAGACTAGTCACCACATTTGAAGTGCACAGAACCATCTGATAGACCAGTTCCTTGGTTTAAGTGATGCTAGATAGATGTCTCCTCTAGTGGAATCAATCGGTATCAGCACTGAAGATATGGACCCATATGGTGTGGTGACAATTTTTGGTCACCACTTCCCTATTCGAGAGAACGTTTTCTAGTAAACCACTTTTCTTATAGGCACTCAACATGGATTGCTATATGTGTAGACATATTCAGTCACTTTATTGAAGGGAGCTGTTATGCTGCAATATTTTGTCTCAGGCAGTAAGTCAATCATCTGCTGCACTCACGCAAAATCATAATATAAAGCAGTAAAAATATTTAATATTTATGTTAAAATTTTGGAAAGAATTTTTTATAAAAATCTCTGCCTTCTTAAATGGGTAACTATGAGAATAGTTTCACACTTTCTTACTCTCTTAGAGTCATCTTCATGAATAAAAATCATGGTTGTAGGATGTCCAAGTTTGTACACCTGTCCTTCTGGTAATGGCAATGTATTCTGAATTCCAGGGCATGTTAGGAGTTCTACCACCTAGCTAGGGTTAGGGTTAGGGTATTTATTTTCTGCTTCTACTTTGCTACCTTCTTTTATACACAGTTGTCCAAATAGGGGGCTGAGGAGGCTATATGTCATTTCCCTTCAGCAATATTAAGAGCATGGAGATTATTTCCCTTGCTGCTAAGATCCTTTGCTTAAAAAATATCTCCTCCTACAGCTTTTTCTTCAGGAATGGCAATACAGAAGAGCTGAGATTGTTCAAAATTACCTACTGGCAAGTAAGCCATTGATTTATCTGACACAAGCATAAGCCTGCCTACTTTTCAAAGGACTTTTGTATATGTTATCATGTCATATCTGAAACAACCCAGATGCAAAAAAACAAAACACAACAAAAAAACCAACCAAACAAAACCACAAACCCACCACATTCTAAAAAACAACTCCCAGTTCATAATGGCATAAATTGAGGTCTCCTATTCATATTTTCATGGAAAGTAAACTTTCACTTTTGCATAATTCCCTACATCTAAGGGTTGTCTTTGAGGTAACATTTCCCAATGATATTTTTTAAAGTATTTCAGAGTTAACATGGGATAGGTTTATCTTCCTCCTCTTTACCAGTGTTTTAACAAAGGACCTGTCTTATTTATCCATTGAATGGGATAGTAATACCTATAAAATGTGTTGCAGTAAATGAAACTGGCCCTCTCAAGTCAAATAGTTTAGACTCTACCAGTCACCTGTATGACTTAGGGCACATAATTTATTTCTTTAAGCCTCAGTTTCCTTATCTCTCACAGAGGGATGATTGCAATACAGCCTCACCAACCTGAAATGAATGCTCCATGCGTTTGCACTACTGTTGAATCACAAGTTTAGTGACAGGCCCATTAAAGTGTAGAGTATTAATTATTAGGACACTTTCATTTTATGACAAAGGAATTTGAATTCCAGATGAGTTAAGTTAGCCCCATCTTTTTCTTACTTTTCTCAGAAATGGATGCTTTGCATAGATTATTTCCTTTAAATCTCACATTCTAGAATATAAGCTAATATTCTCATTTTAAGAATGGTAAGTGAGGCTCAGAGAATGTATGTAACTTATCCAAAAACACACAGATCTTACACTGCAGGTTTATAATTCAAAGTCAATGCTTTATGTACCATTCAGCGTTGATGAGTCTCCACCTACTACCACATGCAGTCTTCCATATCATGCTGCACGATGATCTGAAGCTTCAGGATTCTAGAGGGAGAAATGTAAAGAGTGTGTACTAGGATTATGGATAAGAGAGAGGGAAATTCTATGTCTTCCCCTTTCTGAGAAAGGGGCTTCAAAATGGTTTTTAGGCACCAGAAGAAAATTTAGATTCCAATATTTAGCCACTGGCAGGCGTAACCTGTCTTATTTCTCCCACTATCAAGTATAAAGGTAGAACTGCCTGCCTCCTCATCAAGAGTGCTGTCTCATACCCCCAAGTGGATCTTTACCATCTAACAGAATTAGAAAGAGTAGGGGTACAGGTAATTCTGTAAGGGTGAATAGACATTATTATGTAAAAACTGTTAAGCATCATTTCAGTAATGTATAATTCCAAATATAAGCACAGAGTGTGACTCCAAACCCAACTTGTCACTCTCTCCATCATGGTAACTGGGAAGATGTCTGTCTAGATTCTGGGCCCCCACCTCTATTTACTTCATAGGAATTCATTAAGAGAAGGCAGAAATAAAATAAATACCATCTATAAATATGCATTGCATTTAACTGAGAAAATGGAAAATGGAGAAGGAAATGTCAGATCGCATTCTGAAAGACACGGGTGAAGGGACATTGCACTGTGTTTCAATAGAGACTCCAGGTACTTTGGTTTTGAAAATTGCAGAGCAAAGTGTATGACTGGATTGGAAGGGTTTCATCCTTCCTGATGTATTTTCGTTGAACCCCAGTCACATGCATCAGACTGTAATATTCTAGCCATCGACTGCTGTCACTTTGTGGTGGGTGTTGTTGCCAATGCCACTCACAGAGGAGGACAAATAAGTGGACAAAATCACTGGGCACGTTGTGTATCAGAAACTGTATCATCAGGCCCTGGATCTTTCACTCGTCCTGGATGATGTAAAATGGTAGATCACAGGAAAACTAAGGAAATCAGCAAAACAGAGAACAATACCTCCAACTATTTATATTCTATTTAAATCTCGGTTTCCTTAATTATGAACTTTCTCATCAGTATTTCTGAATAATTGTAATTGTTTCCCCCCTAAGCTATCAACATATAAACTTACAGATGGTCCTAACCTCTCCAGCGCCTTTTTCATTGCTCTGAACTTCTGGTGCCTCTGGAGGAGTCTGGCTTATGGCTTTGTTTTGCCACAAATGAATCTCCTCTCCTCTCTGCTTTGCAGTAAAAGTTGTTTCTTCTTTCACCCCCTCTCTCCCCCTTCCCATTATGGTATGTTCATTCTGAATAGTAGGTACTGTGTCCTATGATCTCTGCTCCTCTCCCCAGCATGATTATCATTTGCTAAATCCAGATGATTGTCTAGAAGTTATCAGGATCACCTGGGGCGAAACACCTCCACATGTGCCTTGATTATGCCTGTCACTGATTTCCTGTCATTTTTTGAATATTGAACAAGTTGGAGCATTAGTTACTCAATGTAATACGTAGCACTGACTGCATCCTTTGCCTCACATGCTACTGTACAGGATATGAAATTGTTAAGGAAATGGACTCCATATTCAAGTAATTTCTCTATGGAAGAGATTAGACCACCCCACATGAAAGAATGCAGATTTATATATAAGTTGAATTGAAAAATGGTAGAGATACAAATAGTAAAGGTAATTTCTAGTTGCCAAGTTAGAGTTACCCAATTTTGCGTTATGAGTTCAGGGGAGAGAGGTTCCTTTCATATTTCACTGAGGTGGGTAGGAAAAATTTAAAGATGGGTTAAATTGGAAGTCGACATTGTGTTTAGAATCTCACATGTAATTAGTAACTCCAAAGCGTCGACAAAGCTGTGCTCAAATTGCTTTTAGGTCCTTTATGTTATTTGTTGTACTTGGTTCTTTCCTTGGTTCTCTCATGTTCATTTCCACGAGTAACAATCATTTTAACTGAACACTTATTTAAAAGCAAACACAAAGGATTAGTAAAATAAAGTGTGATGTTGTTTTATAGAATCAGTGTTTCAAAAACAAGGAATTACTATATTCTCTGTGCTTTCAAATATGCAACCCCTTACATCCCCTCCAACCTCTGAAAAGGAGAGATGTGAATTTATGGAATCAGTGAGTGGAAGTCATACCTCTGGATATGAAAGCATGCCAATGTGTGAGGAAGAAATTGGACCAAAATAGCATATCTTTATTCCCAAGTCAATGAAATCACTTTCAGGATCACAACACACTGTATATGCTTTGGCGTTCATCTTTCAATTCATTTGAAGCAAGTCTTATCCATGGACATACTTTCCTAATTTCCTAACTACTTTCATGCATAAAATTAAAGTGAACATTATACAGGATTTACTATATATATGTATATATGTGTGTGTGTGTGTGTATGTATGTATATGTATATGGTGTGATGTTGTTTTATAGAATCAATGTTTCAAAAATAAGAAATCATTGTATTCTCTGTGTTTTAGAATATGCCACCCCTTACATTTCTTCCCAACTCTGAAAAGGAGAGATGTGAATTTATGGAATCATATAATAATATAATAACCAATTTATCTGTGAGTATGGATCCCATTAAAGAAAGTAGGACCTGTCCTCCCTCTTTCCTCTCTGTTTTTTTTTCTATAGAAAGCACCTAGACCGAATTCACCATAAGTGACATTATCAGTTGGTTGCACTTTTGAGAACTTCGGAATCCACAGGTCTAAAATCTCTCACACTTTCTTTACTCATGGAAGAAATTACATTATAAAACTTGCCCCTTTTAGGTTTCTGCCAGGGTTTCTTTGGAAACCCAGAAAGAAATTCAAACCTGCATCCTCTCTGTGCCCAGTGGGCCATGGGGGTCTAAGGGCTTATTAGTGATTCTGCCACTTCCATCCATCATTCTCTGTGCACCATGGCATGCACACCCGCCAAGAGAACTTTAAAATAAGAAATAAAACTCAATGAACTCACATTCAATTAATATTAGTCATATTATTAATCCTTGCTGGTGCAAGGCTTATCAGGAGATAATTGACCTTGTCAGTGTTTCAAGCCTGCTGCATTGCTGTAGGATCTCTCACTCCCATCATGCTTAATTAGAATGCAATAAAACAAAAAGCGGGGGGGGGCTTTTCCTGCTTAACTATGGAATGTTCACTTCGCTCCTCCATCCTCTCTCCAAGAAGGAGAATGAGGAAACGTAGCTATCATGGATGTATAATCTTCTCAATTAATAAAATGAAACTACCGTCATTGCTCCCCAGGGCATGACAAATGCACCTGTCTGCAGAACCAGACGACTGATGTCCCTTACGTGCCCAGACACTTTCTTCTTTTTCTGTGTGTTCAAAGAAAACATGATTTTAATTGGACTGTGAAAGAGGCATGGGTGAAGAGGAGGGGGTCTCATTGATTTACTTTCATGTAAAAGGTGATGTTTCCTGACACTGATCAACTTGGTATCAGACTTGATATTATATCTCTTTTTCAAATTTTCTGAAAGTCAATTGTCCTTTATTCTTCCCGGGATCCTGTCTCTTTGGTTTTGCTGCTATCTCACATTTAACATGCAGGCCTTGAATTTCTACTTTTTAAATTTTCTCAGCCCAGAATTTGTTAGATGACCACCCATTCAGCATGGGATGAATGAATTTCATGTTTTAAGATCAGGGATTGGCAAAATGATCCCTACGGACATTTTCAGATGAGAAAGTCTGTGATTAATTTTGAGGAAGACAAAGGTAAATCTTTTGGAGTAGATGAACAATAAATCTCCCTGCTCAAAGCAAAGCAGGGATCCTAAACATAAGTCTTCAAACAATAGACTAACAATCCAGAAATGCTTCTTAGGCTTGCTCCTTTGCTACCTCTGGGTAGTACTAGGAAACCTTTCAACCCAAACAACCTACATTCTGAAAAAGACGTGACATCCTTAGTGAAAACACACACACACACACACACACACACACACACACACACACACACACAGGCACACAGCGTTAAATACAGGAACAAATCTTTATCTGAGAGTGTCTGAACATGCTATTTGTGGAGTATGACTCAACAGTAGACAACAACCTCCTTAAATTTTGTTTGATCATGTGTTTTATTATTCAATTCCCTGGTCACACAGAGACTTTCAGCAAAACCTAAAAATAGGTGTCAGGGGAAGTCAGAATAGTCTTAATTCTTCAACATATGCATATCTCATATTTACTATCTACAGCTATATAATTGAAAGCTCAGTGAAAATGCATAATCCACTTCCTCTGTGTATTAACTGAAAACAAAGAGAGATTATTGAATAATAACAATTATCATTATAAGTCTTTTACTTTGTGTCTTATACACATAGGAATTTCTTTCCTGTGATGGCTGCTGTGCAAGTAGAGTGTCATTTGACACAATAGGTATTTAGTGAATATCCCCTTTGTGGCCAAACCTATGATTTTTGTTTTTGTTTTGTTTTGTTTTGTTTGGCCTGGTCAATTGTGATTGTTTTGGATTAAACAAGCTTAAAGTCAGTGTCTTGGATCACAAAGCGTGATGAAAGATGGACAAGGAGAAATACTTGATCTGTCACAATTAAGTGTCAGAAAGTAATCAGGGCACTGTCAGGGGCTGGGAAAATAGATGAATTCGCACAGTGCTCTAATAGATACAAGGGAATTGTGTCACCTTTAGGCTGAATGTTCTCAAATCAGCTGCTCCACCCCTTCACCTGGCCAAGCCCCATGGATTTAAAAGGCCTTTTTTTGAGAATTGATGAGATGACTTCTCATAGTGATATATGTTTTCTGGGAGGGCAACTTTTCCTATATATATACACACACACACACACACACACACACACACACACACACACACACATATATATTGTTCACCAGAAATATTTATCGAGTGCTCCCTATGTTCCAAATACTTTTCCAATGACTGGGGTTACATTATGAATAAAACAAAGCTATACCCTCCTGCAACTTACATTCTAACAAAGAGGGAAAGAAAATAATAGAAGAAATAAATATGTACATATCAAGTGCTCAGGCCCCTCTTTCTACTCCATTGTTGTTTCCTAGAAGTAGACCAATGTCTTGCTCACAGGAGCCTTAACTTTCTAACATCACTAGTTGGTAGGATAAAAAACAAAAAAACAAAAAGAAACAAAAACAACAACAAAAACCAAGCAAATAATCCTATAATTTGGAAAATTCACAAAGAAGATACAGAGGGAAATTGCATAAATACATCCAAAGTACAAAGTAAAATATTCAAATATCTGAAGGCACCAATAAGGTGACAAGTGCTAACTCCAGTATGGAAGGGAAAAGAACACCAAGATTGGGATGACTTAAACAGATTCCTTGGGGAAGATAAGAATTACAATGGAACAAGTTCACACTGGGTTTGCCTGTATACCCCATCAAGTTCATGACATTCTCATATTTGTCAAACCTTGTTATCATAGCAACATAGATACACTTGAGAGATAATCGGAGTCAGGAAAATTTTTTCCAGTCCTTCTTACACTATTTAATCAGCCCTGATTCCTAGAATTGCACACTGGCATTACTACATGCCCATATGTGTGCACACTTAAGATTGGTTCTGCTTCGCAGGTTGTTCTGGAAGGTCTCTCATGCTGAACACTATGGCCTTCCTAGTTTTGCTTATATCTTGCTTTCCCTATCGGGAACTCATAAAGAGCTACTGCATCAGTGCTACTGAGTTCAGTTATTTTTTATTGCCTCATTATTATTATTATTGATTACTATGGCTTAAAATTTATTGAGTGCAAACAATATGTTACATACTATTAGAGGCAGCATCAGATGACCATGGGTTTAACAGCACTACACAAGCCTTCAGAAATAGGGTCTCAGACCATGGATAACTTGCTGCCATCAGCATGCTCTCCATGCAGGAATTCTTGCAATCATTCCAAAAGTATATGGCCATTCCACAGATTTTTCCAAGTGGTTGCAACAAGAACATGACGAGTTCCTGAGGGATCCTGACTTTCTAGTCAGCCTTAGACTAGATTCTCATTGATTTGCTAAGTAAGATATGGGGAATGGAAAAAGTAAAAGAGAGAAATTGTTCATGGAATTTGATATATATTGTTGAATATATTTTGTTTCAAATTGTTTTATTTTTCTGATTATAAAAGTAATGGTTTGGGGGAAATTTTGGAAACAGAAATTATGAATAATGATGTTATCAAAAAAGGTAATACTTGCAAGCATTTACCTTTAAAAGATATAAACACATATACTGTTCACATGTATGCATAAATATAAATCAAGACTGGATAGTCTCATATTTATGATTTATAACTTGTTTTATTTTTTTCCTACTATTGTGAACTTTTTCAATATCATTAATTATTTTTTAAAACATGATATTAATAAGAGTATGATCATGTATCAAAATGTAAATAATCAACCCCTTTCCCAAATTGTCTGCTAGTATCCATACACCTCAGATAAGCATTCTCATTTACCATGTTTTGCCTTTACATCTTCTGAATCCTGGGTTGGATTCTTACAAATGAAATAATACATTGATAAGTTTCTGCTATAAAGCAATCTACATTTAGACCCTTTAGTGGAATATGATTATGATTGTTTCCCCATAGCCTCACTAGGATTGAGTCATAGAATTTAAAAGCTAGAAAGGACTTCAGAATTCCAATGCCACCCCTTATATTTTACAGATTTGACCAATGAGAGATCAGAGAGTTACTGAGGTCACACCAACTCAAGGCCCATAAGCCACACACTCTGTCTTGTGATTGAGAGCTCTGCCTCAAAACTCTGCCTGGGTTTAAAACCTGACTCCAATAATTATTCTTGTGTGACTTGGGCAAATTTCTTTCCTAATTTATGTCACAGTTTTCTTATCATTATTTCCAAGGTTGTTTTGAGAACTGAATAAGAAATTAAAAATTATAAGCATGTAAATGTTCTAGGCATCAAAGTGTTGATAGTGAGTGAAGTGGTAATGTGTTATGACATTAAAGTATTTGTTATTATTTAGAAGGTGAGACAGAAAGAAAGCCTTTCTATCCTAATGTCTGGAAAGACAGGCTAAAGCACTACATTTAAATACATTTCTATGTTGGAGATGGTTTCTCTAGATGACTTTGTAATTTATTGTCTGTCGTGGCCTTTTTAACCATATAACCATAACCATAACCTTTACATATAAAATGCTTAGCAGAGTGCCTGATATATTGCAAGGGTTCAAAGTATTTAGCTATTATTAATATCGACCACGACTTATGCCAACTAATGTTCTCCTTGTAGAAGGAACCACAGGAACTAGGATTTACTGACTAGAGAGGACTGTTCTCTGAGGATGTTACATGGGAAGGACAAGAGTGAAACATCCAGAGACAACTTTCATGCCAACCCAGCTGCCCTTCCTTTACGCTCTTTCACATTTCCCTATCATTTCTTCACCTTTGCATAGTCTCTCTGTGCACTGGCTGCTGCCTAAACTATTATTATTATTAATTATTAATCATTATTATTTTATTTTGTCTTGCTGTATGTTCTCAGTATCTCACAAAACCACAATAATTTCCCCAAATTGTGGTCATGTTATGTGCTCAAATTTAGGCATTTTATATGTCCAAGAAAAATCATGAATTCTGTCTTACATCTTTCCTCCAAAGTAAATCTAAATGATCAGAATGCAAATCCATAAAAGCCATGTACATATGACTCTTCCCTTCTTCCCAGTACACACACACATTTCAGGTCAGGTCACTGGCTCAGTTAGCATATATGATTATTCTGGTATCGAGATTTGAGAGAGATCTGAAAGTCTGAGTGCTCCCAGAATATTATCTGCCTTCCTACAATCCTTCCTTGGTGCTGCTTCATCTGAACTCTCTCCCAGAAATGCCCTATGGTTCAGGCCTTTGCTGATCTTTCACCTCATAAATATTCTTGCCCGAGCCCAATCTCCCACTGTCTCATAGTCCCTCTCTTTGTCAGGATAAAATTGATTAACTAATTAGTAATAAGATATTAATGTCTAATAATATATTTGCATTTTAATAAGAAACATTAATGTCTTAACTAAAAAGGATTCTAATGGTGGACATTTTATAATTTTGGCATACTGGTAGAAGAGATCTGTTTGAACAGAGAACCATCTGACTGCTCTCAAATTATGACCCTACTTGATTAAGCATGTGTTACGTAGAGCCATAAGGAAAAAAAAAAATCAAGTCAGGATCTCTTAGAGACCTTTTGCTCTGTGCAATACATGCTTAATAATAGAGAGATTTGTATTTAACCCTTTGTAGCCATGTATACAACAGGTAGAGATACCAGCTACTTTTGTTTGTTACTACTCATTATAAAAGAGTGTGGTCCTCCCACCATCTCAAAATTTAAAAATTCAGATTTTTGGAAATCAAGTGTGAAAAAACTACCTATTTGTGATTCATATAATCGCATCTCTGTTGTGGATGCACTGAGTGCTTAGAGCATCTTTTGTTATGAAAATTCCCAAGGATTTTAAAAGTAGTTGGAGGAAAATACGTTTTTGGAAAATATGAACCAATTTTTTTGAGTACAGTAAAAGAATACTTTGCTTATCCTTTTCCTTGCCTTCTTCTAGCACTGAGATCCAAATGTTCTTAAATACACACGATGGTTCACAATCTTAAAAAATACAAATTACATTTCATTGGTTCAATGAAATTGTCTGATTTTCTTCATATTCCTCTGGTTTTATTTAGCCTGCTCCGTCTTAAGATGGAAATATAATAAGATGGTAATTATCTACTACATGGTGAATGGTAGATAACCAGATATATGAAAAGGCAAAAAAGCAGGTAATGGATCTGTACAGCAATGTGTAATCTCATACTGAACATGGGAATTGTATTGTTGTGCTGTCAAAATGAATTCAGTTCAAACACTATCCTCAGGAACTATACAACTGTAAATAAAAGCAAATTGGGGTAATTTAATCATCTTAAAGCTTATTTTCACATATTTCTTTCTTTGTGACATAAAGACACATAAAGGATATATCAAAACTCACCATGGAGTCATCCCTGAGCATGGCAACTCATGTTGATCTCTATCCACTTTGACACTCTGGAGTATTTCATGCTTGCATTATTTAGCTGTCCCAGGGAGAAATGAGTTATGGCATAGTTTCTGCATTTCCACAGGGCCTAGAACAGGGCCTAGAAATAGAGTCAGTATTCAGTCATTTCTTCACTTATATTTCAGTCCCTGATGACTTTCATTTACAAATAGTTCTTTCTTGGGGTTGTCAAGAATTCATTGTGATTTGGCCACTGGGAAGTTGGAATTTTTACCTAAAGAAAAAAAAAGGAAAGTGTACATTTGAGACAAAGCTAATTAACCAGTCCATTTATCTGTTTTATTTTGCTTCCCAACACTTGTTAATATCTTTTGGCCAAGCAACCAAATTCTCCAATATTTTTCCCCTCAGTAGACAAGAGTAGTAATTTATGGGCTCTAAAACAAGGTGAATTGGGGAAACATAAATTCCAAGTAATCGTAAGTCTAGGCTTCCTAGATGATGTGATTAGACAGATGTTACAACAAGCCTCACCTTCAAATAATGCTGGCCCCACTTATGATACTAAAAAAAAAAATCTGTTTTCTATTATTTTTACTTTTAAAATATCTATTGCTATTATTTTTACTATCAGAAAGGGGTCATATATCATTAAGAAATACACTAGCAATAATTCATTCATCATATCATCTATAAAATAGAATAAAACTCCCATGGGTAAAAGGAAAACTAGGTTTGGAAAGAAATCAAATTGGGCAAGAAAACCTTAATTAAAGATAAAAACAAGGTCAGGGAGAAGAGGGGATCTGTAGGTTATCCATCTTAATAGTAACATCATTGAATACAGTGTCTGGTACACAGTAAGTAGCAAATTAATGTTTGTTGATACCTAAATGTATACATCACCCATATAGAAGCCTCAAAGTACTAGGTGTCCAGACACTGGCACATTCAACAAGGAAAAAAAAGCTATTGAAGAAGGAACAGAGGGTGACCCCCCAAAATTGTCGCAACTTTATTATTTTACCTGGAGCAAGGTACTTCAAATATTGCTTAAAACACAGGGATTTTTGTATTCTCTGTTAACTTAATTTGTCCAGTTTCAAATTTTACTCTATTACCACGAGTTAATGGAAACTAACTCTATCTGGAGTTCCTAATATCAAATTTTATAGTATGGAGTATTTCCAAATTTCTTTGTATTGTTATGTTTATATTGTTATACTAAATAGGCAATTGCATGCTTTGTTTTCCTATGACCGTGGCCAGTTTCATTGTATTCCAAAAAATATAGCCCGTAAAAAGGAAACCATTTGGCTCTGAAAGTGCACGAAAATAATATAACCAAATTTGCTAGAGAACATGGAATGTTTTTTTGCGTGTATGTGTTTTTTTTTTAAATAATGGAATTTTAAGTATGTAACTCAGATTGAAACATTTCTGGCTTCTTTTTCCTTTGATGTGTAAATGTATTTAATGCAGTAGAAATCAATATGTGTGTTCACTTTGTTCCTTTTAAATCAAGTCTAGTTCTGATAAGAGGATATGCACTGGCACACCTTCGTATGTTGGTGTCCTCTGTGAAGCAAACATGAGGTGTAGAACTCCAGGTCACAGCCCTCTAGGCATCCCTGGCAGGCTGGTGCCTCGTGCTTCATGGAGACCCTCCCTTCCAAATGTATGAGCTATGACAACATATGAAACATTTCAGTCTGTGGTCTTTGGGTGTTAAAAAATTATTTAGAATTTTATAAATAATTACAGTATTATATTACCAAGGGAATCAAGTTCTAGATTTCACTAGGTAAAGTCAGTAGAGTGCATGTCTTCTGAAAATCCATTAGTATATTTGATTGATTTTACTCTGGCTTCTCTTCTTTTGAAACTGTTCAACTTAAATTAAGTCCCAAAATGCTTCATTTGATTTAAGCCAATAGTTCTTAACCCAGGATGATTCTGTCCCCATTGTCTTAAGGACATTTGTCAATGTCTGGAGACAGTTTGGGTTGTCACAACATGGGGAATGGTAAAACTGGCCTCTAGTGAGTAGAAAGAGATGGTTAAAATCCCACACTACACATTATACAGGATGGCATTTCCCTACCTCAATGAAGACTTACCCAGCCCTAAATGTCAATAGACCAATGATTTAGAAATCCTAGTTTAATCTACTTATCTAGTTAATTCCAGCTTCAGGAAGACCTTTCTTTCTTGTTCTCAATCTTTGTTCTACTCTTCTTTCATCTTCTCATGCAATCATGAAACAAATGCTGTTTAAATAATTCTTCAAGGCCAAGCATCAAACTAGGAACTGAGAATTTGGTGGGGGGGGGGGGGGGGGGGGTGGATAGGGAAGATTGCAGTAGGTACATGGCCATTGCCTTCATCAAGCTTCTAGGCTAGTGTACTGACCCCAATATGTCTTTAGCCTTCCATTCTACTAGTTTACTCCTGTCCTTCACACCCCCTCTGTGTTCTAGTCTATCAGTTGTCTACTATCCTTTCTTATCCTTCCTTACTACTTACCACACATGTCCTATTCCCATGTGACTTTTCATCTCTTATCTGTCAGCCCCACCAGTCCAAACCTTTTGTGGAAACACCTGCCATGCCCTTGATTAATACTTATTTTGAACTGCTGTAGCATTATGTTTTGCAGTATGCATTTCTTCTCTGGTATTCTTATATGCATGTATATTTTATCTCACCATTTAGATTGTAAGCTTCTGAAAATAGTGGCCAGGCCCTATGATTTAAGTGTATTTATTTATTTTGAGAGAGAGTGCACACAAGCAGGGGAGGTCAGAGAGAGAGAAGGAGAGAGAAAGAATCCCAAGCAGACTCCACGCCACCAGCCTAGAGGCTGACTTGGGGCTCAGACCTGTGAACTCTGAGATCATGACCTGAGCAGAAACCAAGAGTTGGACACTTAACTAGCTGAGCCACCCAGGGGCCCCTGGCCTTAGGATATTTTTGAACTGCTATATTAACTAGCATTTTTTTTTTGAGTAAATGAGAAGGTTTATTGATTTTATAAAAATAATTATAGTTATAGTTTATTGAGAATATACTAAGTCCAAACTGCTAAAATTTAATATATACTATCCTATTTAATAATTATGACAACATTGTGAGATTCTACTCATGCATATCCCATTTAATAGATGGGGAAGTTGAAACGCAAAGATACATAATTTCTTCAATATGACTTAGGTAACTCTGTCTAATCACAAAGCTATGAATATGTTGCTACATTGAATGACAGCAACAGCAAAGATAGCTATTATGGTAGACTGATAATTGCTTCCAAAGATGTCAGGACCTAATCTCTGTCTATGCTACCTTATTTGGAAAAACGTTTCTCTGCATGAGTGATTAAATAATCAAGACTTCATCCTGGATTATCTGGGTGTGTCCTAAATGCAATCACAAGTGTGCCTATAAGAGAAAGGCACAGAGAGATTTGACACACAGAAGAGGAGGAGACAATATGACTACAGAGGCAGAATTTGGAGTTGATGCAGACACAAACCACAGATTGCCACCAAAAGGCGAGGAAAGGATTCTGTAAATGTTCCAGAGGGTGAGTGGCTCTGCTGATACCCTGATTTTGTACCACTGATACTGATTTCTGGCTTTTGGGCTCAAGTACAGTGGGATAAAAAAAAAAAAATTTGTTGTTTTAAACCACCAATTTTTTGGTGATTTGTTATAGCAACCACAGGAAACAAATACATCTCTCTTATGTCATGTGCCTGCTTTGTGTCAGTCTAACGAGATCATACGAATACATGAGTCTAAAGCTCAAGATGCAACTTCTCATGAAATCTAGGAAGGTTAGTAGAATTCATGGATTTTTGTTGTTGTACTTTGTTACATTCATGGATTTTTGTTGTTGTACTAACTTCAAAAGTTAGAAAAGCCTCCTAAATACGTATGTTTTTCCTTTACAACCATTAATATATAATTTTCCCTACTTTTCAATTTCCTGATCCATTCAGTACATACAAAG
This sequence comes from Panthera tigris, assembly GCF_018350195.1. Lineage (NCBI taxonomy): Eukaryota > Metazoa > Chordata > Mammalia > Carnivora > Felidae > Panthera > Panthera tigris. The sequence continues at coordinate 60,842,729 of NC_056671.1, read as the reverse complement.
TAGCAAGTTTCATGCCTCTCCCACACTGGACCCTTAAATGGGACTTCTTTTTATGTGCCTTAATATTTCAAGACTTTATAATATCCCCTTTAATTCTGTTATATTTATTTGTCACACAAGCCCTATTCATTCTGTTCTAGTAACCTATCAAAAATTAACATATTTATTGGGCACACACTATAAACAGCCTCCCCTTGTAAGTCAAGCACACGTGGGCTTCCCCCTGAGAATCTTACAGTTTGTTTGGGGAGATACAGGATAAGCATACAACAAGAATTACTTGAGTTATAATTCAAGACTGCTATAGAACACATGGTGTGATTAATTAGCAAATGATTTATACAGGCAGCAATTGGAGTAACTTTTAGAAGATCACTGAAGCACATTGGATCTCTTCTGGGCCTTTCCCCAACTAGAATTCTAAATGGTCTGTCTTCAAATAGCAACATCTCCAAATGTCTCGGTAATTATGATATTTTGACCATTTTAATGCATGTTTATGTCCACTAATTCTGAGAAGCACTTGGTTTCTATAAATGCTCTCACTCTGAAGTCATGTGTTATATTTCATACACTATCCCAGAATTTAGCCCTTCTTTAAATTGCCTTGCCACGTCCAATTCAGGACCCTGGACACGATTTTTTGTCATATCCCTTGTACGCAATATGTGTAGTCACATACATTAAAGACGACTCTCAAAAATTGAAAATTTAATGTAATTAAATGATGGCAACATATCTTGTCAGAGTATGGAACAGTTTGGTGACCCATTTATGTTCCATATAGAATTAAAAGTAGCAAATCCTCCTCACAAGAGCTGAGTCTTACTGATAAAGGAGGATTCATTAAGAATTATTTAACCATGCTCATAATGGAAGCCATGCAGTGGTACAGCTTAAGAGAAAATGGTTTTAACAGACCAGCTAGCATCTTTCAAAGAAAGGAAGAAGAAAAAAAAAGAAACTCTATAGCAAAAAGAATGAAGAAGGAGCTACACTTCAGTGAGATCTTCAGGAAACCAGCATGAATTTCAATAGCACTCTTCTGAATGGGAATCGGTGGTCTCTCACTCTGGTGTTTACCCCACCGTTTAGGCATGAAAGCCACATTTCTGAGGTAGCCATGTGAAGGAGAAATAGAGATCACAGAAGCCAGACAGAACACAAAGGAGCAACAGGAAACCCTTTAACCAAAGAATAAAAACATTCCATTGACAGGCTAAAAGAGGGAGGAGTGTCAGTCGAGTAGAAAGGGCAGGAGATATATGGCTATGTGGTGAAAATAGTCAAATGATTTCCATCCACCTCAACTATGCTTTGCTCCTTCTTCCCTCCTGGGGCTTCATATATATATATTTAAAAATATACATTATATATTTGTAAATATGCATGACATTTTTATCTATAGATCTATCTATACCTCTGTTTACTCATTTAGCCAACATTTCAGTGCTTTTATTACTTATATAGATTCATATCTCCTTCGATTAGTATTTACCTGCTCTGTGAAAGGCTTCCTTTAACATTCTTGTAATGCTTGTTGGCTGCTGATAAATTCTTTGAACTTTTATGTGATCTTCATTTTTGAAGTATATATTCTTCCCTTTTTTTTCTTGAGAGAGGGAGAGAGAGAAAGCACATGAGTAGGGGGAGAGAGGCAGAGGGAGAGAGAGAATCTTAAGCAGGCTCCACTGCTCAGTGCAGAGCCTAAAGCAGGGCTCCATCCCATGACCCTGGGATCATGAACTGAGCCAAAAACAAGAGTCTGATGCTCAACTGATTGAGCCACCCAGGCATCTCTTGAAATAAATATAAATATAAATATAAATATAAATATAAATATAAATATAAATATAAATATAAATATAAATAAATATAAATATTCTTTTTCTCTCTGACTCCTCAAAAAAATTTTCTCTTTATCACTGGTTTTGCACAATTTGATTATGATGTGCCTTCGTGCAGTTTACTTCAGGTATCCTTTTCTTGCAGCTAATTGAGATTATTGGATTGGTAGGTTTATAGTTTTCCAAATTTGGAAAGATTTTGGCCATTGTCCCTTGATTATTTTTTTCTACCTTTCTTTCTTTCTTTCTCACTCACTCTCTCTCCTTCTTCCTCCTCCTCCAATCTTTTGGCAGGGAGAACTCTAATGATATATTTATAAAGCCACTTGATGTCCCACAGCATGCATGCTCTCTCTCTCTAAATATATATACTTTCTGACAGGGGAGCATTTGCTTTATTGGTTATGTTGCATATTCAAACAAATACAATAGACTCCATTTTAAAAACATAAGGCACATAAAAGCCTCTGTGCAGGTTCTGTATTATTTTTAAATTCCTATTAGCTAATTAAAGTGTTTCCACTATAGAACTGGAGCTTTCTAGAAGTACACATGATGGACTTTTTTCATACACTATACCTGAAACATTATTATACCTTACCTCATGGCACAATTGAACAGTCCCAAATCAAATGCTTGTATCTGAATAATGATAATAACTCTTGTTACATTTGTGAAAACCTATATATATATGTGTGTATATATATATGTATGTATATACATATATATATACACACATATATATGTATATGTATGTATACATATATGTACATTTGTTACATATGAAAACCTATACATATATATATGTATATATATATTTCTGTTTTAGATATTGTAGTTATCTTTGGTTAGAGTTTTGTTTCATCACTTTTAATACTGTTCATGCCTCTGCTTAGCTTTTAAAGATGTGGAATACAGTTAAAAGAACTATTTTAATATCTTTGTCTGATAATCCCAATATCTGTGTTAATTTGAAGACAGTTTTAATGGACTGATTGTTCTCCTCATTATGGGAAATAGTTTCCTGCTTCTATTCATACCTCCTGTTCTTTAATTGGATGTTAGACATTGTAAATTTTAACTGGTTGGGTGCTAGAAATTTTTGTATTCTTATAAATATTTTTGAGCTTTGTTCTGGGATTCACTTAAGTTATGTAGAAACAGTTTGATGCTTCTATCATTTGTTAAGGCAGGTCTAGAGCAGTGTTCAGTCTAAACCTAACTATTTCCCAATTCTGTGGCAAGAGCTTCTTAAATGTACTACCAAATGGCCACAATTACAAGGTGTTTTCGTTTTCTGTTTTGTTTTGTTCTGTTTTGTTTTTCCCAGTCTGTCTAATGGGAATAGCACTCTTCCCAGACATGGCTAAATATTGGCACTATTTCCTCTAATTCTTTCAGTTGAATTTTTCCCTAGTATCAGACATTTTCCTCACGAGGTTATACTTTTTATTACTCTACTCATTTCTTGAAAGGAGCCTTCCGCAAATCTCCAGCATTCTCCCTCTGCATAATCTTTTCTCTCTGGCACTCTGTCCTATTAGTTCTAGCTGCCCCGTGTCTCTGGAATGTTTAGCTCCAACTTCTCAAATGAGTAAGTTCACTAGACTCTACCTCGATGTCCAGAGACTGGAAATGCTCATGGCAGTAGGCTGGGGAAATCTTATGCCTCACTTTGTGTCCTGTCTCAGATATAACTCCTTTGCTTCTTGATGTGTTGTGTCCTGAAAATTGTTTTTTAATACACTTGTCACTTTTTCACTCATAGCTTCTGGAAGGCAGTCAAATATGGTTCTGTTACTCCTTCTTGGACAGAAGCAGAAGTCTAAAACTATTAGCACTGATATTGAAGTAATCCAGAAAGTGTTTGGATTAAGGGGTGGAAGGATTGAAACTTCACAGGGAAGAACCAGACTAGGTTGTTTATGAACTGCTTGCATTCATAAAGATGAGAGGATTCGAGATGATAAAGTTCTGATGGTAAGTAGGTAAATCAATAACATACCTGCTTTATCAAATCTACCAACAAATGAATGGCAGGATTGGTAATGAATAAATACTGTATAAACTACTTAGAATTGTTTATTATATATTTAAGGTACTTCGATGGATATTTTCTATTTTCCCCTCTGGACTTAGAACCTACTTTTCTCACTCAACTCAGTATTCAGGGAAGTTAACCTCTATTGAATGGATCAATTGCCCTCTTATCCTCTTGTTTCTGGGTGGTTGGGGCAATGGGAAGAAACAGCAGAAGACCAGGAGAGAGATGAATTGGGGTATTTATCCCCTAGTTTGCTTTTTGCAATGCCACTGGTACATAGTAGCTCTGTTCCTCTTCCAAAAGCTACACAGCTCTTGCCTGATGTACCATTGCACTCAAAGAACAGTGTAGCTCTCTTCCTTTCTCATTGTTGTCCTGGCTTGTGCTTTAAGCTTGGGCCACTTACTGGCTACTGTTGATAACTATAGGAAGCTTCTCTCTTGTCATTCTCTCCTAATCCTGCCCAAACTTTAAAAATTGTCTTTAAAATCTCTTCAGTTACTCTTCTGTGCATGCCATTTGTTTTCTTGAAGGGACCTTAACTAAAACAGGTATTAAATAATTTTCTTGTTTTGACCTCTCTGTTTGTCAGGTCTGGGGGCAATCAGTAAACTGTATTTCAAAGTGGATAAGTAAAAAGATGGGTTTTTAAATTAAAAAAAGAATTTTTAATGCTTATTTACTTTTGAGAGAGAGAGAGTATGAGCAGGGGAGGGGCAGAAAGATGAAGACAGAATCCTAAGCAGATCCCAGGCTCTAAGCTGTCAGCACAGAGCCTGATGCAGGACTTGAACTCATGAGCTGTGAGATCATGACCTAAGCCAAAGTCAGATGCTTAATCGACTGAGCCATCCAGGTGGCCCAAAATGATGGGATTTTTAAAAATACATAATAGCGTTGTACAAATGTAAAAACATGGTTTTAATGCTAAACTTACATAAGATGTTATTTTTGGGGTAAGTGGAGAGAAGTTACATAGGAACTCTCTACTATTTTTGAAATATTCATACTTCAAAATAAAAACTATTAATATAAACCTTTTAAAAAGAATAAAAATATATATTCTTTTCACACATGTTTACATTAAAATTCACATATTGAAAGGCAAAGTAACAAGTAAATCTGTTGCTACTGCTTGATACTTATAGATATAATTTATCTTTCCTGCAGGATAGTTTGATCAGCCTAGAAGAGATTCTGAAAGTAAATGAAATACTTCTCTCATAAGTAATATCATTGAGTCTTAATTTTAAAAATGTGACTATATGTATTTTCTCTATCTTCATTACATTCAGATCTGGTTTTCATTCTCTTTCCCCCCCCCCCCTTTTTTTTTTAATTTCATGGCTCTACACCTTTTTGTTTATGTATTATAGTATAAAAAGTACTCATTTCTCTATCCATACATCTCCTTGCCATCCTTCAAAGATTAACTTAATGAGCACCTTCAATAAGTTTTCTGGACCAGAACATCACCCGTTTGCTATTTCAACAGATTCAGTTTAGGTTAGAATCATATATAGCAAAAAAGAATCATGTACTTTATCCATGTGTTTTGTAGACAGCATAAGGCTATTGAGGAAAAATATTATGCCTTTTACTTCTTTTGTAGAACATCTCTGGGCTTCTGTTGAAGTGAATTCAATTCAATTTCTGAATAGAGTATACGCCTGTGCAGAGTTATAAACCCAGATTCGTATTTCTATTCTTCTACTAAATAACTGTGTGATCTTGGGTAACTCATTTTCAGGCCTTTCTACAAAATGAATGCATTAAATCAGATTATCTCCAAGGCCTCTTTTAGTTCTGCAGTGGTACAGTTTTCACTGTAAATATTAGGTAGTAACAGAGAGGTAGAATCATATGACATCCCTTATATATTGAACTCCTCTCTTTCCCCGAAATCCTCAAAGAACATTCATCAGTCTACTCTAAGCTGAAAACCCATGGTTTTGATATTGAATATTTAGAATTGTATTATGGATAAATAGCCCCAAACTGGTAAGCTTATTTGAAACTCTGGAAACCACTAGTAGCTAAGCCTCTCGGGTTTGCAAAATTGGGCAGTAAATTGTATGACAAGGAGTTTTCTCCTGAGATTTCCTGTGTTTGCTGCTTCTGGCAGGTTGGAATTAGAGTGAGAAACGCCAGTTTTGTGATACCTTGTTACTGCCGCTCCCAGGTGGAGTTCAGAAGTGTAGACACAATGACAAAGGTGATGAAAACATAATAACAACAAAAGAAGAATTTAATCAAATTTTATCGGCTCTCTAAAAGCTTGCAGGTCTAGCTCCACTGGTGCCTTTATTTATTTGTATATTGCATTTGTAAAATGACTCTCTCCTTGGGGAGAAGGAGGGAGTTATGTAATTACTAGTTGAAAATGACTAGATCTGTACCAGTGAAGCAAAATATGATCTTGGATTCCAAGTGGAGGCAAAATATAATATTAAAGGGCAATACCATCAACTTCCTTTTGTTAATATCCTGAATATCAGTTATAAAAACTATCTAACTTTTTTTTTGTCCTTCAGCCACGCTCATCAATGTCAATTTTGATTAGATTCTCTTGATTCAGTATTTTCTAGCTTCTCTCAGCTAAGCTCACTGTTAGCTCCATTCAAGGTCTCATCCTTGTTCCTTGACCAGGTGAAACTAAATTAATGCCCAAGGCTGTGGTCTTGTAGTCCAATGGTTACCACAGGAGTTTCTTCCTACATTCATTCCTTAGATGATGATGTCTTCATCTTGACCAAAACTGAAGATGAAGCTTTTGTATTGGTCCTTATTACTATGCACTGAACCTTTCTTTTCTTCTTTTACCAGAGCTGATGTCTAGCTATTGGTGTTATTGCCAAGTCTTTTGACCTTGGAAAGACCTTCTCAGCATTAATTGTCTTCAGCTTGCTGTTCTAAATATTGCTGGCACTAGTCCCTTGCCCATGTATTCCGTGCACCTGGGAAATCTTCTCTGCCACTTACATCTGTATCACCTAAAGCACAGCATAGCTGCCAAATTCATCCTCCATTCTTTTCTTCTCCTGGGTGATAGATTTCATTTCAGGACCTACTCCTTTTCTTCACTGTATTTTCCATGTTTACTCTTGTGTCCCATTGTGCTTTGGGCCCAAGAAAGAAATTATAATTATTATCATCTCTACCCTTTATGCCACTATTATGTTCCATCCCTGCTGGAAAACAATTCCCTGTGGTTAATTCATCTCAATCATGGCATTTGTGCAAGCACTAATATATAACTTAGTATTTTTTTAGTGCATGTTTTATCCTCCTGGTCATGTATGTATGTATTCAATCAGAATCACAAATTCTTGAGGGCTAGGGTTATGTTTTTCACCTTTTTGATCATCTAGTATGTTATATCTAGAATGCCATTAGTGCTTAATAAAATGTCCCTGTGTGATGACCCTTAGATTTGAAATATTTGAATGATTTCATATAAGTTATAGATTTTATTTAGGAAATATATTGCTGTATATATTCATCTTCCATTCAGTTCAACAAATATTTATTGATCAGCTAAGACAGTGTCTTATGCATAGTAAACCTTCAATACATATTTAGGTAGAATAATGTCCCCAACATTAGTGACTTATCTGCATAGCAAAAGGAACCTTAGCAAAAGAGGAGTGAATAAATAACTTCTTAAGCAATTTCTGGTTTGTTAATCACAGTTCTGAACATTTTGCTTTTAGAGTGAATTGCATTAAAATAATGCTGGGCCTGACTTGAAAAGCTGATACAATATTCCATTGCCAGGGTTGGCACTTCATTGAACTTAAGATCATTACAGAAAGTTAAGGAGTATGGAATGAACTTTTGTGAGGCTCACCCAGTCTTTTTTATCCCCCTCTGCCCATTGATGGGACATTTCTTGAGTGGATCGTCAAGAAGAAGCTGAATGGCTTCAAATTCAGAAGCATTCTGTGTAGCCCCATGATGGAATGGGTAGGGAGGATGTAGTGGTTATTTCACCAGGAAGAACATGCCCACTAAAAAGAAAGATGTAAGGACTAAACAGCAGCACTTAAAGAAGATATACTAAAAGCAAATAAATACATGAAAAGATATTCAACATCAGTAGCCATTAGGCAAATTAAAAAACCCACCAGAAGATGCCACTACACAAATAGTAGATTGGAAGAAGGAAAGCGGACTCGATGACACCAAATACTAGGAAGGGTTTGGAGCCGCAGGAATACTGCTAGTGAGAATTCAAAATGTTACAGTCAATTTGGAAGATAATTTCTTACAAAATTAAGTATACATTTACATATGATGAGACCATTCAACCCTTAAGTATTTACTCAAGAGAAATGACAACATATGTTCACACACAGCAACTAGTACATGAATGTTTATATAAGCAGCTTTATTCATAACAAAAGACTAGAAACAACACAACTGTACTTAAACTGATAAATAAATGAACCGAACTGTACTACAATCATACAATGGAATATTACTCATCAACAAAAAGGAACGAGCTTCTTTATGTCCAGTATCATGGATGAATCACAAAGGCACTATGCTAAGTTAAAGAGCCAAACTTCAAAGGCTAAATATTGCATGACACCATGTATATGACATTCTGAAAAGTCAAAATTATAGAAACGTAAAACAATCTAGTGTTTACCAGTGAGCCAATTAGAGAAGAATTGACAAAAAGGGACAACATCAAGAAATCTTTCTGTTTGAAGGATCTATCCACCATCCTAGTTGTGATAGTAGTTTCACGGCTGCATGTATTTATAAATATGAAGCATATACCAAAAAGGTTGGGTTTTACTATGTGTATTTTTTTCAATATGAAGTGACAACTTTGAGCTTTATTAACTAATATAGTTGGAATGCATCAGGGAACCTAATTGACTTGATGTGGTCTTTGGAACTGGAGAGAAGAAAGCACTAGCTCAAGTACAGTCTCTGAAATCTAGTTTTAATCTAGATTTAATTTAATATAAAAAGGTTGTTATATCAACCTTTAAGGAAGAAGAGTTGATATACAGTTGAAGTCTCTCTGATTTGTGTGTCAAGACAGATTACTACTTGGGGATTAGAAGCAAATCATATCTTGGGGCACCTAGATGGCTCAGTTGGTTGAGCATCCGACACTTGATTTCAGCTAAGGTCATGATCCCAGGGTCATAGGACCAAGCTCAGCGTGTGGCTCTGCTCTGAGTGTGGAACCTGGTTGGGATTCTCTCCCTCTTCCTCTACCCCTCTTCCCTGTTAATGCTCTCCTCACTCTCTCAAAAAAAAAATTAAGAAACCAGATCTTATATTCTTCTTGTGCCATGGATGGAATATGCAGTATTTGTCACTTTGAGTATCCTTTAGTGTATGTATTTTGAATGTATTTTTTCTATAGTGTCACCTCTTCCCTGGATACGGAAAAGCTCCTTCATCCTATTTGTATATATATTTACTAGATTGTTTTGCTCCTGTAATAATATTGTTAGCCTGGTATTATTATCTCCATTTTGTAGATGAAAAAGCTGGATCTCAGATCAATTTATTGACTTATCACAGGGGGTCCAACATTTAGATGTCATAGACTTACAGAAAATGGGAGTTAAAAAAAAAGTAAAGGAATAACGTCCTCATTTTAAAGAATCTGGTTCATAGAACTGTTACATATAATTAAGTATCGAACACAATATCATTTAAAAAATTTTTATTTATAACAACAATGAAGGAAATGATTAAATTACTCATAATCACAGAAATCTAATTCTGGTATCATTTTCATTTTTCTTTGTACATCTTGACTCCTTGTTCTCATAATCAATACCTTTAAATCTTTTACAATATTGTAAATACTCTTCTGTATTTTGCTTTTGTTACTTACCAAGAAATTATTGCCATTTGTTTTCAGTGTTGAGCAATTCAGTTCATACTTACTGATAGTCTACAATATACTAAGCCTCAAGGATATGGTGATAAAAGGCACAGTTCTTATCCACAAAGGGGTTTCGGTCTGGTAGGAAAAACAGTGAAGTCATACTCATAATATAGTAGGAAATGTACAATGATAGAAGGATTCTCAGTGGTGCTGCATACCCCAGAATAGTGCACAAATACAGGTAGAGGATGTTTATACTGGGTGTACAAAAAAGAAGCAGTTCAAAAGGGAGATCGAAAAGGTGTGGCCACAGAGGGAGAAAATAATAGAGTGAATTTTATAGCTTTTAATGTTTCATAAAATTTAATAAATTTGAAATAGCACAATATGCTTAGCCCTTTTATATTGGACATTTACTCATAACCAATTTTAACTGTTATAAATAATGTTGCAATGAATGCTTTTGTACTTATTATAATCTTTTATCTTATTTTGAATTATTCTCTCAGAATGTGTTCCCAAGTGTGGAATTACTGAGAAAGGTATATATATGCACAAACACTCATACCTACACACGTTAGCCTCACCCCTGGCTTTTGTTATATAATCCCAAGTTGCTTTTGAAAAGGCTTAGACCAATTTACAGTGTCATGAGCGATATATGAGTTTACTGGTTTTGCCAATACTCCATAGCTTTGTGTAATCTTATACTTCTTTAAGTTGTACTAATCTAATAGTTACAAAAAAGTGGAAGTAATTTCTGGGAAGATGAAATATTTGAGTAAAAAAATGGATGAGGGAAGGAACACAACACATTTGGGGCATAGTGATGAGTATGATATAGCAGAAACATTCAAAATGAAGCAGTTTAATCATACAAATCATAAAATTTGAGAGCATAATTTTGTAATTTTAAACAAGAAGTAAGCTATGTTGAAATATAGTATTTGAAACAAGAAGTAAGACCAACGTTCTTTAATGGGGTTTAAGATTTATGCATGGGATCTTGACAAGATCCAGCCTTCAGGAAAAATTCACCACGGGTGTATTTTATTTCCACAGATATTTATGAACATTATACAGCAACCTATTGCTGACCCAAGTCCCTGTTCTTATACGTTCATTTATCTCTTGGTAACATGGGCAGTACTTTCAGATGAGCCATGGACCTAATGGGAGAACTTGGAATGAGATTTTTTCCTAGAGTGAGTCCCACCAAGTCCTTAGTCACTTAGAAGTGTCAGGCAAAAGGGACTCTGACAGGCAGCTCTGTCAATGTGAACAGAGAGTTTTAGATCAAGCCCAGGAACATTACTGTCAAAAATTACAACCTCAGCGTTGACATAAATGTTGACAGCACCATTTTCACTGATAGTGGTATCAGAGCAGATTGTGATTCACAAAGGACTGTCCAACAAGCAATGATTTAGATGAAATACTCCCAAATAAGTAAAAGGAGAGGATGGGGAGAAGCAAAATGTGAAGACTGCAGGTTACAAAATTTTATTAAGACAGCATCATGCTATGACAGTAAGCATCTTTCCTTCTTGGTAATGAGGGCTTGTCGGTGAGTTCACATTATTAAGAGAAATGTGATAATGGAAATTCAGACTCTCCTATGAGTCTGGCCTACCTCCTAACTCAGACCAGTGATATAGACAGTTCTGTGAAATACTTTGAAAGAACGATAATGGTGTATAATTATAGGGCAGATGTCCAACCTTTCCGGGGAAACTGCAAAGTGTCTCAGAAATCAAGACTGTGTAAGAAAGCAAAATAACATTTTGGTAAAAAGAGGCACATGGACATAGGGACACATTTGCTTTTTCTACATACAGGAATACTATTCATTTACCAAAACTTATCTCAAATTTCCCCAGTAACTGTGCTTAACTCCAGTAACTAATTTCTCTAATAATGTGACATTGAGGTAGCCTAGTAAACAACATCGTATAATGTCTTCAATTGTTTTCAAAACTGCTACTATATAATGTTTTGACCTCATTTAAATTTTTAATGTTTTTTCTACTATTTTTTTCCTCACAGCACTGAGCAGAGGGTTGGGCACATGAGTGGTGAGGAATACATTGAAATATTTGAATTAAGACAAATTGAGTTCTCTTGTGGAAACCAAGAAATACTTGTGCATCATCCTACTTCACTCTAGTGGAAATATGTTTTCAATTCTATTCCCTTACAGGGAAAAAAATCACTTCATATAAATATTTTATACAAAACAAATTATTTGGGAAATTATTGAGTGATTCATAAATTATGTTTGTAAGCCCCTTGGGCAAATTGTCTAAAATGCAAAGTGAACTTAAATGAATCCAAATCAAAAGATTTTGTTTAAATCTCAAAGGCTTACACTTGCTTCTAAATGTCGTGGTAAATATTGCAAATGACATTCTGAAGATCATTGTGATTTTACCCCATAGTAGCACCACATTATGGTGCATTACAGAGACCCAAATATTGGTCTTTATCACTAATTTGATATTAAATCTTTGAGTGAAGGGAATGAATTTTGTGCATCATTGTTTTCTTCAACATCTGAGTATATGGCAGCTGGATTATGAGAAGTATTTAATACATAGTTTGGTAATCAATACAAAATTGGATCAATAAGTCAATGTTTCGTCTTCAAATTCTTTTGGAAGCAGGCACCAACTAAATAAAATCAAATGGGAAAGAAAGAGGGTGTGGGAATGGGAAATTGATAGAGACTGATCCTACAAAAGCCTTGTTTATAAAAATAAAAATGTCTGACCTATAGTCATCACAAAATCAGCTATCAAATGAGTACAGATAATTTTTTGTATTTAAGGTTTAGAGAGGAGTCATGGACATGATGATTTTCCATTCTATGACAAATTGAAAATGTTGAGGATTGAAACTCTTTCTTTAGTGTCTCTCATACTTTGGCTTAATAAATATTTACCCTTTAAATAAAAAGAGACGTTTTAGTTGACCTTTTACAAATGGATGTTAGCTCTGCCTAGAAGTCTATGTGTTTTGACTATCTTACTCTAATTAAGAACATCTCTGAACTTCTTCCTGGAATATGCCTTATTGTGAATTTATTACTCTTTCCAAAAGATCAGTTGAGTTTTGTTATAAATTACATGCCATTTATTGTATGTATTTTCTTTTATAAAATAATGTTTTTTCTATTTTCCTAAAAAAATGAAATATAATTACTGAAAAAATTATAATGTTCTAATTATATAGATTAGACTAAACAATATAATAGCAGTCAACATTTTGCTACATTTCGTTACTTAATCTATTACTTAACCATCTTAAGTTAACATTAGTGATTTAAAATTATTCCTCTGTTTGGACCTACTGATCAGGCTCAACACAGTTACACTCAATGATCTGGTTATGTGGTTACACTATGAGAACATCAGGGGAAGAGAGTGGATTGGGAAAGGCAGGACATGAAGAATGGACATCTGAGTTAATAAAGCATCCAGAACAGAACTAAGAATCATATAATGCCAATAACAGCTAATGTCTATTGTTAAGCCCTCCTCTGAGTGATCTAAATTGATCCTCACAAAAATTCTCTATGTTAGACACTTTCCCAAACCCATATTATAATTGAAAAAACTGAAGCAGAGGGATTAAGGAAATTTGCCCAGAGTCACAGATAGTCTTTAAGAGAACCCTGGGAGTCTGGCTATGTATAGATACTTCCTTCCAGAAACAAATGTTGTTTATTATAACATGATTTAGGCATTTCTGATTATTATGTTGATCCACTGAAATAGAAAAACCTACTAGGAAAAAGGAATGAAAAAGGAGGGGCTGGAATTATCATGATAAAGTAATGAACTTAGTTCACATCAGTGCAGATTTGAGTGGCAGGTTAAATTTTGGAAATTCTGACTATTTAAAAATAATTTCTCAGACTGTAATCCTTGATTAAAGGTGATAACGTACACAGATCTCAACAGTCTATGAACCATAACTAACCACAATTATGAATTCACTTTTAAAAGATTAAATGCAATAGTCCCATTTTCCATGTGAGCTTAGACATGATTATGTTGATTTCACTGGGAGGTCTGGTATCTTGACCATAGGAACTATTGAGCGTTTATGATAATGAAGAGGGACCTGTATGGGCTGTGGTCTGAAATGGTTGAGATGATCTGGCTCTAACGACCATCAATTCTAGACTTTTTAAAAAAGGCATGATCTGTATTGAAAGCATTTCTCCAGCAGGAGTTCTCTTACACAGTCCTGGTCCTGCAAGTATAGAAAAGAATCTGTCTCCCACCCTCACCTCTGCCCTCCTTTACTCAAGCCCTATTTCCCAAAAAATGACAACCTGCATGTCTTATTCTATCCCTTTTCAATCACTGAACGAGGGGCAAAAGAATTTCTACCCAGTGCCACATTGGTGAATGTATTTATCTAAGACCATAATGGATGCCTTCATAACCCCAAGAAGAGGAAGATGAATGCATTTCTGCAAAATGCTACTGTTATCTTAGCACTTCAGACTCCTGGGGCCAGCTGCCCTGTTGCGTTGATTCTGTGGTCACTGAAGTTCCTCTGGGTTGTGGAGAGTGTGAAAGAAGACAATTGATGGGATGGAAGTTTGGTCGCTGCAGGTATAGGCCTTAATTGGGGATCAGGTGCTCATAAAGAGTGTGCACCAAGGGTGTGGAAGTGCACTGGCTCAGAGAATAGAGCTGCAGGAAGGCCACACTCAGGAACCCAAATAAAGACCCTTTAACTCTCCTTCTCAGAAGCTTTGTTCCATCTCAGTTGTATTTAACAAGGTTATAAATAATTCTCTTCTGGGCATTCCAGAATGATCAGCCAGCCATCATCATCTGAAATTCTTTTATACATGTGTTATTGGTATTGGTACTCTTGATTATATCATTAACAATAATGTGCCATTATTATTATCATCACTGCCATCATCATCATTACCATTTGTTTCTAAGAATCTCAATACAATAAATCCTAAAGGAGAGAAATATATTATGATTAAGATAAACACAGTTAAAGAAATCATTTTCAGTATTTTTATGAAGACAAAAATGTAATGAGAGAATAAAGATGTGGAAGAGGATATTAAGAGGGAGTGCAAAGATGTTGCCAATATTGTATTTGCTAATTTATTGAATGGACTTGGGTCTAGTTCTTATAAACAAAAGACCTTTTTTCATTTTGTAATAGTTTGACTTCTATTTATGTCAATAATTTTAAAAAGTGGACAGACATCAGCTAAATAATTGGTGATTTCCTAATTAATATATTCTATTTTAACCTCAAGTGTTCATGAACTTACAGGGACCCTTTCAATAATATCAATCAACCACCCCTTTAGATGAGTAAACCATAATTTAGATGATTTCTATTAAGAAAATAACCTGTATTAACTGTATTTTTGAACCATGGAAGAATTGCATCATTTTTTTCCCCTTATACCTTATCTCTTCCTTTCCTCTCTTTCTCAAGCAGCATAAAATTCCAAAGTTAACACAAAATAAAATTGGAAAAGAGATGTTTGAAGTATTGTTCTATTTTCTCAAATTTCTACCCATACATATATCCAACATTTATCACAATCTTGTTCAATCTGCACAGCAAACATAAAAGTATCTATGTTGAGCTCTAGTGTAAAATAAAGAAATAGAGATTTACAATGGGTACATGATATGCCCATTGTTATAGAGCTTGTGAATAGAATAAGCAGATTTAGTAGCCTTAGTAGAGCCCAGGACTTATAATTTCAGTTATTTTTGAACTATCCATTACTGTCTTCATATTTCATGTTGACTTTCTGTATCAGTCCACCTTCATGTTGAAAGAGGCTTACCTCTGGGCAATTATATACAGTTCTATATTTTCCTTTTTTTTTCTTAATGAAGAGTTTTCATATTCAGTAATAGAACATTTATAGAAAAGTACACTAAATGACATATTCATCTGTGAATTTCCTCATTTTGATTGTACTTTGAATAAGTCTGATTAATAACATAAGTGAGCAATTTTGTCCATTCAGTGATGTATTTTGTGAAATGTATATTTTATTGACTTTCTTCTTCTTTTGGTGGATGTCTCTTATCAATGCATAGAGCGTATATTATATACTCAGATATGAACTTTTTGTGGTTAATGTGTCCCAAACAATCTTTTTCCACTTTGTAGTTTAACTTTTAGTTCCCTTAACTTATGGTCTCTTTTAATGAACAAATTCTCTTTTGATTTAGTTCCATATATTAATCTTTCCTGGGAGTGGGAGGTAGGGCTAGTATTTCTTGTCTCCTGTTGAAAAAGTATTTCTCTGTATCAAAGTTTTGGAGATTTGGAGATTTTTTTCCTATATTATCTTCTGAGAGATTTATTGTTTTGTGTTTCTCATTTAAATCTAAAAGACAAGGGCACCTGGGTGGCTGAGTCAGTTCATGCTCTGACTCTCAGTTTTGACTGAGTAATAATCTCATGGTTTCTTGAGATGGAGCCCCTCACTGGGCTCTGTGAACACAATACGGAACCTACTTGGGATTCTCTCTCTCCCACTCTCTGCCCCTCCACTGCTCATGCTGCCTCTGTCTCTCAAAATAAATAAATAAACATAAAAATTATTTTAAAAATAAATCTAAAAAATAATCTGGAATTTATTTTTGTACATGGGGAAAGTAAATGCCATGACAATTTTTTCATGTGGTTATCTAATTATTCTAGTGTCATTTGATGGAACTGTTGTATTTCCCCATTGTTCTAAAGGGCTGCTATTTTCCTAAGTCAAATGTTAAATAATTATGTCTATCTGTGAGCTCTCTATTTTATTCCATTTCTCTGTTCATCTACGTTATGCCAGCCCCATAGTCTTAATTACTGTAGCCTTATAATAATCCTTGATATTTGGGAGAGTTAAGTTTCATTACTTTGTTATGTTGCTGTTCTTCAAGTGTGAGTCGTTAAATGTTGAGCCTTTGTGTTTCCATATCAGCTTTAGAACCATATATAACAAATTTCACATATACAGTCACACACACAAAAAAAAACTGCTGGAATTTTGATTGAGATTTCAATTCTTTCAAAATGTTGAGGCCTGCTTCATGTCCTTGAAAAGAGTGTTTATTCTGTAGTGTCCAGTGCAATATTATAAAGGTTAGGTATAATAATTGCATTCTTTAAAATCTCTATTCTTTAATAATTTTTTGTTTAGTTATTCTATGAGTAATTTCATGAAGTTATTTCTAATTTTAATTATATAATATTTGCTTATTATTTGAGACTATTATTTGTAACATATAGATTTGCAGTTACTCATCTTCTTCTCTTGATGTCTGATTATTCTTGATTGTATATTACACATTTTATTTGTGATGATCAGAAATTATATAGAAAAATAATTTTAGGCCTCAGATTATGTTATTTGCTTCTAGAGATAATTTTATTTGCTTCTGCCAGGTACCTGGTAGCACCAGCATCCTAGAATCACATTAGTGCAATTTCATGAGTTGAGAGAATTAGAACTTGCAGACAGAGATTCCTGCTCAGAAAAAAATAAAACAAATAAACAATCAAATAACTCACCACCACTACAATGACAGAACTTACTCATCTTACTAATTACTTGAGTGAATTTTCTACATCAAACCATAAAAGTTCCTCTGATGATTGGCATTTCTATTGAAAAGACATTTGTAAATATCTTTGGAATCCCAAATGATAAACTAGTTCCAGGACAATGTAGCCTAAAGGAAAACCAATAAGTCAACAAACCTTGTCTAAATCACAGATAGCTTTTCTATTTTTTTTTTCTCTTAGACATGACTAAGCAAATCTTAGATGTTTGTGGGAGATGGAATGAGTAAAACAGTAGAAAAATGGCCCTGAAAGAAAAAAAAAAACCTGTGAGAGACAAAAAGAGAACTTAAAATAATGAAAAAGTTATATCGTTTAAGTATCCTTAGATAGACTTCAGAATATATGACATTGGATTAAAAAAAAAAGACAAGATGTTATGCAAAAAGAATAATGACAGAACAATAAAAAGATCCTTGAAGTAAAAATATGATTTCTAATTTTAAAGAAAGTGTAATGAAATGTAAGAGGTAATGCAGCAAATCCTCAAATGTTTAAAAAGAGACATAGGGGCACCAGGGTGGGTGGCTCAGTTAGTTAAGCATCCGACTTTGGCTCAGGTTATGATCTCGCGGTTAGTGAGTTCAAGCCCCACATTGGACTCTGTGCTGTTTGCTCAGAGCTTGAAGCCTGCTTCTGATTCTGTGTCTCCTTCTCTCTCTGCCCCTCCCTCACTCACACTCTGTCTTTCTCTCTCTCTCTCTCAAAAATAAACATTAAAATTTTTTTAAATTGATTTAAGCTTATAAAAAATAAGTAAAAGTAAAAAGAGACACGGAGTTACAAAATATGATAGGAAGGTTAAAATAAGGGATATTTAATATAGTTCCATATGGATTGCCAAGTGAAAGTATATAGAAGACTAAAGAAAATTATGAAGGAACAAATAGAAGATTTCCCATAACTGGCTATCAATATTCAATTTGAAAAGGATCATGATGGCTCAATATAATGAATGGAAAAATGATCACTAGCTAAATATGTCTTCAAAAAAATCATAACTGCAAAAGGAAGATCCAAGTCCTTTCACTGAGTAAAACCAGAACTAAAAGGAGGATCCAAGTTGCTTTCACTGAGTAAAATCAGGCAACACTTAAAGGATTAAAATAATTTTACGAATAAATTTTTATCAGCAAGATGATTTCCAGAAAATGATGGAGTAATAATTTGAAGTACCAAGAAAAATTATTTTCAAACTCTATTTTCTATATCTGGCCAAACTTTTCACCAATTTCATGAGCAAAACGAAGATATCATCAAACAGGCTAGAACTCATAAAGTTTACTTTGTGTCATTTCTTAAAAAGTTGCTAGTGCATGAGCTATAACCAAAACTAGAGAGTCAAACTACAGAGGCTGACATGAGATACCAGAAACAAAGGATTTAACTATGGAAAGAAGTGAAAAAAAATCTCAGGAAGACATCTCCATTGCAGTCTTCATATTCAACCAGACTTATACAAGAGGATAGAGGGCTCTAGGATGAAAATCTCTGGGAATAAAAGTAAACCCAATGAAATAAATGATGAAGCGCTTGGGAAAAAAAAAGTAATTAAAATTTTCAAGAAAAAATGTGTTCCAAAAGAGAATATGCAATCATGTTACAATAGTTGCTGCTGACATGAACAATATCTATGTAGCCACAATTATGTAAAATCAGTGTATTGATTTTTAACTTATAGAATCACCCTGTTGACAGTGTTTCTTAGTCCTGGCTTCATATTAGCATCTCTGTGGAACTCTGAAGAGTGACAATACCTAAATCAGAACTCTGAGAATAAGATCTATTAAATCAAAAATCTGGGGATAAGGCATCAGCATTTTTCAACATTCCCAAGTGATTCTTATATGCAGTTGAATTTGCGAAGTGAAGCTATAAACCAAACATAAAATACTTAATTATGGTTACAGAAGGTATAATGATGGGCCTAGAAAGGTGGAGAGAGTGATTGAAGGGAAGCTTGAGATGATAATGTCCTCAACTTAAAAAGTGGAGGGTTAAGAGATATTAGCCTTTGCTATTACATAAAAAAAAATAACATTCCACACCCTTACAGTGATTAACAAACAAGGACAAAAAATTGGAGGATAAAAGAGGGAGGTGGGGGATATAAATTAATCCTCCTCATTGACATCTGAGTTAATAGGTAATGTCTAAACTTCATAAATCAAGAAATAGTGGTTAGAACATACACCTTAAGAAACAGAAGTAGTTTTTGGAAGAAACCATTAAACATTTTAAAGATGGCTCCTTTGGGGAACAACTTAATTGTTCAGCAGAGGTGGGGCAGATGCTTGTGGCTTTCCCTCATAAAGCAACATAATGCTTCATTTTTTAAATCGCCCCCTTGTACGTTTTTTATACAGGTATTTGAAATGTTGGCAATAAAGTATACTGGAAGAAAACATAAAAAGGGCTTATATAATCTTAATAATGTCCTATATCTTAAGAGTTGGTTATCTGGGTGTTCTTTGGTGACAGCTAACTTTGAGATGCACATTTGTGATATGTGTACTTTTATGTATGTTTAACTTAATAAACATTGAGAAACAAAAATAAAATGTTCTCTGAAGACTGTGCTAGGTGTTGGGCTAATTAAAGTAGCAAGCTATTTTGAACTTAGTGTTTAATGAGTGATAATGAATTCAGCTGAGAAAATTAGTTACACATGAAATAATTTTAAAACTGAAAAAAATGCATGAACCAATAAAACTATTATTTTTAGGAGTATTGTGGACAGCTAGTAAAGTCATGGAGGAAAGATACAATGTATCTTGGGGAGGACCCTCTAGAGGAAAAAAGAATTTATCAGTGTGGAATTACTTATAGGTGAAGAGGGGAGACTGCATTTCTATTCATAGAAAGAAAGGTGTGAATGTTTGACTAAACATTGCATAAAGGCAGGCTTACGTGTTCTAAATGGAGCCACATGTGGAGAGGAGGGTATAGTGTTAGGAAGTCCAGTAGGATAAGACAATCGCATCCTGATTGTGATGCGAATGACGTTGAAGCTAAGGAATTTGAGCTTTATTGTGTAAGCGATGGTGAGCTCCAGACAAGTTGAGAGGAGGACAGGGATGTGAGGCAATTGGCATTTTAGAACTAATTATACAGGAAACTGTATGTCATAGGAAATGAAGCAGGAAGGAGGCTTGTAGTGAGAGAGCTGTCTCTGTAGAACCCCTTTAGGAATATCGAGACAAAGAAACATCCGTTTCATCACCCACTGGTTTTCAAATACAGGAACTAGATCGGTAGCTGCATATATCCTTGTCTCTGGGCTTGGATTATAGCTGAACATAATGATATGGAGGACAGCTACCACTGCTCCATTTGTAGATGGTATAACTAAAAGAACAAAGGCATTTCAGTTAGGCTTTTAACTAGTTGAATTATGAAGAGACCTCAAAAAGCTCCTTAATTTTTGCGAAGTAAAGCCCGAATTGGTTTTACATGAAATATCAAAAATGAAAACACTTTAAAGTCAAGGACTTGACAAATATTTCAACAAGCCACTGCTTAATAAATAGGAACATGAAGAGGGTGGCTTGGAAGTTGGAGAGTAGTAAAAACAAACAGAATTTTCTGGAATTGGTCATTTTCCCGTAATGAACCAAAAGGCAAAAGTGACACAATTTAAAATAAGAATAAAATGTAAATTCATAAGATAATAATCTTTTATTGAGCAGTTATGTTTTGCTAAACAATACTATAAATACTCCTTCCCAAAACCTATGATAAAGATATAATCAGCACCTGATTTTCCATGAGGAAGCTGAGGCCTAGAACATTTAAAGAAGGTGCCTGAGATTTCACAAGTAATAAATGGCACAAGTGGAATTGAATTTCAGGAGCACCTACCTCCAAAACCTGTGCCCTTAACCACTATTAAAAAATGCTTCAGACTTGGGCAAAATGTGACATCGGCTATGGGATAGAGATGCAGTCCTAAGTGAGAAGGCACTTGTTTTCCCTCAGGAAATTTGCAGTATCTATTCAAAGACAGGATGTAATAATATGTAATGATAACACACTGCAATATGTATTATAAGAGAAAGAAGATGTTGACAGAGGCCCACAGGCGGCTGGAAATACTTCCTAACTGAGGAAGAGAGGGATGCTCAATAGAGAAAGTGCCAATGGAGTTCTTACTCAAATACAGGAAAGTTCAAAGGAGAGAAATTTGGAATAAAAGAAAGTAGATTTGCAGATTTGCTGGAGTGCATACTACAGAAGGAATAAGTCTCAGCAGGGAGAGAAAAGCCACATCAAGGAATGTCTGCAAGGCCAGGTGAGAATTGGGGCTGTACCCTGGAGACAGTGGAATGATATGGAAAGAAAGACGGTGCCAAGGGGACTGACAGTGATTGAAACGGTGTTGAATAGTCTCATGTCTATTACCTTCGAATACTCACCACAAGGTTATGAAGAAAAAAAAAAAAAACTATGTGATTGCCACCATTTTCTAGCTTAAATAAAACAAGGCAGAGAAGAGGAAAGTGCTAGGCCCAAGCTCCCATAGCACATTAGATGGGTCTGATGAGTAGGGGAGAGAGAGGCCCTCCATTCAACTTAGCTGTAGCAGGGTATACCTGTGAAAATGTAGGGGTACAGAATACACCAAAATGGAAAGAAATTCACTGGAGTTTAAAGCTCAGTTGCTTTTTATTTCTGTGACTTGGAAAAGAAATGTGATCTCATTTACCATCAATGTTTCTTTCTCTTTGGAATGGTCATAATGGTACCTCCTTAATATGTACCTCAAAGATTATTTGGATCATCAACTGAAATGCTGAATGTATATGCAAAAGGATTTCAAACACAGAAGTTTGTGTTTTTTTTAACAAATTAACACAAATTGTTAACTTGTATGCCAAAGGTATACGTATTGGTATATGAATAGTATTGAGTCTGTGAGACCACATCAATTTTATACATAAAATGGTGGGATTTTTTTCTCTTGGGACAACCAAGACTGCATGATTAGAGTTTTGCATTGGCTTGCTGGGAAACGGTTCTTCATGATTCTCTTATGTTTGTACACATTTTATGAGCAGAGGAAATTACTGCGTTTTTTCCAGATTATCTATTCGAAGGTGTTTGCATAGAAACAGCCTGAGAAGATAGAGTTTGTCCAGAAAAGAAGGACAGTTTTGCTTCCTGCTTTGGAAGATGCAGTGTCTCCTTCCAGAGCCAAACTTCCAGTACAACAAATATCATGCCTCCCTCTAGGACAATATATAGGCATATTCCTGCCTGTTATAAAAGTTTTAGATTCCCTAAACTCAGAGTTTCTCTAGTGCAGTGCAACCCACTGCATGCACATGTGTCACCTGGCTCTCTTTGCAATGTCCTGTGGGAACAAGGGCTCGAGGAACTAGCGTGAGAAATGCTGATCTTCTGACTACTACTGTTGACACAAGTAAGAAAGTCCTTTGTCTTTGACCCAGGAGTCTCATGTCTCCTGCCAACATCCATGTGATAGTGGCAGGCTAAATTGTTCATTTTACAAGTAGGGTGAAGTCTTAGACCCTTTATAGTTCTTGACATGGCTTAACCCTAGATAACCACTTTCAAATAGCAGCTATGGACACATATGGCCTCTCCTAATGCAAGACAAAGACACCTGATTTCATGTAAAAACCTGGTTAAGAAGAAAAACACCTAGAGAAAAACAAAAGTTGGAATTGTGAAGATTAGTTTTCCTGGAAGGTCATTTTATATTTGCACAGCTCCTTATACGTTTCCTGCTTTCCCATCATTGTCTCTTTATTATTGCAGTACCCCAAGACTGGATTGCCCTCTTCCTTCCTCCCTGCTTTGTAAAGGCTAGCTAATGAAGGGGAGTGGCCACAATCCTAGTTGGGACACTAAGATTTTCCAGACTGTTCCAACTATTTATATCTCCTAGCTGTCAACCTAATGGTCACTTTTCATCCCTCAACCCTCTTTAGCACTCTGCAGCATATTATTTGTGTGTCAACTCTTTTCGTCTGGTTTGCCCTCTTCCATTCCCCTCCCCCTACTCTAGGCTTTCTTCTCTGCTGACCTCTTTCTTGGTATCAGGACCACCTCCATTTGCAGAATTATTCTTTTTTCTGAATTTTAACTGTTGGTGTTTTAGAAGATACTGCCTTTGAGCTCGTCATTTCTCACTCTATCCACAACCATCCATTCCAAAGACAACATCAACAACTATATCTATAACTACATATCTCTATCCTTATTCTGAGCGTCATCGCCAACTTTCTAAATAAGAAGTATGCGTGGGCTTTGAAGTCATTAAGCCTTGCCATCCACTCTGTAGTTCTTGTTCAAGTAACTTAATCTAATTGAACCTCAATATAATTATGTATACAATCAATATAGTTACACTAATATTCTAAGTAATTAGAAAACATAGATTTAGAGTTCTTTGTAAAAGTATCTAGTAGATACTAAGGGTCTTATAAAGAATGATGACTTTCTTACCCTTCCTACCCACACCCTTCTATAATGGGGAAACATTCTTTTTGCTCCTTCTATATTTTCTGTCTTAGTGAAGGTCACTATCGTTTACCAAAAGTCTCGAGATAGAAACCTGAGAGCCGCCTTTGCCTTTGCCTTTTTGCTTATCTCCCTCATTCAGCAGCTACTGCTGAATTTTACTGATGTTGACTCAGAAATATATATCTGGAATTCAAGAACCACTGTCCATTTGCTTTCCTACTGCTTTAATGACAGCCTTTCTCTACTTGTCCCCTTTACCTCCAAATCTCCAGTCTCTTTTTCTTCAACCCATTGTTCACACAACCTAGAGTTTTCATAGAAAGTTCAAAGACTCTGCCTAAAATGCATTGTTCACACACACAAGAGTTATGACCTAAACAGAAAAGGCTTCACTCTTTCAGGATTTGTTCCAAATCCAGGGCAAAATGTACAAGTCACTCCCAAGTCACCCCAGCCTTCTTTGTGGCCTGGTCTCACACCAACATGCATTTCCTTCATGCCTTTTCTAAACTCCTGGTTCTCTGTGTAGGCCATTCCCTTTAGCATCTGAAACCTTTCCTTATGCATTGGTACCCACATTGGTCAGAAACACACATTTCCAGACTCACCCTTCCCAAGAAAACTCTCATCATTCAAGTCTCAGTTTAAATAGCATCATGTTACAGGAGGTTTTTTTTTTTTCTTCTTGTCTTTCTGCTTTAGAGTTAGTCATACCCTTTCGCTATCCCCACAGCCTCTTGCTAGGGATTATCTTAATTTTTCTTGTACTTTGTTACTAACCCTGAACCCTCAAATATGTAATCTAGTATGTAAAATATTGTAGGTTCTAAAGAAATGTACCTTTGTGTGTGTGTGTGCATGTGTGTGTGTGTGTGTATGAAATTATCCAGGGAAGTAAAGATGAAAAATATGTAATAATAATGTTACCAATAAGAACAAAATTTATTGAATGCTTCCTGTGTCCCAGGCTCTATGCTGAATGACTACTTTAAACATTTTATCTCATTTATAGCTTAGACCTCAAAGTAACCTGTAGTATAGTTAACTATTATCATGAACATTTTGAAAATGAGAAAATTGAGCCTCAGGCAGCTTAAGTACCTTTCACAGTCACACTGCTAGTAAGTGGATTATCTATTGCTATAGTTATCTAATGCTGCATCATAAATTACCTCAAAATTTAGTAGCTTAAACCACTGACGTTTTATTATTTCTCACAAATCTGTGTGTTAGCTGGGCCCAGCTGAGAGGTTCCTCTGCTAGCCTTCTTTAAGCTCTCACGCAGTTGCAGCAAAATTGCACATGCCACCAGATGGTTGGACATCTGGGGCCTCAGGGCTCCTTTGGTTGTCTTCCTTTTTCAGAGTGTTGGACTTTCTAGGGCTTCTCTACTTGACCTCTCTGTCTAGCAGTGTAGTCTGCAACTTATCCCTAGTGAGTAGAAGATCTTGTTTCTTGATACCTTGCTCAGAAGCCCCCGAAGTTCACTTTTTTCACATTCCATTGGTCAAAGCAGCCTTAGACATAGTCTAGATTCCACGATGAGTGGAGCTACATGTACCTACAGACTATGGCGGGGAGTTTGGCCATCTTTCAAGATTCTCTGTCTCAGTACAGAGGCTAACATTCCTTGATTCTCCATTTGTAGCAGGAAGACTGAGAAAATTTGACTATAATAGAATTAGAAGTACAGAACATAGAATTAAAATATTTTCCTCCTAACCTGATTTTTTATAGATATTTAAAAGACGTGAGAAAAATATCTTCTTTACCACTAACCTGAAGAAAATCGTACTTGTATTTCTGACAAGAGTGTTAAAATAGTTCAGAACAAAGAGATAAAACTAATAGCACAGGAGCTGTGCCATAAAAGAGGTAACAAATGGAAAGACCCTGATGTAGGGAAGAAACTAGGAAAAAAATATTGTCACTTCAATCTCCTCTTGCCATCTAATCTCCTGCTCTCGACTTCCATTGGTTGAACCCCACCCATGTCAAGAAAATAAGGGAGTCCAGGAGGCAGAGTCAACTGAGTCAGCCTCCCAGAGCAAAAAGCAGGGCAGAAAATGATGTTGGGAAGGGAGATGGCAGTAAAGGATAACCAGCATGTTGCTGCTGCCATGGCTTTAATGTTATTGTCATTATTATTATTTCCACTTGTCCTCACTTTATCCAGGGACTGGAGTGAATAAAAAAGTCATTGCAATTTATTTGAATAATATTTCTAGATGACTGAACTGTGGTTAATTGAGATTGCATTTGTTTGAACACATAGTGTTTAATACTATGCATTTAGGGAACAATCAAGATCATTCTCCTCTCTGTTCCTCATTCCTCTGTCCCTTTTCTCTCCTCTTATTATTTGCTCATTAGAGGATCTTGTGATTCAGAAAAACTTAGTCAGTAGGAAAATCTCACAATTAAAAAAATTGGTTGAATATCCACATGTGCTTCCTAGGTAGAACAATGAACAGAAAACCTTTTTAGTCACCAATATGGCTTTCTGGTGCTTATCTAATCAAAGCGTGCTCAGGAAAGGAAAATGATATAAAGCTGCTTTTTCTCCCACTGTGATTTTTATTCTGGGTCATCATACTTTTCCTACACACCACACTTTAAACATTTCTGTCACCTTCCCTTCTGAAATTAGAACACACACTGTCCTGGAACAAACTCCAGAGGTACGATTTTTTCCACAGGTTAGTATCTTTAATTTCAACTTCTAATTGATAAAATCCATCATGGTGATTCATGTTGCTTTATTCTTTTGGCACATCTTATCCTCTTTTCTTGTTTTTACTGCTCTATGGCATTCATTAAAGAAGACATAAACAAAATTGGAGATGGTGAGGAGATAAAATAATATTTCCATGGAGAGTCCTTAAACCATTCTTCTTTCTTCCAGTGAACATGACTATGCTGATGACATCCATAGTGGAGTCACCAGTCTCTATCCTTTAACTGAAATACCACAGAAACTCTCCTACTTCTGCATATTTTGTTGTGTTTAATATAGGTTTTCACACACGTTGTTTTACTTTAGAATTTCCGTTGCTGCTCCAAGTTTTCTCTCATCTCCTATACTGAATTAATTTTGTAAAACTATACACATTGCCCATGTCTCCACAGGGAAAATGATTCCCAAGAAGAAGCAATCAGTATGTTAAAATAGATCATCTCAGAGACACAGTGGTCCTGCATAAGTCAGCATAGCTTCCCATAAAATTCAAGACTGACTCAGCACACATGGGCAGCCATTAGTTCTCCAAAGCATCTTTCTATTTCCTTTATGACTTAGCAGCCAGCTTTTAGGAAGTCCATAATCAGAGGAATCAAACTGGCTTCTTAATTACTGAGATCACAAAATGCGTTGATGGCCCCATTAGGAATAAATGAAGCCTTGACATATAAACTCATACAATTGGACTACTTGACTTGTCAGGATTCCTTTCCTGAAGTTAGTGTCTTAAAGTTCTTCTTATGATGTTCGCACAATTCTGTCTTGTTCTCCAGGAACATAGAGTGTCATATGTAATTTTAGGGAGGGGGCGCCTGGGTGGCGCAGTCGGTTAAGCGTCCGACTTCAGCCACGTCAGGATCTCGCCGTCCGCGAGTTCGAGCCCCGCGTCAGGCTCTGGGCTGATGGCTCAGAGCCTGGAGCCTGTTTCTGATTCTGTGCCTCCCTCTCTCTCTGCCCCTCCCCTGTTCATGCTCTGTCTCTCTCTGTCCCAAAAATAAATAAAACACGTTGAAAAAAAAAATTAAAAAAAAAAATTTTAGGGACAAATATGGTTGGGACACTTTTTTTAAAAGTCAAAGGGAATCTAATATAGGCATGCTACCAAAAAATCATTGTCAAAGTATAGCTTTCATTTAGGAAACCTCACTCTATATATTTGTATGCAAGAATTTTATAAAGCAATGTAAATTAATGTGTGACTGATATATACATTTATCCTCCCATTACTTTTCCAACCTGTGATCCAGGAATAATCCAAATGTCTTCTTTATAAGGCTTTATAATCTTTCAAAACCACTGGAATCTTTGAATTTGCTACTTAACATTCTTAAAAAGGAACTTTGATACCATCTTGTTCTAATTTGTGTATGTGTGTGTATAACTTAAGTTTTATTTCCTCACTTGCTCTCTAAGCTTGCTGAGGTCAGTGACCATTATAAGAATTCCCCTTGTATACTCCACAGGGCACTCAATATGAATACACACTTTCAAAATACTTTTTTTCAGCTGCAAATTGAAAAAACAACAGTCATTTATATTCACAAAACCAGCAACCACCTGATTAAGTTTTTATGAAATGCTATAATATCATATTGATAAATATGTTTTGCTACAATATTATATTGACAAATCTGTGAATTATAAAATCTGCATTTGAAGATAGAATGTTTTATTATTATCACAGTTATTTCTTATATTAAGTTTTAGCATATAATATTTCCCTTAAAATTATTGGTATAATTAAGTTATTTTTGTAGTGTCCTTTTTAAGGTGTTGTTACCTCCTATCCTGGTCTTCTAGGAGCTCAACATTATAGAATCGTTTTCAATTTTTTCTTAAAGGAACTCTATTCAAAGAATTTTACTCAGATGTCAACTGTATGAAACAGTTGAAAATAAAACTCTTTTGCTTGAAGAAGGAGTTGGGCCCAAGAGCCCTATTTGGCTCCCCAGCCTCCTCTAAGACCTGTGAATGTAATATTACCACAATTTAAAAATTGCTGCTCTGTGTCTTGAAAGGACTGCTCAAATTAGTTACCTGAAAATTACCTATTGAAACAAGAGGCCTTCTGTCCTGGGCTTTTATATTCACCACACTTACTGGTTTATTTTAATACACAGAGTGACCACTCAATGGTTTTTTGAATAGCTTGATTTAATTCTCTCTCCACCACCTTTTTTTCCTGCTCCAACTTTTCTCCTCTTCTATCTCTGAACTGTCTTCCTGAAGTCCCACCAAACGTCCACATGCACCCGTGCTAACACACACAGACTCACACACATTCAAGTGCACAGCAAGCAATCAGCTGGGTCACCGTGTCTATGATGAGAATTAGTTGTTCCTAAAGGAAACCAGAAGTACTTATGCACATTGCTTTGCAATCTGGTACTTTCAGTTGTTTCAACCACAGATCGTATCAACCTCTGGAAACCCATTCCTAGGTTATCTGCCTACAATGGTCAATTTTGAAATCCATACCAACAGAAAGGCTGAGAATAGCCATAATCACAGCATACTGAAAAATGAAAGAGCAGTGAACGCTCATGTCAGTGAGACCAAAGGCATTTGATTCTGAAAGAGCCTGAGAAAATTCAAAATAAAAGCTAAGAAAACCAGTATGCTGTGTATAATTAGCTCTGATTAGTTATCACTGAATTGTCATTGAAATGACTGAATGGAATTTCTGAATTTGTCATCACTGAAATATTTTTTAATAACTTAAGGTCATTACATGATTAAGGTTGTTCATACCTTACCTAACATATTATATTCAATATATTTAAACTCATATTTTTAGGATTGAATGTGAACATTATGAACTTGATCAAGCAAACCAATCAAATTAATTGAGCCTTGAAACTTCCAGTAATGGTAGCAAAGCAAAGTGGATACATGGATACTCCCACAGATAACATAAAATTTTGGATAGAATATTTTATAAAACTAAGGCTCTGAAAAACATTTCAAAGCAGAGTAAAACAAGAGGAGAGTTGACTCAAAAAAAATGAAAATGAAAGGGAAAAGCTCTACAGGTCATTTCTTTCTTATTTGAGGATGTTGTCTATCCCCCAGCTTCGCTTTGGTGTAAGTAAAAAACTTCAAGCAGTTGCATGCTATTATCCATAGCCTCAAATTATCTCCCTAAGTATTTAATATACTATAGTGTTTTTAACATATATGTCCAATTTTTTTTATATACTTCCTTCCAGAAAGTGGAGCTTAAATTCAACTTAATTTCCCTTCTTTTGTAAATGTTGTCTCATTAACAAAAAATGTAGTACAGAAAGAGAAAAACAATAACTCTACAGTGGAGAAATCTTGTGTACATCATTTCAACCAAGTTACAAAGTTAGTGTCACCAGTTATAAGTCATGTTTGACATTTATTCATTCAAACGATATAATGAGAAGGGCGCTTTAACTCTGTGGTATTCTTCCCTAAAATCCATAACCCCAGTCCAATCATGATAAAGCAATAGACAAACCAAAATTAAGAAACATTATACAAGATACTTAGCCAGTAATCTTTAAAAGTCTCAAGGTCACAAAAAAGAAAAAAAAGATGGAGATACTGTCACAGGAGGAAACTATGAAGTCCTAGCTGACATGGGGAACAAAGGCAAAAGAAAAAATATTAAATTTCCTTACAACTAACAGCCCACTGACAAGTCCTTGAGACAAGCAGAGTGACCTTCCTCCAGCTACTCCAACTGCCTCGATGTTAGTACTTTGCTAAGGGCAAAAGGAAACCTTATCTTAATATTAACCCAACCTCCGGGATCCTGTAAGTCTTCTTTAACATAAAAAAAATTCCCTTGGAAACTTCCTTTATCTCCACACCCCGAAGATATACATTAGCAATCATCCTCCAAGCATATGGCCCACCTATTACATCTGAAGGGTCTCATGACTAAGGTTTTATTAAACAATAATAAATGACCTTTTCCTAACAATAGCTAACTAGCCCCCTCAAGGTCCTGGAAACTATGCTTCCAAAATTCCTTAGAGACTTATATTATCTATAACCCCCTCCCAACTTGAAAATACATAATCACTACCCCTCACAACCCCCATGCACCTTTCTGCCTACAGGTCCTGTCCCATGCTTTAATAAAACCACCTATTTGCATTGAAGACACCTCAAGAATTCTTTCTTGACCAGTTGCACTGAACCCCAACATTTTCACATCACTAGCAACTGAATGTAATTTGAGTTCCTGGCTTTGATTTGATCCTGAAACAGAAAAAAGACATTAGTAGGAAAAAAAAAAAGTAAAATGCAAATAAAGTCTATTGTAAATTAATAGTATTGTACCAATATTATTATTTTTTAGGTTTTACCATTGTACCATGCTTCTGGTAACATCCCAAGAGGCTAGGTGAAAGATACACGGTGAAGCTCTATACTATTGTTGCAACTCTTCTGTGAGTCTAAAATTTTAAAATGGAAAGTAAAAAACCCCCAAACATCATCTTTTATCTCATGTCACACATTCTGAATGAGCCGAAAACCCAGTGCTCTTACTAATGTCTCAACTGAAAGCAACCAAAATTAAGTCCATTACTTCTGGCTCCACATCTGCAGAAGGAGCAGATTCTATATGGGGTATCTGAAAGTCCCAAAATATATTGTTGACTTGATTTTGGATGGGATATTTGCAGCTTCACAGATAGGCTAACATCTTGACCAGTATCAGAAAAGGACAAGATTTAAAAACTAGCAAAAGAATAGAGAAAAGCATGGCTATTTTCTGATTGGTCAAAATAGCACCAAATGAGAGTGAGTGATAAAGAATTTTAGGAGGTTAAGAGTAATTTGACCTAAAAAAGAATCCAAATAGGACAGGCAGATTTCTTCCTTCAGACCCAGATAGTTGTGCTCTCTCATATTCTCCTTTAAGTAAGGAGCCCTATGCCACTTGCCCTGAATTCAGGGAGGCTCTCAGCTTGGCAGGGCTGAAAAAGCAAAGGGATCTGTATTTGACTTAGTCTCTGAAAGGCAAATCCTTTTTGGAATGCAGGGGCCCTCTGTCTAAGGAAGTCACGGAAAGGACAAACTCTTATTAAGCAATACAAAATCAAATGAGCAGATACATTCTTAGAAATTTCATACAAATGTATTAGCATAAGAAAAATACTTTTAAAGAAGATAGAGCAATTGAGGCAGGAAAGTAGGCAAATAAAAATACAGAAAACTAATCATCTGTTATTTGTTGAAAAAAAAAAAACAAAAGCAAATCCTAATCATAGAATTTTTGAGTTTGATACAATCACGAAGGGTGGCTAAACCTCATCTATGTTATGGGTATTTCTGTATTATAAGACATAAAGGAAAGCTAAAATATAGTCAAGTCTATCTGGCTTATTGGGGAGATGAAAATTGCCAGTTGTGACTTCCCTTAGATCATGCAATCAGTAAATTATGGAGCAAGTTCTCTGGTCTCGGTTTCATAACTTGGTTAATGCTAGATAATGTTAGCCTAGCTTTCACATTAAAGAATAAAAAATGATTGTTAATAAGCACAAGAATGTACCATTTTTACTATTTCCACGGTGTATTTTTCATATGGAAATAGCTATTTCTAGAGTTTTCCAAAAGTGTTTGTTCTTTTAAGTAGATAAATATTCCACTTTACAAACATTTTTTAAAAATTCCTATATTTAAGATAAATCCAGTTCACCCCATTCCTAAATTAACACACAGTCTAAATAAGCAAAGTCTGAACTTTTCTGATTTTTAAAATTTTCTGATAAGGAGGACAGGAAGAAAAATAAAAAGGAAAGGAAGGAAGAGAGGAAAAAAGGAGTAAGAACAAAAGGGGGTGGAGAAAAAAGGAAAGGAAGCGGTTATAAAGGAAGTAGATGTTTTTTAAGGATGACTATCCATGTTATATGCACATACATATTAGCTGCTTTCTTATTCTCTTTTTTATTCAAAATTCGAAAGTATACAGACCAAAGATATGCTTTCAAACTGTGGTTTGAAATCTCTGTTCCCCAAAGAGGATGAGATAATGCAAAATGAATTAAAATTTCCAAATACTCACTGGCCCTTTATGTAGACTTCTAGTATAATGAATCCAGAATATGCCACCTCAAAATATGCTTCTTTGGCATAGGGATTATTTTGAGCTAATGGCCATTGAGAATCAGCAGAGGCAGGAAAAACTGAAAAACAGCAGCAAGTTTTCCTTTTGTAAAGGAAATTTCCATTCATAAAAGAAATTTCCATTTGTAAAAGCATCTCTTTCACCCTTACCTAGAAGAGGAGGACTCTTAATAACAATCATCAATGGAAAAGGCAATGATGTAAATTTGCATAACAAACCTTACTAAACAACCATAGATTACCATACTATTCTTGTCTTCTTTCCTTAGGTTTCATCCCCAGTCCAGAAGCCCAAACCTCTTTTCTTTTATTTACTGTAAAGTGGTAGGTAAGCCCAACTCTAAGAAATTTTTGGGCTACTCATCACTGAGTGCTCTCATATGTGTGTGTGTGTGTGTGTGTGTGTGTGTGTGTGTGTGTGTGTGTGTGTATACATGATGAGCATGTTAACTTTTTTCCCTTGTTAATCTGCCTTTGCACTTTAATTTATAGGACCCCAAGGAAAGAACCCAAAATGGGTAGAAGAGAAAGGTTTATGTTTTCCCCCCTACAACATACAAGATTCACAATATAATTTAGATCATGATCCTCATTTGAAAGATGAGGAAACTGACAGATGAAATTCCTGGAATATAAGTAATAGAGCTTGTTAACATAAGATTTTCATGTGATATATTTTCAGTGATAACTACTGCTGATATTACTAGAATTTACGTAATGGGGATGTCATCAAAGATTCAGGTTGCTTCTTGTTTGTAAAATATTTTAAAAATAAAAGTAGCTTATTTTGGAATTTGTAATAAACTGCCAGTAAATCATTATGACCAACTATGAATTTTAGTTAAATTGTTACGGAACCAGGCTGGAGCGCTGGCTGAAAAACCAAGCAGCACTCGGAGGTCTTGGTGGATCGGAGATTTATTTAACACCCACAGGCTCAGAGGAGACCATTTCTCCAAAGATCTGAACCAAGAGCACAAGCAAGGGAGACAATTTATAGTCTGTTACTTCCGAATTCCTCATTAGTAGTAATTTGGCGCACTGGCAAGCAGGGCAGGAAAAAGAACCTGAAAGAGGGGTCTCTAAGCTAGAAACTAGAGCTTGTTTTAGTCCCATGGGCCATCTTATGGTGCAGAACTTTACTTATTTTCCCAACAAAATTAACTGTGTGAAGACATTCCCAAAGTAATTATTTTTGAATACATTTACTTGTGATTCTTTTTTTCCCTAGACTTATTGGGGTATAACTGACAAAAATTATATATATTTAAGGTGTGCAATGTGATATTTTGCTGTATTTATTATGAAATCAGGCTAATTAATATACCTGTCACTTCCCATAATTGCCTTTTCTTGTATGTGTGGTGAGAATACTTGAGGTCTACTCTCAGCAAATTTTAAGTACACAGTACATTGCTATTACCTATAGTTACCATGATGAGGGAGCATAAGGCAGGCTGACAGCAAAGTACAGTCTAGCAACCTCCCTCTCCCTGCTTCCAGGTGGGATATGTGTGATAGTCTTCAGGAACTCCAGGCTGCCCAAGGATAAAGGACAGGACAGAAAACTAATGGTTAAACTGATTAGAGTCTCCATCAGTTTACAAATATCTTAGTAAATTATAAGAAAAAGGCAATCTTATTAATAGCCTAATCTCCAGAAACCTATAGACTTGGTTTCCTAGAGCCCCAACATCACCCTCCCCTCCATAGTGATGTGGGAACAAAGGCAAGAAAGAAATGACAGATAAAATTGAATTTCCTGATAACCTGCAGCCCATTGACAAATACTTGAGGCTAGCAGAGTAAAACATTTCTCCAGGAACTGCCTACTGTCTTAATGTTAATGCTTTGCTAGAGGGAAAAAACAACCTTAGCTTGACAATAGCTAGGCCTCCAGTAATCTGTGAGTAGTTAGCATATGGAAAATCCCTTTAAGAAACTTCCTCTTGAATTGACCTCCCCCAGTCCCATGGTATATAACTAGACACACTTCACAACCCCAGTGCAGCTCTTTCTGTCCACGGGTCCTGTCCCGTGCTTTAATAAAATCACCTTTTTCACCAAAGACATCTTCAAGAATTCTTTCTTGCCCATAAGCACTGAACCCCACCACCACCCAAAACTTCATCAACCATGCTGTATGTTTGGTTTCCAGAATTTGTTATAACTGAAGGTTTGTGCCCTTTGACCAACATGTCTCCTTTCCCACACATTCCACATCTTTGTGATTCTAATTATCTCTCCAACACTTCTCTCTCCTCACTACTTTCAGAGTCTGGTAGGTTACGGGTGACAGTGTAGAATACTATCATTAGTGTGCTGTTTAATCACTGCATGGATATTGTAATATTCCTTACACATCCCTACCTAGGTCTCTCCATTTCATATTTCTTTGCTTGCCTAGGTATTCTACCACATGGGTTTTTGTTGTTGTGGGTTTTTGTTGTTGTTGTTGTTTTGTTGTTTTGTTTTTTACTATTTCAACCCAGAGGAAGTTCTGCTTCTTCAAAACCTCATACCATGTCTAAGATCTTGATTATTGCCAATTAATTACCAATCAATTAAGATTGATTATTGCCAATCGTATATAAAAATGCTGTCTATACATTGCAGACTAATCAGACTTTGAGATCAGATTGATTTTCTTTGTTCATTGGACAAGCAAGATTGAAAAAAAACTGTTGTCACTATCTGTCATCTACATAAAGTAATAACAAAGAGTTTAACCTTTCCAATAAACATGGTGAAAGCATGAGCATAGTAGTTGGTGGTGATGCTGGCGGTAATGGATATCATGAGGATGAATTGCAATTTTCATGTCGGCAATAAAATTATATATGTTTCATTTAAGCAATTAAAAGGTAATTTTCATAGCAAAATTTAGAGGCTGTGTTTAAATTTTTCACAGCTTAAACATAGAAGGCATCACTAGTTTCCCTGATGCAAGAGGCAAAGAACTAGCTTCTCCTCTCA